>NW_026020189.1:0-425622 GCF_900185275.1 Solanum verrucosum
CCAAGCACCTTACAAACCTACTCCTCAAGCATAGAACACCAATATCTCCAAACCCTACACTTTGGTAAAAGTGGAGAAGAATGGGGTTAGCACAAAAAGTACTAAGTATGGAAGCCATGCAAAAACATGCTTAAAACGAACATTTTCTTTGAAAGTCATTATAAATGCCATTTTGGTAAAACTTTATGAACATTGATAAGAGAGGCATAATGTAAGTCACAACCAACATACACGTCATATTTTAACATTAGAACATAATCCACATATGAACCTTTACCTTCTCCTTAAGCTTTCACAGCAAGTAACCCTCAAGCTATACCTTGTGCAATGTATGGGTAGCGTCCCATACCACCACCCACACTAAGGTACCACCTTAAGGCCACCAAAAATGAACTTACCATTCATCCTTTGCACCTTTACACAATAAAGCATATAAGAGACATAAACATTACATAAGTCACATCATCACATTAAGACCAACATCTAAGACAACTCTAAGTCATACTTGTGCAATGTGCAAGTAGCATCCCATACTACTACTCACACTAAGTACTCCTTTGAAGTCACAATAGACAAGGCACATTCATATACGATAAGTCATGATAAGGAAGTAACTCATAATACAATCCAAGTATAGCATGCATCATTTACATTTAAGCATATACATTTATCAATAGCTTCATTTAGAGAACCTTCATTCATTAGACATTAGATCATCATTCTCATTAACTTTATCTTAAGAGGACATTCATACATTAGCCCTTGAGACTTAGAGAACTCACTATGACCCTCTCAAAGCCTACTCGTGCAATGCATGGATAACATCCCATACTACCACCCACACTTCATAGTACTCATCAAGAAACCATAATACACATGTCACATGATGGGAATAGGCATTAACCGACATAGACCATAAGAGCTAAATCATGGAATTCGGTGTCATATGACCCCACACCGAAGAAAGGTGTTCTACTTGCCTAAGGTAGAACGAGGTAATATCTTAGCTTTGGTAAGAAGACCACTGGCTAATATATATCCTATGTGGGAACATAGTTATGGGATAACAAGATGTTCATTGGAACTCTAGCCTAACATTGGGAGAGTTTCCATCTTACCATATCCACTCAGTGGTTAGCCTCCATTCCCATAAAGTAGTTCATTCACATTAACATCATTGTACTTGAGAGGGCTACCAACACTAGGTCTACCGACCCAAAGTACATTACACAAGAAAGGGCCACTATCACTAGATCTTCCGATTCAAGGTACATTAGGGATATCTCATTGACTTTCCAAGAAGGGTGCCATAAACATTGGGTCTACCGATACAAGGTCATCATTTCACACATTAAAGGGATACGAACACTAGGTCTACCGATTCAAGGTTCATCACATTAGTTCCTAGACTCATTATGAAGGTCTACCAACACTAGGTCTACCGGTTCATGTCATAACCTATAATACTTCATCATTCATTTATGAAAGGAATGCCACTGGCCTATTGATTCATATTCATCAAGTCAAGACACATTCATTAGTAATTTATGAAAGGAATGCCATTGGCCTATTGATTCATATACATCAAGTCAAGACACATTCATTACACAAGAGAGGATGCCTAAGCCAACCAACTCAAGATTCAACAATACTTTCTTTCATTCAAGAATAGGGTGCCTAAGCCTACCAATTCAAGATCTTCATTCATGATCACATTCATCAATATAAGAAAAAGATGCTTTAGCCTACCAATTCAAGATACACATTCACCTTTACATTCATTCATACAAGAATAGGATGCACAAGCCTACCAATTCAAGATATACAACATTAAATTATAGAACCCTTCACATCCCATCATCCACATTTATGAGTATTAAGTGAGAATATGCTTTCAATCACAACACATTTACATTCCATACAAGATCATCATTCTATCATTGCAATCACATGCATACCCTTCACATTATACATAGTAATTAAACACCTCCACCTTTCAAGTGAATCAATACAATTAGGCAAGAGTAATAGCATAATTTCAACATTCTATATCCATATAAACATTAACAATTCACATTCCATCATAATCAATCAAATCCCAATCTCAAATCACAACTTAAGAATTTGGGGGAAAACATGGGTTCTAGGAAGAAATCACCTTAAATAATCTTTAAATCCACAATTCATTCACAATTCAATGCAATAATGTTTTTAGAAATCGTTTTGAATCGAACCCATGCATAGATTGAAAGTTAGGGTTTTGGGGGTAAACTTTGAAATCACTTTGAAGTTGGCTCCGTGAAAGATAATAAGTCAAGGATGAAGACCACTATACCTTTTTAAGAAGAATCCCACGAAAATCTCTTAAAAACTTGAAGATTTTACCCTTGGAAGCTTGAAGTCTTCACTTCCAATGGAGGTTTCTAGAGAGAGAACTTTTAGAGGGGAGGGGAGGTTTTGATTTTGGGTTTTGAAGGAATGAGATGAAAAATAGAGTTTAATGCTTTTAATACTCTTAAAATACTTTAATAAACCCAAAATAACCATCCAAACACTTAACTAAACAATTAAAGAATTTACCAAACTAACCTTGCTTGGCTGAACCCACACAATTTTTGCAGGTCCAAATGACGGACCCCCATCCATGGACCGTGGATGGGGTCATGAACCGTGCTGTTGAAGCGTGGTTCATGGATGCAACATGGTTTGGGAGTCCTTGACCTACGGAGGCCATCCACGGGGTGTGGATGGACCTACGGGGTGTGGTCTCCTTCCGTAGGTCATCAAATTTTGGGTAGCTTGTTGGTTTCAAGGGGTCTTGGGGGTTAGGCTTAAGGGTCCTCCTCAAGGACCCCTAGGGTGGTCCATAAGGAGTCGTACCTTGACGTTTAACCTCTAAACCCCTCAACCATGACTTGGAAGAACATCAAACCACCACAAACCTCATGACAAACTCACACACTCACTAGTTATGCTCTAGTTTCACTTATTCGTTTTACGATTCGTTACATTATCCCCCACTTAGAAACATTCGTCCTCGAATGACACTTAAAAGACATTAAGGGGTTAACGACTCACAATAGCAGCCCATCATGCATGCAACATCATAAACAATGCACAAAACTAGGAGGAAACATCAACTCCATCTCAAAAAGCTCAAAGCAAAACAAGAAGTAGGAACCACATCTACAAACTCATTATGCATCATAACTTCAACATTTCTCATTTCATTGGAGGAACTTCTTTCTCCAACTAAAATCATGTTCATCATAAAATTATTAAGCACATTATGAAATTTCACTCAAAAGCACATTTAGGCATGTTCAACATTTAACCTCATGAAGCATGTAAGTAACTCATACTAAATGCACATTAACATAAGGAGCATAATTCATTGGAAACTCATTTTCTCATTCAAACAAGAATTCATCAAGAACATGCATATCATAAGGAGGCCATGGAAACACAATATCACACATGACTCCAAAAACATGAAACAAGCCAAAAATGAACTCTTTGCCTTAGGCTTGAATAGACATATAAAGAAAGAGGTAAGGATATCGGAACTCTCAACAACCTTACTACTTAACATACTATCCCCTACTTAGGAGTAAACCCAACTAAGGCTTATAATGAACCCAACAAAGGAACCTTAACAAGACATTCACAACCATAAGGAACTATCAACATACCGGTGCTTTAAAATAGGAAGGTCCTCATTAAGCAACTCTTGCTCACAAACAACCATACCAACACCACTCAAGGTCTCAATGAGTCTACCACACTGCGTCTAAACTCCTCTAACTCACTACACCTCTTAAGGTGAGAACATCAAACAATCCTAACTCATGAACATCAAGGACACTCAATGACCTTACCATCTAAGCACATTATCCCCAACTTGGGAATAAGCTTATACAAACTCTTTACAACATCACTTCTTTCAATTCTAAGGTGGAAGCAAGTCATCACTAAACTTTCACCCTCATCACACAAGATGATTCTAAAACACCACATTCATCAACTCTTTCAACATACCTCAAAACTCATCTTGACTAAGTCGGATTCTACCAACAACACACATAACCATAAAGCAACCCATTCACACTAAAGTCACACCACAAACTATCATCCCAACTCTATCAAGTCACATAGCCATAATTGGTATCACAACAAACCTTCCTCCCTCACACCTTCTAACATACTCTTTCCAAGTGGTCATACACTAAAGACCATCGGATAAGGAACAAGAGAGACATTATAGAGTTAAACTCTATGGCACGACTTGAAGAATGAAAAAGTGAGACTTTCTTAACACCCAATAGCCTCATATTCATTATTTGGCTCGCTTCACATTATGAACAAGACTCTACTAGATATGGTTTGAGACATCCTAAGACCATTCCAAAATCTTGTGCTCTGATACCATATTTGTCACGACCCAAGGCTAGCCCCAAGATGCCAACGTTTTACTTTCTCTTTGTAGAGTGCAGAGCTTTCATATGCTTATAATAACAAATCCAACTCATGTAGTTGGTCTACACGATATTTAGCTACCACTTCCCAATTCAAATTCATATTCTTCAATGCCATAAGGATTTTTGCTCTTATTCAACCGAAAGATGACAGGCATTCCCAAATACAAATTTGTATGGAGACATGCCAATAGGAGATTTGGACACTGTGTGATAAGTCCAAAGTGCATCATCAAGTTTGCTAGACCAATCGGTGCGACAAACATTTACCATTTTTTCTAGGATGCTCTTTATCTCTTGATTGGGCACCTCAACTTGTCTACAAAATTGCGGATGGTACGGTGTGGTGACTTTATGTTTGACCCCATACTTAGATAAAAGTTCCTCAAATTGGCGATTGCAGAAATGTGAGCCGCCATCACTTTTAATGGCCCTTGTGGTCCGAAACCTTGTGAAAATTTGTTTCTTTAAGAACTTAGCGACGTTTCTCCCTTCATTGTTGGGTGAAGGTATTGCCTTCACCCACTTGGACACATAATTGACCACCACTAAGATATATTTGTTTCTAAGAGAGCTAGGGAAGGGACCTATGAAATCAATTCCCCAAACTTCAAATAACTCAATTTCAATAATTTGTGAAAATGGTAATTCATTCCTCCTAGAGATACTCCCTTGCATTTGACATTGAACACAACATTTTCAAAAGGTATGGGGATCTGTAAATATAGTGGGCCAATAGTAACCACATTGTAACAGTTTATAAGCTTTACGGATACCCCCATGATGTCCACCTGCAGGTGAAGTATGGCAGGCTTCAAGTATTTCTTGCACCTCCACTTCAGGCACACAACACATGATAATATTGTTACTACACTCCCTAAAGCTTCCCTAAATAGGAAAGGTTCATCCCATATATACTTCTTAGGATCAAATAAGAATTTCCACTTATGATGGCTACTCAAATAATCAAGCAACAATCCATATACAATGAAGTTTGCATATTAGCATATGAAGGGACAAAGGTTTGGGAAATCAATATTACCAGTTCATTAGTGAAAGCATCATCAATATCTCATCCCTCAACCACTTTAGTATCTTCTTCAAGCCTTTCTTAGTTGTCAGCCACTTGGTTTTCACACCTCTTTCTATCTTTCACTTCAAAATCATATTCTTGAAGGAGAAGCACCCATTAAATCAACCTTGGTTTTGCTTCTTTCTTTGCCATTAAGTACCTTAAAGTGGCATGATCAGTATGCATAACCACATTGGTACCCAACCAGTAATCTCTAAGATTCTCAAACCCATATACAACAACCAATAACTCTTGTTTAGTGACGGTATAATTCTTTTGAGCACAATTCAAGATTTTCCTAGCATAATAGATGGATTGAAAGAACTTGTTTTCCATTGCCCAAGAACCACTCTGAGTGTCATTCCGCTAGCATCGCACATCATTTTGAAGGGAAGATTTCAATCAGGTTTTATGATTATAGGGGTTGATACAAGCTTTTCTTTCAAACTCTTGAAAACTGCCAAACACGCATCATCAAATTCAAACACACTTTTCTTTTCAAGAAGCTTACACAATGGAATAGCCACTTTTGAAAAATCTTTAATGAATCCATAAAAAATCCGGCATGGGCAAGGAAACTTCTTACTTCCTTCACCAAAATTGGGGGAGGTAATTTGTTAATCACTTGGATTTTTGGCTAATTTACTTCAATACCATCTTTGAAAATTTTGCACCCAAGCACGATTCCTCCTTAACCATGAAATGATATTTCTCCCAATTAAGAACCAAGTTGGAATCTACACATCTTTGAAGTACCATCTCTAAGTGCTTCAAGACTTTAAATGAGTCTCTGACAACTGTAAAATCATCCATGAATACTTCCATAGAGTCCTTCACCATATCTGCATATATTGATAACATGCACCATTGGAAAGTAGCAGGTGTGTTGCACAACCCAAATGGCATTCGCTTAAAGGCCAAAGTCCTATAAGGGTATGTTAAAGTTGTTCTCTCTACGTCTTTCGATGTGATGAAAATTTACTTGTACCTAGAATACCCATCAAGAAAGAAATACCATCCTTTACCTGCAAGCCTATCAATAATTTTATCAGTAAAGGGCATATGAAAATGATCCTTCTTGGTCTATGAGTTCAATTTCTTATAATCCATGCATACGCGCCACTCAGTTATGGGCCTAGTGGCGACATGTTCAGCCTTTTCATTTGGGACTACCATTATACCACTCTTTAGGAACACATTGGACCAGACTCATCCATTGTCTATCCACATTGGAAAAATAACTCCGGCATCCAACCATTTTATGATCTCCTTTTTTACCACTTCTTGCATTGAAGGATTTAACTGTTGTTGGTGTAGCGCTTCAAAATGTTGAACTTGGAATGAAAAAGTGAAAAGGGCAATCCACGAAGGGGTACACAGGCCATGAAGAGGTCCTTGACCCGTCACCCTATCCGTGGAAGTTGCACACATCGACTGTGAAGGACCACGATGCCTAGATGGTTCGTGAAGCTTAACACAGACCGTGAAGTCATCCGTGAAAGAGGCACAGAACCCCCAAGACTCCTGTGTAGGACCACATACACTTAGACGGTCCGTGAAGCTTCGCACGGACCGTGAAGTCACCCATGAAAGGACTTATCAGGTTTTGAGTTTTTGGTCAACTTAAAGTGATCATATCTTTTAGCACAAAATAAGCTAGGTGGCCCATGACCTATCATATTAAACGTCTTTGAGTCTTCTTTCCAACTCCACCAAATTGGCTTAATTTTGAGCCCGAAGTAAAAAGTTATGCCTGTGTTAGAGAAGCCTTGTCAGGCAGGGAAACATCTCAAACAACTAGATGGGGCATGGTGCTCTAGACGACCCGTGAAGCCCCTCATGAGAGGCACTTCATCAATTTTAAGTCAGGACTGTATGGTTTTTTTCCCTACGCGTTTGGTACTTAAACTATGTCTTTTTACTTCGTCTAAGCCAAATTAACTAGTTAGAAACTACCTAAAACTTTCATTCTCCTAAAATCATCTAACTTAAAAAGAAAAGAGAGAAAAAAGTGACAATTTTCTCTTTGGAACAAACATAGTTCTACTTCAAGTTCAGGCTCAAAATCTGAAGGATTTCTCCATAGATTTCTTCACCAGGTATGTGGGTATTCAGTAAGGGTTTTGTTCGCCTTTATCCCCAAAACTTCAGACTCACATTTTTCATTTAATATGATATATGAAATTAAGGTTTCTCCCCAAGTATTTAGATTCATTACCCCATTTGATTCTTGTGATTTCAACTCAAATTCTACACTTATATAAATGAGTTTGCATGAATTCTTATGGAGATTTGAAAGGAAAAGAACTTAGCATGAAACTGTAGTATTTTCACAGGAATTAGCTTTTCTCCAGAATTTAGCTTAGGGTGTTGGCATTTAGTTTTAAAAAGAATTTAGTCAGTTTTCTGTCCACAGTATATCTCAAAAATTGTCTTCAGATCAGTTTAGCTCTATTTCATGAATTTAGGACCATAGTTTAAAATGAGCTCTAGTTTGCAGTTTAGGAGTAGTGTTTAGCACCGAGTTGGACTAGGGTTCAGCGCACCCTCAAGTCACAGAACTACGTGCCATCGTAGGTTTATAAGTCCCCTCTGTTGGGCATCAATTTAGTGATCATGCCACAATCATGCCTTTATACCGCGATAAGGTATATTGGGTACTCTCTATGGGGCGTATATTTCAAATTCCACATTTAGCTCGCGTGGTTTATGTCGGTTAATAGACTGTCCCATAATATTAGCTTCAGTAAGGTACTTCAAGCCCGTAGTTGTATTTATTCTTAATTTTTCAGCATGCTTCTAGTTTACCCTTCCATTCTAGTTTTTATGCATTATTGTATCTTGGGCCTGTGTACTTTAGTTCAGTTCAGTTTACATAGTTGACTAGTATTTATAGCATGTTATATATTCAGTCAGCTTTGTATATGCCTCATGCTCAGTACATTCGAAGTGCTGACCCGTAGTCTATGTTGTATCCTATTATGATATCGACTCATGTTCTCAGGTTCACCAACGAGATTAGCTCATAACAGTGCCATAACACTAATAGTAAGGGGTGGTTTATCATTATTCGATGATGTTTCTTTATGCTTTTGACTTAGTTAGTTAATTTAATAGGAGAAAGTCTTTGAGGGAACAACCATAATGAAATATTATTTAATCATGGAAATGCCATGTCAGGCGCACCTATCAGAATCGAAATAGACCAATTACCAGATCCACCTATCATCGCCGGCATAACCATAAATTATATCATTAAAAAAGTGTGAGCCATTATTAAAATTTTATAAAGTTGATGATTCCCACCATGAATTTGATCACCGGGTCTTGCTAATTCCATACGAATCAGTACCTTCTATGAAACCATCATGTATTCCCCTAGCCTTTTTTTTGCCATCCTCCTATAGTGTTGCTACACCTATCCCAACTCTTGTCTCCCGAACCTCCTTGACCTAGGCTATGATATACAAAATAGGTAGCCTTGCCCAGTCTGCGGATGTGAGAACGACCAGGGTTGAGAGTGATATGCCTAAGTTAATTTAGAGGGCGATTGAGGCTGCTCTGGGTCCTAAGAGAAAAAAAAACTCAGTTCAAGGAGACTCTGGGGTCGCATGGTCAGAGGTTAGATAATCTCATAGCTAGGATGGAGGCCAAAGAGGAGATTGAGGGTAGCTTTGATGAGTTGGCTACTATGAGTGCTGATATTTCCACCCTTAGGTTTAATGTGGACCAACTTAGGTCCACTTGCATTTCGATGCTAAAGGGTGAGGTTCCTCTACCACATAAGCCTTTATGTGTGCCTATTTCTAAGGTTCCCACTAGTGTGGTTAAGAAACCTAAAGAGGTTAATGATATTATGGTTGATGTTGATGATAAGGAGAGAGTTGTGGATGATGATGATACTAAATCAACTAAAGAGATAGATGATGAAGAGATATGTATTGAGGACGAGCAGTGGATGGCTATGAAACTGACAGAGTTGTAGGATATTTGGGAGACACTAGTGCAGGCTACGCTGGAGAGATCTCGTGTAGAGACCTCTATAGGCAGTACACGTGGGGTAGCTTTAGACCCCATTATTTCTCCTTCAGATGTGCCAGGACATGATGCCCCAATCGAGACTACTTTGTTGCCTCTTGCTCTTTTTTTTATTGGGTGTTAATGCCTAAGATGATTATGTACCCCATGTGACTTCGGATCTAAGAACTCCACTAGTATAGACTTTTAGGGGGTCTTTAATATCCCTCTTCCCGTACTTATTTCATTCCGCATTGAGGACACAACTGATCTTTTTTTGTGGGGTGAGGGCACTTGTGCCAATATTCCTCTTTTTGGTTGTATTTTGTTACATTCAGGTTTAGTTTTGGAAAATTGTTGTATTTTGATATTTCAGTTTCTATTATAGTGGTTTGATGATTTTTCTCATTATTGTCTCTCATTATTTCAATTGCCCCATGATTTAAAAGTTTTTTAAAGGCTTGTGTTTTTATTGTTAATGTTCGAGGATCGATTGCTTTCAATATGGATGTCTTTAATAATACTATGATGAAAAATGTGCCTTATCCTAATAATGACAAGAAGAAATTGATGTGGTTGCACTTCTAAATGATTGTGTTGGATCTTGTGTTGACTAGCTATGTTTTGATGCGATCCTTGCAATGAATATCACATGTAAGCTTTTGATCTTTTAAGGTTGTGCTAAATAATTGTATTTGAAGTGCTTTGTGTGGTAAGGTTTTACTTGAAATCATGTTTGTTGAATCTTAGAATTTGTCTTGTTAGTCTGATTGTCTAGCTTTGGTGAATGCAAGAAATGATATTGGGCATAAATTTTGAGAGGGAACCCAAATGTTGGTACCCTTTTTGTGACTACCTTGTGAGGGGTGTAACCATTTTTGCACAATTGGAGCCTAAACCATTTGTTGACAACCATGTAGACACCTCTTTAGCAAAATCTTCCCTAACTTCTCACCCATAAATCCTTTTATAAGCATTGGTTTGCTTGAATAGCCAACTTAGGCCAAAAGCCTAAGTTGGGAGTATGGAAAGGAAGGAGGAAAAAATCCAAGTGAAATGAGACTCAATTTTAAAGTGTGTTACAAAAAGAAGGAACCCCTCCTTATAAAGAAAAAGAGATGAGCAAAAATTTGAATATTGAGATGAAAAAGAAAGTTTGAGCAAATAAAAAGGGGTGTCCAATGAATTGAATGACAAATTAAAGTTTGAGTCTCCAAGTGAAAAATATTGAAGGAACTTGAAAAGAGGTGAAGATGAGTACAAAAATGCTTTGAAAATGTGAGGTCATTGAGCCAAATTTACCATACCTTTACTCTTATCCGCATTACAAGCCTAATATACCCTTGCGATCTTGCATGCTCTAGGTTGTGGTTTGATTGGAAAATATAGGCAAACCTGTAGAATGAAGCTTGCATGTATTTCTCTTTTGGAGAGTGAGGGTTGTATGTATTCCTAACGTCTTTATTGAATTGCTTTGTGAGAGCATGGAATTGTTCTTGATTTGAGGGCACTTTAATGCATTTGTTGAAACATGGTTTTGCATTAGAGAATAATCTATAGTGAGCTTGAGCTTGGATTTATACTGGCTAGTCATCATTTGAAGCTTTTGGATCATGATTGTGTGTTGCATTAGATTAAAAGTAGTCTTGTGTTAGCGTTTACACGTTAACTCTCATGGAGAACTGTTGTAGACACCCTTGTTGAACTAATTGTGTTCCTGATTTATTTTAGGACAAGTAAGAGTTTAAGTTAGGGGTGTTGATGAGTGATAGATTTACACTCATTTTAGGTCTTTTTAGTTCAACAATTGGTGTCCTCAATGTGTAATTATGTCCTATTCTGATGATATTTTGATAAGTTATAGCTATGAAGTCTAAAGGACAATGCAAAGATGAATACTCGGAAGAAAGGCAAAAAACATTAGAAGAAGTGTAAACTCCACATTGTGAGTCAGCTAACCAAAAGGGCGGATCGTCCAACTGGCACGACCTCTCCCAAAGTGACCGTGCTCATAATTTGAATTAATTGATCTAGGTCGTCGAACATGAAATGAAATAGCGACTCACTGAATATAAAGGGCCAGCAGGATGGCGATCACCGAAGGTGACAGGACTTGTATGAAAAATGAAGGCTTAAAAGGTGAACAAAAGTGGTATTCGACATTGTGCCGAATGTGAAAGGCTGACTCAATCGAGATCGCCAACTGAGGTACAAACACCTAAAGCCTTAGGCAAATGAAAGGCGATTGGAGTGGGTAATTAGTTTGATACATCCAATTTAGGTTTGATGTTTATAGTTTGCTTGATTAAAAAGATTATGGGTCAGATCTATTTGCCCGTAAATCTACTCAAAAGAGAGATATCGTAAGGTAATGAGTTGTTTAGTTAGGCACATAGATAAAACCAAAAGAAGATTTTATGAACTAATTATATGAGATCGAAAGAAGATTAATGTCATTGAAGATGATCTACCTTATCCATGAATGTTTAGCACTTTTAATCAACATAATTACCACTATCTGACATCAATTTCCAATCCCCGCACCCCTAGATTACCTATATGAATTTCCACATACCTTGAATTTCTGATGATTTAGTTTTATTATTGCATTTGATACTATAAACTATTTTTGTAAATTTGGTTGAATCATCCACCCATTTTTCCTAACCTACTACAATGAACAAGTCAATATACTTGATTTCTTAGTTGAATTCTTATCATAATACCATTCCATGTGGGACTTGACCCCGACTCTTAGTTGGGTATTTTTATGAACAAATATCACTTACTCTTTGAATTGGTTTTTGAGAATATTTTGAGCATTATCAGTTCTATGGTAGATCAGTACGGGCCGTAGGGAGTTCTACGGACCATAGGTCCAACTCGTAGAAGTCATCCCACAGTTCTTTTTACGTGTATTTGGTCTTTTCCTATGAATTTAAAGTCTATACTATGTCATTTTGACCCTTATTTTAAGCCCAATAACTAACTTCTATTCCTATATCTACCCAAAACCCTCTCATTCCTCAAATATCAAAATCCCATCCAAGTTCATCCCCTCCAAATCCTCTCAAGCTTCAAGAGAGAAATCTAGGGTTCACGTTTCAAGTTTCAAGTTTCATGCATTGCTTTTAGGCTTTGATCATCAAGGCATATGGGAATTCATTAATGGGTTTCATCCACCCATTGAGTCCCAAAGATTTCAATTCTCCAAATTCAGTTTCACTTAAATTGCTTAGAGTTTTGTGCAATCTCCATGGGTCTTAGTTGATTTTGATTTAATTGTTCAATTTTAATCTTCCTATGCATGTTTTGATTACACTACATGATTTTCAATTGATTTCTATAAGACCTGTGCATTATTCATGATTTGACTATGAATTTATGAAGATATTAATTTATGAAGGAAGGTATGAACGTTTGTGTATCATTAATAAAAAGAAGTTTTATGATCTAAAGGTTGCTTTAAGATAAGCATCAATGAAATTGTAAAAAAAAATTCACATATAAGGAATCATGATTTGGTGAAAGATTTTCTCACACATGCATAATTTATGTTTTAAGGATCTACTCTATGATTATTTAAGCTTGGATAAGTAACTTAATTGTGTTTTTTCATGTATGATGTTAAAGTTATAAAAATTCCTTTGGGATATAACTTAGCACTGAGAGAACTTTGAGGTGATGACTCAAATAGGGTAGTGTCTAGTAGACTTATCTAGTTCCAAACTACGTGCTCCTGCAGAATTATCGTAAATGACCTAGCTAGTGAATCTACAAATAGCATATGAATCATGATATGAATTCATTCCTTGGAGAGTAAATTCTTCCTTCTTGGTATGGGAGTTACAATGGATTCCATATTATAGCTCACGTGGTCTATTGTTGGTTAAAGCTAATATTCCATTAAATGAACTAAATTTCCTTCAAAGGTTTTATGAAACTTTCACTATGATTTTAAGATGTTTGACCATGTTCATGATTTATAATTCTTCTTTAAAGCTTTTACTATGTTTGGCTTGGTCATGCATATTATATTTCTCTTTTATCTCTCTTTATGATCATGTTTTACGTTTTTATGCATATTCATCATATTAGTACATTTTATGTACAAATACATACTTGTGCCTACATTGTAATATAACGTAGAGCTCAACGTTTATTCTCCTCCCGCTCGTGGCTAGTTTCCTGATCGATCATTGAATATTTGGTGAGTCCGCATGTTCCAAGGACCATGTCACCTTTACTGTGCGTTTCTTATGTCTTTAGTTTTCTAATGTTGTACGTAATGTACGAGTTATGTCCCAACCACTTCTTTTGATGTATTACATTAGCTTGTCAAGACTATGAGTAGACTTCCACTTTTATATCAAACTCTTTTATTGATATGAAATTTCCTATTTTTGTCTATTATATTGTGTGGTGTGCATGTCAAGTGGCTTATGTAGGGCCTGTCGGGGTTTTATACGCCATGCCATATCTAGGGTGAACTTTGGGGAATGACAAACTTGGTCTTCAATGCACAATGTTTTATAAAAAGTTTCTCGAATGTCTTACAAGCTACGTTGAGTAGAGTCTTGTTCATGAGTGTGAAGCGCGCCACATTTATGAATAGAAGCCTACAAAACGGTTAACAAACTTCACTTCTTTCATTACTCTAAAGTCATGCTATAGAGTCTATCTCTATAAATATCCTTTTCCTAAATCTTTCCCAATGCTTTTCAAGATATGGCCCCTTGAAGAACTTATGTGAGAAGCAGTGTGGGTGAGAATGTGGAGCCCCAGGTTCCTCAAGATCAGGTCGATCCTTAATCTGACCAAGTGACTTATGCCGAATTCTAAGCCACTTTCCAAGTGTTGGCTCAAACTATGATGTCCCAAACTAATAGAGAAGTTTTTTCTCCCGTGAATCCAAATGTGGGCATGGTGGTGACAAGGATAAGGGACTTCACTAGGGTGAATCCCAAAATTTTATGGGTCAAAAGTGGATAAGGATCCTCAATAGTTCATTAGTGAGGTGTATAAGATATTAGGAATTATGGTATTGTCTATGGTAGAGAAGGAGGAATTGGCCAATTATCAACTCAAGGGTGTTGCTCAAATTTTGTTCAAAAAATGAAAAGGTGAGATGTATGTTGATGCGAGTCCTTTTTATTGGTAAAAATTCAAAAAATATTCTTGATCATTTCTTTCCTCTTGAGATGAGGCAGGAAAAAGTGCTTGAGTTCATTAACCTTCGACAAAGGAATATGTGTGTGAAGAAGTATGCTTTGAAGTTCACTCAATTGGCTAAGTTTTCTCTAATTATGGTTGTCGACTCTAGGGCAATGATGAGTAAGTTTGTGTCAGATGTATCCAAAAATATGTCAAAGGGTGTCATACCTCTGTGTTGATTAAGGATATGGATATCTCCCATTTGATGATACATGCCCAACAAATTGAAGAGGAAAATGCAAGAGAGTCTAAGAGGGCATGGACCAGTGATGATGACTTTTCTCATTCTCAGTTTGGTGGACATGTGTGTCCTTAATTCTAGCAGAAGTTTTCCGATCAAGGTTCTTTCAATGATCCCACCTCTAAGTTTAACAAATATAGGGTGTCTAACCATAAGCCTCAAAAGAGTGGTGGAAATGAACTTCTTATTCTCGATTGCCAAAGATATGGTAAGAGTCACTTGCGAAAATGTTAGCTTGTACATATTGTTGCTTTGGTTGTGGAAAGACTGGTCACAGAGTGAAGGATTGTTTGTTGCAAGCTTGGAAGGGCAAGGGTGGTAGGCAAGCTCAGCTTAGTAGCTATGGATCAAGTTCTCCAAAGAAAAAATAGATTCTACGCTCTTTAGACTTGACATGATCACAAGGGTTCTCTAAATGTTGTGACCAACATGTTGAAAGTCTTTCACCTTAATATTTATGCTTTACTTGATTCGGGTGCTACATTATCATTTGCTACACCTTATGTGGCCATGAGATTTGATGTTTGTCCCAAAATCCATTCTAATCCCTTTCATGTCTGTACTTATGTTGGTGATTCTGTTGTTGCTAAAATAGTTTATAGGAATTATCCTATTTCTATCTCTAATAGAGTGACTCATGTTTGTTTTATGGATCTTAATATGCCATATTTTAATGTTATTCCTCCGATGGATTGGCTTTATGCATGTTATACTTCCATAGAATATATGACCGATTGATCACCTTCAAGGTTCCAAATGAACATATCATATCTGGGAAGAGGGAAATTATGTTCTTAAGGGTCATTTTGTATCTTACTTACATGATAGGAAGATGATCTCAAAAATTTGAATTTATCATCTTATTTTGATCAGGGACATAGATTTTGAAACCCCTACTCTTCAGTCAGTTTCGATTGTAAATGAGTTTTCAGAAGTGTTTCCTGATGATCTTCCTGGTATTCCTTCCGAAAGGGAAATAGAATTGGTATTGATTTACTCCTAGATAATCAACCTATCTCTATTCATCCTTACCGAATGGCCTCGATAAAACATAAGGAGTTAAATGATCAATTGAAAGATTTGTTGGATATGGGCTTTATTAGACCAAGTATCTCTCTATTGGGTGCTCCAGTGTTGTTTGTTCAAAAGAAGGATTGTTCCCTCTGAATGAGCATTTACTATCAACAATTGAATAAGGTTACCATTAGTGATAAGTATCTTATTTCAAGGATTGATGATTTGATGGATCAACTCCAAGGAGCGAGTTACTTCTCTAAGATTGACCTCCAGTCGGGTTATCACCAATTCAGGGTGAAGGAGAGTGACATTCCAAAGATGGATTTTCGAACTCAGTATGGTCATCATGAGTTGTTGGTAGTGTCTTTTTCTTTGACTAAACCCCTCGATGTCGTTCATGAATTTGATGAATAGGGTTTTCAAGTAATATCTTGACATGTTTGTGATTTTGTTTATCAATGATAGTCTTATTTACTCTCGATGTGAGGATGAGCATGTTAAGCATTTGAGTATTGTGTTGATAATTTTCATGGATCGTAAATTGTATGCTAAGTTTATCAAATGGAAGTTTTGGTTGAGGTTTGTTGCTTTCCTTGGCCATATTGTCTCCGGTGAAGGTATTTAAGTCTATCCTATGATAAACCTAAGGCGGTTGAGAATTTGCCTAGACCTTTGTCCACTTCAGATATATAGAGTTTCTTGGGTTTTGCCGATTACTATCGAAGGTTTATGGAATGATTTTCCTCTATTACCTCACCTTTAACGACCTTGACTCAAAAGAAAGTGAAATTTCCATGGTTGGAAGCTTGTGAGAAGAGTTCTCAAGATTTGAAGGATAGACTTACTTTGGCTCTAATTGACATTACCATAAAGATCCGATGGTTTTGTGGCTTATTGTGATGCTTCATGAATTGGTCTTGGTTTTGTTTTGATGCAACATGAGAAAGTTATTGCTTATGCTTCAAGCAAATTGAAGGTGGATGAAAAGAATTATCTAACTCATGATTTGGAATTATTGGCAGTAGTGTTTGCTCTAATGATTTGGCGGCATTACCTATATGGTATTCATGTGGATGTGTTTACCAACCACAAGGGTTTGATATATGTGTTCACTCAAAATGATTTAAATCTTCGTCAAAGGAGGTTTTTGAGTTATTGAAGGATCACAACGTGTGTGTCCTTTAACTTCTGGGTAGGGCGAATGTGGTGGCGGATGATCATAGTTGACTATCGATAGGAAGTGTTCCTTATCTTAAGGATGATAAGAAGGAGTTAGTTTTTGATGTTCATAGATTATCCAGATTGGGCGTTCATTTGGTTGATTTTAATGAAGGTGGTGTGGTTGTCATAATGGTTCAGAATTGTCTTCTGTGTCGAATATTAAGGCTAAGAAATATCTTGATCCGGTTCTAGTTAAGTTGAATAAGTCGATTTCATATAAATCCATTAAGGCGTTCTCCCAAGAGGAAGATGGAGTCCTTCGGTATCAAGGTTTGTTCTATTTTTTTAAATGTTCATGAATTGAGAAATCAAATCCTGACAGAAGATCACAATTCTCGTATTTTATTTACCCGAGAGCTACCAAGATGTACATTGAATTGTGGGAAGTCTATTTGTGGAATGGGATAAGAAGGATATTGCGTAATTCATAGCTAAATGTCCGAATTGTCAACAAATGAAATTTAAGCATCAGGAATTAGGAGGTTTGGCTCAAGACATTAGTATTCCTACTTGGAAGTGGGAAGATTTGAATATTGATTTTATTATGGGTTTACCTCCTACTCACCACCTGTTTAACTCAATTTGGGTTATTGTGAACTGAATGACAAAGTTAGCTCACTTTCTTCCCTTAAGACTTAATTTTCGGTGAAAGAGTACACCAAACTTTATATTCAGGAAATGGTAAGGTTGCATGGAGTTTCCTTATCTATCATCTCCGATCGTGGCACTTAGCTTGCATCGTCAATTTGGAAGTCGTTTCAAAAGGGTCTTGGTACTGTAGTGAAACTTAGCACAGATTTCCACCCTCAAACCAATGGACAAGCCAAGCGTACTATCCAAACTTTAAGATATGCTAAGAGCTTGTGTGCTTGATTTATATGTTAATTGGGATGAACATTTGCTTGTGATTGAGTTTGGTTATAATAATAACTATCGTTCTAGCATTGGTATTGAACCATTTGAGGCTCTTTATGGTAGCAGGTGTAGGTCCCCTATTGGTTGGTTTGAATTTGGTAAGATTACTTTTATAGGTCCCGAGTTGGTACATGAGGCTATGGAAAAGGTTTGACTTATTTGTGAAAGGTTGAGCTCAAAGTCGACAAAAGTCTTATGTTGATGTTAGAAGAAGAGAGCTTGAGCTTGATGTTAATTATTGGGTCTATTACCCATGAAGGGTTTAATGAGATTCGAAAAGAAAGGGAATCTTAGTCCTCGTTATGTGGGCCCATATCAGATTTTGAGGTGTATTGGAAAAGTTGCTTTTGAATTTGAGTTGCCTAATGATTTGACATTAGTACATCTGGTATTCCATGTATCTCTACTAAAGAAGTTTGCTAGAGATCCGACATCCATTGTACCTTTGAAAAGTTTAGGAGTGCAAGAAAATCTCTCTTAGGAAGAGATTCCGGTTGAGATTTTAGATCGATAAATATGGAAGTTGAAAAATAAAGAAGTTGCTTTGGTGAATGTTCTTTGGAGAAATTAATTAGCTGAGGGTGCTACTGGGAGGCCGAAGCCGATATGATATCCCGGTATCCTTATATATTTCCCTCAGCTCCTATTCGAGTTTGCGGTATAAGCTCCTCATAGTTCATTCTTTCAAAATTTATACATATTAGTCATTCTCATGTTTATGTATGCATTCATGATTTTGAAAAATTGATTTTTGATGTTATGATTTAGCAAGGAGTGATTCTCCATGTTTATGTGCATTTTGGTGAGATTTGCATTCATGTTGGGTTGTCAGTTTCTCTCATACTCTATACATGCTATGTTGAGTCGCATTTTGAGGATGAATGTTCCCAACGGGGAGATATTGTAACACCTTAGAAACTGGAAAGTCGAGTTGGAAAGAGAGTTGTAGAAAATTTGATGAAGCAGTGGTCTACGAGACAGGTCTACGTACCATAGGAATTCCTACGGGCTGTACGAAGGAATCATATACATGGAGTTGAGTTTTTGGAATTTCATGTTTCTTAAGTTTGACTTCGAGTCAACAGGACATGACCTCGTTTGGACTACGCGTCATAGATAGATTCCGTAGAAGGGTCCCAGACTTATTGAAATTTTGGACTTGAACTAATTGTGGTCTATGGATGGGGTCTATAGACTGTAGAAATTTAGACGGGCCATAGAAAGGTCTTGTGGCAAGTAAGGTGAATTTTAGATTTCTGAAGTTGGTTCTACAATTGACCAGTACGGGTCGTAGGAAGTTCTAGGTACCGTGGGTCCAAACCGTAGAAGCCATCTGACTGCTATTTTAAAGGGTATTTGGGTCATTTCCTATGCATTTAATGCCTATATTGTGTCGTTTTGACCCTAATTTTACGTCCTATAACTATCCTTTTGTTCCTAAATCAACCCGAAATCCTCTCATTCTCTCAAATTCCCAAATCTCATCCAAGTTCATCCCCTCAAAATCCTCTCAAGCTTCAAGGGAGAAATCTAGGGTTCAAGCTTCAAGTCTCCTTTTTCCTCCATTACTTTTTGGCTTTGATCATAAAGGTATGTGGGAATTCATCAATAAGTTTCATTCACCATTGAGTTCCAAAAGATCTTAATTCTCCAAATTCAACTTCATCTAAATTGCTTAGGGTGTAATGCAATCTCCATGGGTCTTAGTTTATTTTGATTTTATTGTTAAATTCCAATCTTCCTATGCATGTTGTGACTAAACTACATGATTTACTACTGATTTATATAAGACCCATGTATTATTCATTATTTGACTATGAGTTTATAAAGATATGAATTTATGATGAAATTTATGAACTTATGAATGATGATTTATGAAAAGAGGTTTCATGATCTAAAGGTTGCTTTTAAGATAGCATCAATAAATTATGAAAGTTTTCTCACATATAAGGAATCATGATTTGGTGAAAGATTTTCTCACACATGAATAATTAATGATTTAAGGAGCTACTCTATGATGATTTAAGCTTATTTTGTTGTTGTTGTTAATTGTTATCAAATATGTTATAAGTTTTTTTGTTAACGAAACATATTCACTATAAATAGATAATACAAATTTATGGGTATTTTTAATAGCTTTTAGAAATTATGGGGTACAAATCATATTTTTTTTTAAATAGGAAAATATTCTTGGGAAAACTTGAGGCCAAACAGATGGTGTAATTTTACCAAAAACTTAGCTCAAATATGATGCAATTAGGCAATGAAAAATGCTTCAGAATTAAAAATAATGATCAATATAGCATATTAAAAAAAACCAGGAAAAAATTTGAAATTGTAAGTAGGGAAGACCAATATTATCACACCTGAAGATTTTGGAAGCTTCTTCTAATCTAACTAAATAACAAAAATGATGAATAGAGGTGGCCATATGCGTGTCTCCGGTAAGTAGTAAATGGAGCACGTGTTATCGACTGAAGAGGGACATAGAATATTTGAAAATATCAAGTAGTACTAGTTCGATGAAGTAGCTAGGTTCAAATACAATAAAACTTGCCTTACTTTTGGTACAACTATTCTAGTGGGGTTAATCATACCACTTACATTTTTGTTAGTTGTGATTTAACTCTTCCCAAAAGTAGATACCTGCATATAAGTACCATAAACATCCTACTCATTTTCATCAACTGTAATACATAGTGATAGTGCACTCAAAGTTCTATTGAATATTTGTTGAGAAGTAATCATTATTAGTAGATTGAGTACTTCATAATATAAACATAGAAAAGTAAATATATTAATATTCATGAATAGTAAAACAAATCAAAATAACGTCAAGCAAGCAAACTCAATAGACATCAACTACAAAACACAAATTTTGTTTCAATATAAGTAGTCATAGGGCTCTTAAAAAATTGTTATGTGAAAGAGAAAACATTTATATAATTCCACCATTCATATGGTTGTTTTCTATATTTCATCCCCTCATCCCTCAAACAGATTGAGAGAAAAAGAAACTAAACAACAATCTGTTATCAATTGCGAGAATTTCACACCGGATTTGTTTTGTGGATTTCAGACAATATTTTCAAACTGAACTATCTAAATTTAGTATTTGAAATCTTTATTATTAATTCTTTATGAATTCTAACTCATCTAGAGTTATCGGAAGCATCTTAAAAGAATGGCAGAGGAACTCATATATAATAATAACTCCTACTACTTTACCTGAATTTCACAAACTTGTAAACATCAGATATAATGTAAAAGTAGAAATATTCTCTAAAATTTGACCTTAAACTGATTCTTCAAATATGAACTTTTAGCTCCAGGCCAGATAATACTTAACAAAAAAGAATAAATTAACTCAAGACCAACCAACCCCCATGATTAATTTCTTTTGCCGTGCAGAAACTATTTGAAATTATCCTCCCTGCAAAGCATACACTGCTTGTTCCTTTAACATAAGTGTATATTCAAAGGAAACAAAAAGTATGTAAAATTGAGATTTTTTCTGTATAATTTTGTAAAGAAATCCGACTTTCTTTCGGTGACATTTTTTCAAACTTCTGATGTGCTATAAAAATATAAATATAAAATCATTGTAAATAATAATATATAAATAATGCATGCACTCTGCAAAAACATCAAAATATTTTATATTAGTTCTATTTCCACCTACTAAAACAATCTCACAAAAATATTAAGCAATAATGTCAAAATCCAAAGCTACCTATTGCATTCCTCTGTATAGATACCACAACCACCCAGATGAATATGTTCCATTGTCTTCGTGTGTAATTTGAGGTCAAAATAAACTCATCACTAAGATCTTGCTAGAGGATTCACAAATTCATCTATTCCTTTTCAACTAAAAGATGACTCACATCTACAAACGTAGTTACCTGAGTATATAGGGCATACAAACTAATATAAGGTTTTTTGCATTTGATTTTTTTTTTGCATAATATAGCTTTTCTGTTATGCTTGATTTTCACAAGCTTGCGTCCAGTTTTCAGAAAATTTTTAAAAATATATGAGCAAGAATTGGTGAAACACTCACATGCGGTAATTTTGAATTGTCATTTAAAATTTTGAGCCTCCTACAAATATAAAATTAAGAAAACCTCTAACAAAATTGCATGAAAAATGATGTACAAAAAACTAGATATAAATCAATAAAAGAAGTACTAAATTAGGAATACAATATACGATACGGAAATTTTTGCACATTACCATGTCCAATCTTCTCAATATAAAAGACCCAAGAAATTTTAAGAAAAAACTGACGAAAAGAGAAAAAATGATGGAGAGCTCTCTGATTAACGTCGAAATTTTGAAAAGAAAAACATAAAGTCTCCATATTTTGCTAGTCCTCTTCTTGTAGGAAAAAAATTAGGACTCTATAAATAGAAACTTATTCTGTAATAACCTCTGGGCCATTTTTATGTTTTTGCCTCCTCTTCATCATTTAGAGCTTTCTTGTAGCTACCCTAAGTCATTAATGACTTTTTAGGATTGACAATTCCGTCGCCTAGTCGTTCACTTGATTTTTATGCGGGTTTTAGTATTTTGGGAGATTTTTAACCTTGAACAATTATTTTCGATAAAAAATTCAAGAAGATGATCTTAGAATCCAATTTTGACAATTACATCAGCTCCATAAGAGTCATTTTAGTCTAGTAGCAAAGTCAGCATGACTCTCGAGACTTTTAGTGCGAGTCTAAGTGATTAGGCGTTTTAACTTTAAAGTTGAGGCCTAATTTTGACTTTATTTAACAGTATGTGTAAATGAGCTCATATGAGAATTCTATCATTCAAGTTAGCTCCGGTATGTTGAGTTTGGTCTAGAATGACACTTCGATTAGGTCTCGAGACTTCTAGGCTAATTCCAAGCCCCTCGTGGATTTTGACTTATAATGGAAATTGAGTGTGGGACCCACTTTTTGTTGAAATGACCTTAGATGAGAATTTTTATGGTTTCGTTGAGTCAGGATAGCCATTTTTGATGAGATAGAACACTTCATTTGTGCGCACGGAGTACCAGATGAATCTCAAGCACCCCATTCAAGTTTCAAGGCCCTAGCCCTTTGCTGTCAGCTAAGGCCTCACATTCGCACACCTGAACTCGCGGTCACAAATGATTGGCCTTGTGGGCGTGCGTGTTCACGCACGGGCAACCTCAATCATGAGTGGCCGACCAACCTGTCCCTATATTTAAGCCCTTGTCGCGACTAGCCTTGGTACCTTTTAGTATTTTATCTGATTTCTCCTCTGTCCGAACTCTAATTTTTGTGTCTAAACAATTGTTTTGACGTTGTGATCTTATTTTGATAGTGTGGTAGCATTTAAAGGCTTCTCAAAAGGGAAAAGCTTCGACCTTTTGATTTGGAGCACGCGTAGTTGGCCTACAGGTAGGCTACAACTTCTGTTCTCATTAGATTGAGCATGAATTCATGATGATAAGTGTGAATCGGGGGCGGGTAGCTAGTTATTCCTTTTTTGTCTTGATAAAAACATGATTTAGGGTAGATTACTATTGTTCTGAGGGTAGTACAATGCATGAAGATGATTGTATGTGTGTTGTAGCATGCTATGTGATTTACTTGTTTGATTACTTGTTTATGGATTATGTTTTGGCCTTAGTCTAGGATAGACTAGTGTTGCCTTAAACCCATGCACCTAGTGACTTTCGCATGTCTTCGACGTCGCTCAGACGGACTAGGTCCTTGTAGACTGGATGGAAGACTTGGGTATGATATTATAAACCTTAGTTTAGAAATCTTGTTGGCCCTCTGCCTTCTCTCCTTACTTCTGCGACTCTGATGCATTAGCGGAGGTTTTGTTCTTTTTCGGGATTGGAGTACTTCAGGCTTGGAGTCTTTTGTAATACCTACAGGAGTGGATATCGATCTACGGTGGCTTGGAGCCTACTTGAGATCCTCTTCAAAGTTGATACACCACCAGGCATTCTTGCTAGCTAGGTGGTTGACACCCTTGGGTATGGGCTGCTTGGATATATGAGATCCTCTATGGAGTTGACACGCCCCTGAGTCACTCTTTCTAGTTGGGTGGCTTACGCCCCCAGGAGTGGACTATATGGTTGGGCGACATGGGTTGATTTTCACTCTTGCTAGCTGGATGTGAGTTTACCAGTTCTTTGTTACTTGGGTTGCGAGCCCGACTCATGTTCTTGGATTCGGATCATAAATTACTCTTCTTTCTTGTACACTAAGATATTCTATGTATCTATCAGGCTTGTGGGGTATGTTTGGGTTTTATTTAAACTTGCACATGAGTGTATGTTTTGGGCTTATGGGTTCTAGTTACATTTAGTTTAGTTGTACTTAGATTTACTTTCGGTATGCTTGTGTGCCTTCTTTTCTTATCTGCCTTAACCTCTATTTGTGTCTACATTCTATGTTTTCTAATTGTTTTTACTTTCTTTGATCAATCGTCCTAGGATGCCTACTGAGTACTTTGGTTTTGTACTTCTGCTACACTGTGCATATTTTCGTGATGCAGGTCCTACTACCAACTACTAGCTGTGATCGTTCCTGCCATCTTTTGCAGCTTGTGGATATCAGAGACGAGGGTGATCACTAGGCATCCTGGATTAGCCTGTCTATTATTTTATACATATGTTAGCTTGTCTTTTGCCTTTGAAATGACTTGTTGTTGTCCACTTTTCGAACTTATGTGTATCTTGTTAGTCAGTTATGTACTCGTAACTTCCATGTTCTGGGAGGGTTTCTTTGTATATACTTTTTGTTTATTTCCGTTTCTATCTTTTCTTATTGTTAGTATCATTTTTTGTTTAGTTCTACCCTTGTACAGATCAATCAGAGGGACCTTAGTTTGAGGCAACGTCACTGGATTAAGCTTCTGAAGGACAATGATCTATCTATTCTCTACCATCCGAGTAAGGCGAATGTGGTAGAGGATTCCTTGATTTTGAAGGCACTGAGTATGGATAGTCTACTTTTCTTATCTACTGTGGAGCGACTTTTTGCTATGGACATTTAGTCCTTAGCTAATCAAATAGTACAATTGGAAGTTTCAGATTCTAGAAGTATTTTAGCTATGTGGGAGTTCAGTCCTCCCTACTTGATCAGATCTGTAGCCGTCAGTTTGAGGATGAAGCCTTCATGGCACTTTGATATTGGGTGTTAAGGGGTGATTCTGGTAAGCTTGACTTGGATTTTGATGAGGTTTTGAGGTTTGTAGGCCGTATCAGTGTTTTGAGAGTTGGGGTTTCATTCAGCTACTACCTCAGGAGGCTTATGATTCTAGAGACTCTATCCATCCAGGAACTCTAAAGATGTATCGTGACATGACGCAACAAAACTGGTGGGCCGGCATGAGGAGAGATATTGTAGACTATGTGTCTCGTTGCCTAAGTTGTCAGCAGCTGAAGGCCGAACATTTGAGACTTGGTGGTGAGTTCCAAATATTACCCATTTCAGAGTGGAAGTGGGAGGTTTTCCTTAGACTTCTAGAGGTATTGACAACATTTGGGTAATCGTAGATCGATTGTGTAACACCCTATATGCTAGAAAGACCAAAATGTAGAAATTCAAAAGTTGCAGGTGCCACCAACGAGGCCACCTACGGACCGTAGGTTGACCCACGGACCATAGGTGGGGTTCGTGGTTGGCCACTTGCAGCTCCCTCCCCAGAAACCTAAAAAATTCACCTAAGTAACTTAATCAGACTTTACCCTAAGCGACTCATTCACCTAATTTCACCAAAACTAGAGCAAAAAGAAGAGAATTCAGGCGTTAGCATCCTTAAGAACAGAACAAGGTTTTCTTCAGTTCCAGCCTTGAGATCGAAAGATTTCTCCGTGGATTTCGGTACCAGGTATGTGGGATTTCACTAGTGGGTTCCTTTCACCCATTTGGACCCTAGAATTCAGTCAGATTGTTGATTCCATTCATACTGTTTAGACCTAAGGTTTCTAGAACCTTAGATAATTGTTGTGATTTAGCTGTTAGAGTATTCCTAATCAAAATATTACGTTTTCGTAACTATGTTGCTTAATTCTTATATGAAATTTAGAAACCTAGTTGTGTAGATTTGCTTAGTTCATCAACTACACTTGCTAGGTCAGTTTATACAGATATACATGCATCAGTTTACAAATGTTTCATTATAAGTACTTAATGTTGCATCTTCAGTTAGCATGCCAGAATCTTGAGCTATCCAGTTTATTTCAGTTGTGTTGTATTGTACACATTCTAGTTAGGAGTAGGATTAATACCGAGTTGGACTAGGGTTAGTCACCCTCATAGTCCCAAAACTATGTGTCCCCATAGGTTAAGTCCCTTCTGTAGGCATCATGTTTAGTGATCACGCTAGTCATGCCTTTATGCCCCTGGAAAGTTATATTAGGTCCTCTCGATGGGGAATTTACATTGGACTCCATGTTTAGTTCACGTGGTTTTATGTCGGTTTTTAGTAGCTCCCACAGTTAGATTCTAGTGCATTGATCGGGTTACCAGTTATATTTTAGTATTCAATTTCAGCATGTTATGTACTTGGTCATTGCATCCAGTTCAGTTCATTTTCAGTATCTTTACCATGTTCATATTATATCTTTGCTAAGCATGTTTTGTTCAGTTATGTATGTTTCTTCAGCGTTATCATATCCTGCATGCTCAGTACCTTTCAAGTAATGACGCATACTCTGCGCTACATCTTCTCATGATGTAGGTTCAGGTCCCCAACATTCGTATCACGTGTAGATTGGTTCCCGATTCGTATTCAGTAGCATCAATGGTGAGTCCTCCTTCTTCAAGGACAATAGACATGTTTTTTTTTACTTTCAGTCTTTCAGTTTCAGTTTTTCTAGAGTTAGTTGGGGGTATGTCCCAGCATCTCTAGTCAGTTAGAGGCTTATTTCAGACATAGTTAGATTCAGTTTTAGATTTGAGTTTGACATGCGTATTGTTGTTAAACTCTTAGTCTTTTATATATTCAGACTGTATTGGGTATTCCCCATTATTTCAGTTTATATCATGTTTTAAGCTTCCGCATAGTATCTTTGGTTCAGTTGTTTATGTATGCTTATGATGTGCCGGTTAGATTGGGGTCACTCGTGATCCTAGGTCCCGTGTTTACACCAAAAGGGTAGCCTAGGGGTGTGACAAACTTGGTATCAGAGCCTTAGGTTTAAGAGTCCTAGGATGTGCAAAAAACCGCACTAAGTAAAGTCCCTTTCATGAGTGTGAAGCGCGCCACACTTATGAGGGGGAGGTTATGAAGTGTTTTTAGGTAAAAAAAACTTCACCTTCTTGTTATTCTTATCGTGTGTGGATATGATCTTCTTTCTAACTCGACGTTATGTGTTTCAGATCATGCCTCATCATAGAGCTTTCAGTAGGAATGCTAATGCCCATAACACTGACGTAGTTCCTTCTACTCTAGATCGTGAGGTTTCGAATGCAAAGTTTTAGAATGCCATTCAAGTTTTGTCCCAGAGTGTGGCCAACCAGAACAATCAACAACTTCTAGTTCCTGCAAATGCTAGTGGTGGATCAGTGGCAGATAGAGTTCGTGATTTTGTTAGGATGAATCCGCCTGAGTTTCTAGGGTCGCAAGTTGGTGAGGACCCCCAGAACTTCATTGATTAGGTCAAGAAGAACTTTGGAGTGATGCAAATGACTGGAAATGATAGGGTAGAGTTGGCGTCTTACTAGCTCAAGGATGTAGCTCACATTTGGTTCACTCACTAGAAGGAAAAGAGGGGTGAGAATGCAGCTCCTGAAACTTAGGAGTGTTTAACCGGAGCTTTTCTGGACAGGTTCTTTCCAAGAGAGTCAAGAGAGGCAAAAACTCAGAAGTTCATGAATTTGAGGCAAGGTTCTATGATAGTCCAAGAATACAGACTTAAGTTCACCCAGCTCTCCAGGTATGCTCTATATATGGTTGCCGATCCCAGGGCGCCGATGAGTAAGTTCCTATCTGGAGTATCTGACTTGGTGAAGACAGGGTGCAAATATGCTATGTTGTTAGAGGATATGAATGTCTTTAGGCTCATGACTCATGCTCAACAGGTTAAGGGAGATAAGCTTAGGGAGCAGGCTAAGGACAGGCAACTATGAGTACTCTCAGCAAAAATCGGGTGGTAGATATCGTTCGCAGATTCAGAAAAGGTCTTCAGCTCCAACAACTTTATCAGCTAGTGCTCCATCCCCCAGGTTTCGACATGATAAGAAGGTAGGGTATCAGGCTCTAAGTCTCAAGGGACTTTTTCAGATACCAGAACCTACCCAACTTGTCCAAAGTGTGGTAAGAACCATCTGAGCGAGTGTCTTGCAGAAAGAATGGATGTTTTGGGTGTGGTCAGTATGGTCACATGTTGAGGGATTGCCCTTCTTGTAAACAGGGAAAATGAGGTAGCAATAGGGCTCAGTCTACAACTTCAGCAGCACTAATAACTCGCCTAACTCTGCAAGGTACTTTATCTGGTACAAGTGATAGTTAGCGCCAGAACAGATTGTATGCTCGCCAGGCTCACCAGGATCTAGAAGATTCTCCTGATGTGGTCACTGATACTTTGCGAGTCTTTCATTTAGATGTTTATGCTTTGTTAGATCCATGGGCTACTCTTTCCTTGTAACTCCTTCTATAGCAGTAAACTTCGGTGTCAGTCCAGAAACTCTCTCAGAACCCTTCTCAGTCTCTACTCCAGCTGGTGACCTAGTTATAGCTAGACGGATATACATAAATTTCCCTATCACAGTCTCTTAGAAAATCACCCCAGCAGATCTTATAGAGTTAGAAATGGTAGACTTTGATGTCATTCTAGGCATGGATTGGTTACATTCCTATTATACCTCAGCCGATTGTAAAACTAGGATCGTACGTTTTCAGTTTCCAAGCGAACCAGTCTTAGAATGGAAGGGTAGTAGCTCAGTGCCTATGGGTCGATTCATTTCCTACCTTAAAGCTAGAAAGATGATTTCCAAGGGGTATCTCTATCATCTAGTTTGGGTTAAGGATTCCAGCTCCAAAATCCCAACTCTTGAGTCAGTTCCAGTAGTAAATGAGTTCCCAGAAGTATTTCCAAAAGATCTTCTCGGAGTTTCTCTCGAAAGGGAAATTTACTTCGAAATAGATCTCCTTCCAGATACCCAGCCTATTTCCATTCATTCTTACGGAATGGCTCCAGCAGAGCTTAAGGATTTGAAGGAGCAGTTGAAAGACCTTCTAGATAAGTGCTTCATCAGGCCTAGTATTTCCCCATGGGGTGCACCAGTGTTGTTCGTGAATAAAAAAGATGGTTCTCTCATGATGTACATTGACTATTGGTAGTTAAACAAAGTCACAATCAAGAATAAGTACCCTATCCCTAGGATTGATGCCTTATTCGACCAACTTTAGGGTGCTAGTCATTTTTCAAAAATAGACCTCTGATTCGGTTCATCAGCTCAGAGTCAAAGATAGTGACATCTCGAAAATAGCCTTCAAAACTCGGTATGGTCATTATGAATTTGTAGTTATGTCTTTTGGACTAACCAATGCTTCTGCAACTTTCATGGATTTGATGAACAGGGTGTTCTTGCAGTATTTGGACTTGTTTGTTATCGTCTTTATTAATGATATCCTCATATACTCTAGGAATGAGGAAGAACATGCAACTCATTTGAGGGTTGTCTTGAAAACCCTAAAAGATCACCAGTTATTCGCTAAGTTTACCAAATGTGAGTTTTGGTTACAATCAATTGCTTTTATTTGGGCATATAATATCTAGCAAAGGGATCCTAGTGGATTCTTAGAAAATAGAGGCAGTGAAGCAGTGGCTCAGACCCACCTCTCCTACAGATATCAGAAGTTTCTTAGGTTTAGCCGGTTATTACAGAAGGTTTGTGGAAGGATTTTCATCCATAGATTCGCCATTGACTAAGTTGACTAAAAAAAAAGTTAAGTTTCAGTGGTCAGATGAGTGTTAGAAGAGCTTCGCAAAACTGAAAACTAGGTTAACTATAGCTCCTATTTTGACTTTACCAGAGGGTTCAGATGGTTATGTGATCTATTGTGATGCTTCCATAGTCGGCCTAGGTTGTGTGCTGATGCAGCGAGGTAAGGTTATAGCTTAGGCTTCTAGACAACTTAAGGTGCATGAGAAGAACTATCTTACTCATGACCTCGAGCTTGCAGTCGTAGTATTTACCCTAAAGATTTGGAGAGATTACTTGTATGGCGTTCACGTGGATGTGTTCATAGACCATAAGAGCCTTTTGTATGTGTTCACCCAAAAAGAGTAGAATCTACGCTAGAGGAGATGGCTTGAGTTCCTCAAAGACAATGATATGAATGTGCTTTACCATCCTGGTAAGGCCAATGTAGTAGTTGATGCTCTTAGTAGTCTGTCTATGGGTTGTGTAGCGCATGTTGAGGAGAAAAGGAAGGAATTAACAAAGGATATTCATCGGCTTGCTTGCTTAGGAATTTGCCTTATGAACATATCTATCAAGTGATGATGTGATAGTTTAGAATGGGTCAGAATATTTATTGGTAGCGGAGGTCAAGGAAAAACAAGACAGTGATCCTATATTGATTCAATTGAAGGGTGCAGTTCATCAGCAGAGAGTTGAGGTTTTCTCCCAAGGCGTATATGGTATGCTTCGCTAGCAGGGTCGTTTATGTGTTCCTAAGGTGGGTGAGTTGAGACATCATATCCTTACAGAAGCCCATAACTCCAGGTATTCTATTTATCCAGGTGCCACCAAGATGTACCGTGATATGCGGGAAGTCCTTTGGTGGAATGGCATGAAAAGGGATATAACAAATTTTGTGGTTAAGTGCCCTAATTGTCAAGAGGTGAAGGTAGAACATCAGAAACCATGAGGTATGACTCAAGAGATTAACATTCCTATATGGAAGTGGGAAGTGATCAACATGGACTTCATTAACATTCCATTTGGATAATAGTAGTAGAGTTACTAAGTCCGCTCCCTTTTTGGCTGTGAAGACTACATATTCGGTGGAGGACTATGCCAAGCTTTACATTAATGAGATAGTCAGGTTGCATGGGGTTCCTTTTTCTATCATCTTAGATAGAGGTCCTCAGTTTACTTCACATTTCTGCAAATCGTTTCAGAAAGGTCTTGGTACCCAAGTTAATGTTAGCATAACATTTCATCCACAGAAGGATGGTCGTGCAGAGCGTACCATTCAGACTTTAGAGGACATATTGAGAGCTTGTGTAATCGATTTCAAGGGTAGTTGGGATGATCACTTTCCTCTTATAGAGTTTGCCTACAATAATAGCTACCATTCCAACATTCAGATGGCCCATTATGAGGCATTGTATAGGCATAGGTGCAGATCTCCAGTTGGTTGGTTTGAAGTAGCTGAAACAACCTTGATAGGGCCAAATTCAGTTCATGATACTTTGGAAAAGAAGCTCATCAGAGATAGACTTAAGACAGCCTAGAATCGCCAGCAGTCCTATGAAGATGTGAAGTGAAGGGACTTAGAATTTGAGATAGATGATTGGGTTTTTCTGAAAGTGACACCTATGAAGGGGGTGATGAGATTTTTCAAGAAAGGGAAGCTCAGTCCCAGATATGTAGGTCCTTACAAGATCTTGAAAAGGGTTGGAAAAGTGGCTTATGAGTTGGATTTTCCAGCAGAACTAGTAGCGGTGCATCTGGTCTTTCACATTTCGTTGTTGAAGAAGTGTGTGGGTGATCCAACATCCGTAGTACAATTGGAAAGTGTGGCTATGAAGGATAGTCTCACTTATGCAGATGTGCCAGTTGAAATTCTTGATCGTCAGGCTATAAGGTTGAGAAACAAAGAAGTCGCTTCAGTAAAGGTTTTGTGGAGGAGTTAGTTTGTTGAGGGAGCTACTTGGGAAGCAAAAACAGCCATGAAGGCCAAGTATCCTCACATCTTTCCTTCCGATTCCATTCCAGCTTGAGGTAGTAGTTCCTCTTTAGTCTTTCAGTTACTCTTGCATAAATTCAGTCTTAGTATCATGTTCCTTCAGTTATACTTGAATTTTCAGCATATTGGCATGTTCTTGGAGCTTAGCTCAGCCAGATTTCAGTTTCCAGTACTTAGTGGTAGGGTTTGCAGCTCTTTCCCACCATATTCAACTAGTTTGGTCTTCATTCGAGGACGAATGTTCCCAAGGGGAAGATAAGGTAACACCCCTTATGCTAGAAAGACCAAAATGCAGAAATTCAGAACTTTCAAGTGCCACCAACAGGTCCACATACAAATAGTAGGTTGACCCACAGACCGTAGGTGTGGTCCGTGGTTGGCCACCTGTAGCTCCCTCCCCAACAGAGAAAATTCAGCTAAGTTTGGACCTACGCCAGGACCTACGGACCGTAGGTCAGACAACAGTTTGTGGCCCAAGTCTGAGGTTTAAACCACTCAGAAGCAATCCTCTGAAGTCGAATGACTGTTGATACCAGAACTGACCATAGGTCCATCCATTGTCCGTCGGTCAGGCTGTCGGTGGCTTCGACAGATTTAAAGTCAGGCGTCTTTTGGTCTTTCCCCTATACGTTGGACAACTAAACTACGTCGTTTTGGTCAGTCTTACCCTATTAACTTAATCAGACTTTACCCTAAGCGACTTATTAACCTAATTTCACCAAAACTAGAGCAAAAAGAAGAGAATTCAGGCGTTAGCATCCTCAAGAACAACAACATGGTTTTCTTCAGTTCCAGCCTTGAAATCGAAAAATTTCTTCATGGAATTCATCACCAGGTATGTGGGATTTCACTAGTGGGTTCCTTTCACCCATTAGGTCTCTAGAATTCAGTCAGATTCTTGATTCCCTTCATATTGTTTAGACCTAGGGTTTCTAGAACTTCAGATAATTGCTGTGATTTTGCGGTTACAATAATCCTAATCAGAATATTACATTTTCATAACTATGTTGCTTAATTCTTACATGAAATTCAGAACCCTAGTTGTGTAGATTATTTTAGTTCATGAATTACCCTTGCTTGGTCAGTTTATATAGATATACATGCATCAGTTTACAAATGTTTCATGATCAGTACTTAGTGTTGCATCTTCAGTTAACATGTCAGAGTCTTAAGCTATCCAGTTTATTTCAGTTGTGTTGTATTGTACACATTCTAGTTGGGAGTAGGCTTAATACCGAGTTGGACTAGGGTCACTCACCCTTATAGTCCCAGAACTACGTTCCTTGTAGGTTAAGTCCCCTTTGTACGCATCATATTTAGTGATTACACCAGTCATGCCTTATACCCCTGGTAATTTATATTGGGTCCTCTCGATGGGGCGAATACATCAGACTCCACGTTTAGGTCATGTGGTTTTATGTCGGTTATTAGTAGCTCCCACAGTTAGATTCTAGTGCATTGACTGGGTTACCAGTTATATTTCAGTATTCAGTTTCAACATTATGTACTTGGTAATTGCATTCAGTTCAATTTATTTTCAGTATCTTTATCATGTTCATATTATATCGTTACTCAGTATGTTTAGTTTCAGTTATGTATGATTGCTCAGCGTTATCCTATCATACATGCTCAGTACCTTTCAAGTACTGACGTATACTATGTGCTACATCTTCTCGTGATGTAGGTTCAAATCCTCAGCATTTGGATCACGTGTTGATTGTTTCCCGATCCTTATTGAGCAGCATCAGTGGTGAGTCCTCCTTCTTCGAGGAAGATAGACATATTTTCTTTTACTTTTAGTCTTTCAATTTCTGTTTTGCTAGAGTTAGCTGGGGTATGTCCCAACATCTCTAGTCAGTTAAAGGCTTATTTCAGACATAGTTAGATTCGGTTTTAGGTTTGAGTTTGACCTTCCAATTGTTGTTAAACTCCAGTCTTTTATATATTTAGACAGTATTGGGTATTATTCATCATTTCAGTTTTTATATCATGTTTTTAAGCTTCCGCATAGTATCTTTGGTTTAGTTGTTTGTGTATGCTTATGATATGTCAGCTTAGGGTTAGCTTGGGGTCACTCGTGCTCCTAAGTCCCGTGTTTATGCCAAGGGGGTAGCCTCGGGGCATGAAAGATTGGCCAAGTCTACACAAATCCTTCCTATTCAGCCTTCATTCAGAGTCGAGAGGTTCGGCCGTATGTAAATTCATCAATTTGTTTGTCTATATGGTGTGCTGATACGCCCAAATTACAGTTCCCTGAAGAAGTATAAGTGGTCATTATCAAATAAAGAACCTAACTAAGGTTAGGGTCGATCCCACGAGGAATATGGTCTAGACTTAGGCCAATTTTCTATTGACTGTACTTTTAGTCAACTTATTTTCGTAAGAAGGAGGGGTTTGTAACATAAAATAATAATTAATTTAGTTTTTGCAACAAGTAATAAGTGACAATTAGCAGGATTCACAGTTTGTAATATCAATCTGAGATTGAAACTTGGGCATGTGTCTTCTCCAGAAGTTCTTAACGTAGTAACCCTAATAATAGTAACTATTTCCTAGTGTTTAACATGCAAGGTTGGTAAGTTAGGTATCTACTAAGTGATTGTTCGTTTAAATAGAGAATTTATCCACACAAATTGGTCGGTCAAGGTGTTTATTCTTTACTAACCCTTACCCTTGACCCCAGATTAGTCCTCACTTATTTGGGCTAGGTTATTAGATGGTGAATTATCACGCTAAATCTTAGTTGTTTAATCTTTTTCCCATTCATTACTTCCTTGGTCGGGAAAGTATGCATGAGGCAAGTTCTAATGTTGTGCACCGTTAAAAAGCATACAAAACGAAGAGATTAACAATACATGCATAAACACTATTTTATAATTACTTAATTTTTAGTTCTACGTTGTTAATTACTCATGGTTCCCACAACCCTAGTTGTGAATTTAGTTAATCATTCTTGGGTGATCACAATTCATAATAGGGTTAATAGAATAAATCATGAACTTACAATTAGAATAGATGGAATCCGGAATCTTGAATTAAAGAACAAATTGAAAATTTCATAAACCAATACTTCAAGAATTAAATGCGAAAAGTGTTTGCAAAATAATCCTCAACGGCAAAATTAAGTATCTCAAAAAATCTAACAACCCCAAAAAACAAAAAATACAACCAATATTTATAGAAACCAAATCCTAAATGAAGTAAGAAAAGAAAGACTAAGGAAATTCGGCATGGGCAGTGTCATCTACGGTTGGTAACCTACGGCTCGTAGTAGTTCCTACGGCTCATAGGTACCTTCATTCATTCAGTAATAGGTCCATCATCTAGGGAGTGCTTTCTATAGGCATGATTTACGACTCGTAGATGTTTTGTATGGCTTGTTCTGTTCAACCGTCATTATGGACTAGAGCTCATCCTTTCTAAACTTTTCTACGACTCATCATATATGGATCATAGTAGTGACTACGGCTCGTCAATCTACATCTGTCGTTTCATACTTAGCTCCAATTTTCTGCATTTCAACCTGCGACTTACACCTACGGCTCGTAGTGGCATTGACGGCTCATAAGTCAAATCATACATCACCAAAAATCTCTATTGCTGCAACACTTTGACACCAACTGCTCCGAAACCTATTTCCTGCAAAAACATCATCACATCTAATAACAAAATGCACAAGACTCATGCAAAACGGTACGTTCAATGCATCAAAAGTACCATAAATTCACAATACATCAACATAAAATCGTTGCTTGTCCTCAAGCGACACAACAGACTCTAAACAACACTTACACCGAAGTAACCCAAAAACTCAAGCAATCACATGGAATTTTCTCAATAATCACCCCTCCTTATTTGTTTACAACATAGTGCAATCTTTTAGTTAAATCAGCAAGCCAACATATGCGGATCAATACATGACATAGACATACCAATAGACACATTTACATACTCAGATAACAATTACCAAGATATAGACTTTTTGATAATGCAACTTGTGCCCTCACCACAAAGAAATCCCTTTGTTCACACAAAATTTGCATTTTTAGTTAGGGACTCAATATACACTCACACTCGGAACTGAATTCAATACAATTTGTGCACAATACCATAAGATTTCTTATATTTTCTACACTTCCACTTTCCAAACTATTCAATCAGGATCACTTTAGGACTTTCTTAGCCTGTAACATAGGCTTAGGGTCAGGTGTGTGATGTATTTGGATATTAAGTGAGTTCTATTCCCTCCTTAACATTACAGTGGCCATTTTTCCTCTTTTAAAACCACTACTGATATCGTCTTGCTTTCTACTCTTCTCGTTGTGATTCATTGAAGCTCGGGTGTGACTTTGACATGATTTTTCACTTGATTCAACTTTTCTTCATCTTTTCATTAAATAGTTTAACTTTTTTGTTTCTTTATGTTCAGTCACACCATTCTTAAACAATTTTACATGACTCTTTTCATACCCTTTTTTCTCTTGTTTTCCTCCATGATAGCCACCCTCAACTTTGGCGTTTAGCATGAGTTGAGGTGCACGATGTCCTAAGAAGGACCAGGGCCAACATCAGGGTTCAAATTTGAAGTAGCCACCCTCAACTTAGGCTTTTTGCTTTGGTTGATGTAGACAATGTCCAAGGAGGGACCGGGGCCAAAAACAAAGTTTAACAATTTATTCTGGGAAGGTGAATTGGGTGTATTGAATGAATAGTCTTCTTTGAGGCTCAAACATTTGGATCGAAGGGAGCAATTCATTCATTTGGTTGGTTATTTTTCGGCTTAAGTGGAGTCATTATCAAAAATGACCTATGATCATTTCCAATTTCACAGTTTCAATCATCTTAGCAATACCAATGGAGAAAGTTCTAGATTGGATCATCGTTGAGTCCCAGATTTTGACCTCATCCGACCATTCTTCGCAGAGATTTTCTTAATTCAGGATCGTAGGGGGCCGGGGATTGCCTTGACTCCGTGTACTTTGGCATAAACTATATATAAGACCTGTTGACAATAAAAACAAAGAACAAACGTAAATTGAGAAATAATTGACTAAATTGCAATAATGAAATTTAGTCTAATCTAAAAGCCTAATTCCCCGGCAACAGCAACGCCAAAATTTCATACGCCCAAATTACACTTCCCTAATGAAGTATAAGAAGTCATGGTCAAATACAGCCCAACTAAGGTTAGGGTAGATCCCACAAGGAATATGGTCTAGACTTAGGCCAATTTACTATTGATTGTACTTTTGGGGAGCTTATTTCTGTAAAAAAAAAAAGGGGTTTTGTAACATAAAACAATAATTAATTGAGTTGTAGCAATAAGTAATAATTGACAATATTAGGATTCATAGTTTGTAATATCAATACGAGATTGAAACTAGGGTATGTGTGTTCCCCACAAGTTATTAACCCATTAACCCTAATAATAGTAACTATTCCTAGTGTTTAAAATACAAAGTCGGTATGTTAGGTATCTCCTAGATGATTGGTCATCCAAATAGTGAATTTCACCATGCGATATGGTCGGTCTATGGGTGTATGCTTTACTAACCCTTATCCTTGACTCCATATTAGCCTTCACTTATTTGGGTTAGGCTATTAAATATCAGATTATCACGCTTAATCTCCGTTGTTTAATCTCATTCCTATTCATTACTTCCTTGGTCAGGCAACAAGGAATGAGGCAATTTTTAACGTTGAGCACTGTTAAAAAGCATTCAAAACAAAGAGATTAACAATACTAGCATAAATACTATTTCAGAGTTGCTTAATTATTAGTTTTACGTTGTTAATTACTCCTGATTCCCACAACCCTAGTTGTGGATTTAGTTAATCATGCTTGGGTGATCACCACTCATAATAGGGTTAATAGAATAAATGACGAACTTACAATTAGAATAGACAAAATCTTGAATCTTGAATCGAAGAACAAACTACAAATTTCATAAGCCAATACTTCAAGAATTAAATGCTAAAAGTGTTTGCAAAATAATCCTCAAAGCCAAAAGTAAGTATCTCAAAAAGTCTAACAACCCCAAAAAATGAAAAATACAACTAAAATTTATTGAAACCAAATCCTAAATCAAGTAGAAAAAGAAAGACTAAGGAAATTCAGCTTAGGCAGTGTCATCTACGGTTGGTAACCTACAACTCGTAGTAGTTCGTACGACTTGTAGGTATTTTCCGTCAATCAGCAGTAGGTCTATCATCTAGGGAGTTTTTTTCTACATGCAAGATCTACAACTCATAGATCTTTGTATGACCTATCATGTTCATCCATCATTCATGGACCAGAGCTCATCCTTTCTGAACTTTTCTATGACTCTTCATATATGGCTCGTAGTAGTGACTACAACTCGTCAATTTGAATCCATCATTTCATACTTAGCTCCAATTTTCTGCACTCCAACCTGTGACTTACACCTATGGTTCGTAGTGGTATTGACGGCTCGTAGGTCAAATCGTACATCACCAAAAATCCTTGTTGCTGCAACACTTTGACACCAATTGCTCCAAAACCTTTTTCCTGCAAAATCAAAGAAAATATACCATCACATCTAATAACAATATGCCCAAGACTCATGCAAAACTCTAAGTTTAATGCATCAAAAGTATCATAAGTTCACGGTACATCATGTGCTAGTCTCTATTATAACAAATCGAGGTGCTCAGTTCACTTGTAGCTTTTGGAGGAATTTTCAAGATGAGTGATACGTCCAAACTTACCCCTTAATTAAGAAGTATAAATGGTCGAAGGCAATTATAGAACTCAACCATAGTTGAGGTCGATCCCACAGGTAATTTTCATTAGAAATAACCTTACTAGTTCTTATATTCAGTTTCGGTTAATATTTTTGAAAAACTAAATTGCAAAACATAAATATTGGGTTGTTTTGTATTCAAGTAACAATATTTTTTTAAAAGTGAATGCTAACATTAGCAGATTATAGTTCCATGATTTGATGTTTGATTAAAGTAGACTAGGATTTTGTTCCCCATGACCTTTAGACTTACAACTTGTATTGCACAAATAACGTCTTCTTTACAAATTCATACATTCATAGCAAGTTATATACATCTAAATGCCTTCTATCCCTATTAGATCAATATCACTCTTCTCCTCTGTGTCTTAGAGTGTTTTGGAGTTTACTCTTGCATACTTGTTAAGAAGACTGTCCTCTCTCAAGCTCAAGTCCTTCAAACAACTTGATAAATTTCATTCCTACAATTTCCTAATCATTACTTTTCTCTCAAACAAGTGATGAATACAAGTATATTCTAATGTGTGAACTCATTAGAAAGCAGTCAACATGAAAATAGAAACGACGTATGATATCATCAATCAAACGTTATTTGTATTCAATTCTAGCGTTGTGTTTTAGTTATGGTTCCCACAACCCTAGTTGTGGTGTTTAGCCTCTCATATTCTCAATGAAACAAGAAGTAGACATTGATGAAATATTAAGAAAGTAGACTTACAATAATTGACAACCAAAAGCTTATTGATTATGAGTACAAAATCAAGATAAAAAACACACAGATCAAAAGTATCCAACCAAGTGTATCAAGAAGGAAACTATAATTTATCCACCAAGAAGTTGTCCCAGAGTATCGATAATAATATTAAAATAAGACCTAAGGAATTAAAATATTGCTAGAAAAGAATCCTATGCAAAGTAAAAGATAAATAATCGAGACTGTTCACGAGCACGCTAAATGGACCGTGAAGCTTTTCACAGCCCGTCAAACCTCTCGTGAACCAACAATTTGACAAAAAATGTCAACTTCAACTTCACCTTATTCACGAACCACTATATGTCTCGTAAAAAGAACCACGATCCGTCTAGGGTCTTTTGTCACCATACTTCAACGTTGTTTCTTCAAGGCCACTTCCACGAGTATCTTCTCTCCCCGTACACAACATCACGACTCGTATAGCCTATTGTAAAGTCTTTCATACTTCACTTTTAGTTCTTTCCTTCTATCAATTGTTTCAAAGAATTTGACCTGCACATTAGCAAAAGAACCATCATATCCATATTAAACATGCTCGACTTCTTGCACTAATCCTTTGTTTTGGGCATCAAATGTGCTATAAGTTTGCGGCACATAAACAACCTAAACTTAGAACCATTGCTTGTCCTCAAAAGATGAGAAGGAACAACACCCGACACTCAAATACATAGGAAAACTATCAAAGATATGCAATAGTTATTTAAATAAAACTGACATGACCCAAAGTACACCCTAGACGTGAGATGGCACATAAGCCCCCGAGAGTCCCTACATAAGCCACTTAGCATACATTACACAAGATAATAGAACAAAGAATTTAAAAGTAGCATTTCATATAAAAGAATTTGACGCAAAAGTAGCGGAAGTCTAAACATATGTATCAAAGCCATATATTACATCAAAGAGGTGATTGAGACGTAACCCATACATCAGCTATAAAATATGAAATGAAAAGACATGAAAGCAATAAAAGATTCTTGGTCCTCAGAATATGAGGACAACCAATCTTTAATGTCTATACATGATCACTAGCCACGAGTGTGGGAGGTAGGAGCCTCACACCTTACATTAGTGAAACAATGTAGGCACAAGTATGCATTAGTACATGGAATGTACAAAGTATGAGAGCAATGCATAAGATTTATGAAATCATGCTAAAAGGAATGTTTATGACATGCAATGACCAAGCTAAATCATAAACTACCATGCTAGAAAACATAAGTCATAACCATGGTCAATGCAAGCTAAACATCTTTAAAACACATTTGAGATACTTTTAGAAAGTAACCTTAGTTCATTATTATGACATTTTTACCTTTAACCAACATAGACCATGTGAGCTATATTATGGAATCCGGTGTCTATCCCACACTGAAAAAAAGATGTTCTTACTTTCCAAGGTAAGAACCATGAACTTGACCTAAAGTGGATCCACTAGCTAATGTTTATCTAAGAAAAACCTATGGTTGCACATAGTTATGGGACATGCGTACTTGTCGTTTATCCACTCAGTGCTAAGCATAAATCCCACGGAATAGTCATAAATCTTAACTTATCTTATTATCCATGGAAGGGCACCATCAAGTAGCCAATATAAGCTAGAATTCATTAGAATAACTCCTTAAACTTGATTCAACTTAGGTGAGAAAATCTTTCAACCTTATAAATCTTTTATGTCAGAAAACCCTTTCACAATCATGTTTTGAGTAGTATGTGAGAAATACTTTCACAACAACAAACACAACATCAATTATTTACTTTCAAAGCAACCTTAAATCATTTACATCAATTTCATAGAAAAACATGCATATCTTCATAAATTCATCTTTCATAATTTAAAAGCTTCATCATATGATCAAAATCTAGGTATCATGGATCATGCATGGGTTCATGTGAATTCAACTTAAAAACATGTAATTACTTAAATTCATACATAGAAAATATAAAACAATCAATTAGATCATAATTGAAGAGAACCCATGAGATTAAATAAAACCCTATCTTCAATTGGAGAGTTCTAACTTGCAAAATTGGAGAATTAGGAACCCTATGGAGGAAAGGATTACATAGGTGAATATTGTCATACCGTGATGTTAAAAGCCCACAATCAATGGTGGATTTGGAGACTTGATCTTGAAACCCTAGCTTTCTTCTTCAAGCTTTAGAGAGAGAAATTTTGGGGGAAGAACTTGGAGGGATTTGGGGAAAGTTAAAGAATGATTTAGAATAGTTAGATTTTATGCTTAAAAGACTTATATAGGGTCAAGGATTAGGATTAAAACGACATAGTTTAGGCACTAATCAATTAGGGAAAAGACTAAAAAGCCTTTTAAAATAACTGCCGACCACCATCTATGGTTGGACCTATAGTCCGTAGGTCCTTCTTTAGACCATACTGGTAAACAATAGAAAGTGATCAGAGACTCTAAATTTGGCCAACATTCAACGGAACCTATGTACGACTCAGAGGCCTTTCTACAGATTGTACATTCCAATCGTACCAACAAACATTAAGCTACGATACCTTTCTATGACTCGTAAAGAAACAACATACCCTCCTGTTTGAACCTTAAAAAAGGTACTAGGACCTGTTTCAAAAATTTTATTTTCCCACTACCTACGGTTGCCACCTACGGCATGTACAAGCTTCTACTGTCCTAAGTGGGACCCGTGGACGTAGACACCAACCCAAAACATTACTTTTCCTTATTTTCTGAATCTGAGGTGTTACAAAAGCTTACATCAAAAATCATTTATTTAACATGCAAGGATCAATGAACGACATTCCATTTCACATGCATTTTGGTTTTGTGTTTGAACCACCATCTACTTGAACCATTTAAAACATACATTGTGGTTTTGTGCTTTTGGAATAACCAAGGATATGATACTGCTCAGCTATTTATTTTTCGTTTAGGTCATGGCAACCCTCAACTTAGGCTTTTAGCTTGAGTTGTGGTATCTTGCCTTCGAAAAACCAAGGATATGATATCAACTGGGTGACAACAAAAATTAGCTTTCATCAAACAGGGTTCAAGGGTTCATGATTTCATTTGGTAGTTCTTTTTGACTAAAGTGGACTATATGCAAAAAAAATGGCGTATAATCCTTTCCAATCCAGTTATTCAACAATCTTGGCAAGACCACTTGGGAAAGTTCTAGCTTATACCTACAGGGTTAGATTTCACACAAATACTTGACACTCACTCATGGCACATGCTTACACTTTTTAGTATTTAGTCAACAAATTCCTGTCCTAGTTAGAAATGATCAACACACAATTATATGAAATGTCGCAAAAAGAGCCTAATAGTTAACTATCATATCACATGATGCTTTTTATCAAGATTTCACATAAAACTCAAGCTGCTCATACTTCAACAATCTCAACACAAACAAACTAACAAAATACATGAGCCAACCTCCATACACTTATGACTACTAATGGTAGGTTGCTCAACTACCGCCCCAACAAAATAGACTTTGCCCTCAAAGTACAAAATAAAAAGGTTGTGAGGAGGGGTTATACCTACGATGCTCTAGGCATCGATAGTCGGAGTGATGGTGGCACCCTCATCAACAAGTTCTCTCTTTGGTACAAGTTGTGTCTCAAGTCAGCTACTATCTCGAGCAAGTGCCTCACTGACTGTGGGAGCAGAAGGGCCACTACCTAAAGCTCCAGACCTTAATGCTTCACGTTGCTACTCCAATTCTTTTTTCTCCTTTGCAACTCTCTTGGATTCTTTCCTAGATTTCTTCAGTCTCCTAGGTTCTTTCTAAGGGGTTTCATCAGGGAGATCAGATACATGGCTTATTTTCTTCCTGTTATCCTTTCCCATTGCAGGTCTAGCAAGATCACCCCAAATATCCCTACCTGCATGTGTAGCTAGAATCATATAGAGCAATTTCATCAATTAATCTAGTACAAATATGGGAGGCATTTCAATCGTCTTGTCAGCCAGTTTTGCAATATCAGCCTTCATAACAACTGGTTGGACCTGTAGAGAAGAAGTATCTGCAGAGCTTAAGGCATCCATCCAGCTAGTGTAATGTGTATCTAAGCCATCAATATGGTTCATCGTCATAGAAATTTCCTGTCGGCATTCATCGGGCAACCTTCGCTCTGTACTTTGGACTTGGCTATAGACTAAATTTAGTAGTTTTTCAACTACTTGATCAAGTATAGCCTGGTCTGCCGCTGTTCCACCACAAGTTTCTCAAATAATACTACATGTATAGAAATAAATGTACATATGACTGATGAAAGCTGGACTCCCAAGGCTGCCTCTGCCGACCTCTCTGTAGACTCCACATGTGGCAACACATTTAATAGTGCTGAAGGACCCACTCGGGTTCCATAATGTGGGTATGCCACATCTTTGATTGAAGCCACATTGGCCAAGTTAGTAGCATCGATGTACCTATCCACTAGCTTATTAGGTGGTGTCTGAGCATGTTGATAAAATCTCCTTATCGTACAAGGAAAGGGAAGACCGGCTTTTTCATTGAGGGCATAATCCCTCATTTCTGTTGCAATTAGCCGACCAATATTCACTGCATAATCTGCCATAATACAAGCTACTAAGTAAGATTGGAGGGTGAGAGAATGTTATCATTTATTGTTGGACACAACTGTGCACGAACTATAGCCCACCAGACTTTAGCAGGAAATGTTAAAGATGCTTTGGTGATGTGCAGCCTTGGGTTGAATACCTGTGATGCTGCCTCACCGTCACTTGTGATCATCCACGCAATCCATCTCATAATACTCTCATGAGATATGTGGTCACTCATCTCAAGCTCAATTCTCACCGAGTGGTGATGATTTTCATATAAACCTACAACAATAGGTGTATTGTATTCTGGACCATGCAGAAATCTATTAATCGATGTCTCTGAAATATCCATCCAGGCACCATGAATAAACACTTCATCTAGTGGTGCCGACCTCAACGTTGCTACTTTCTTCCGCTTTTTAGATGCCTCGAAAACTTCATTAAGATGTGTAGAAGCATAGGTGGAGTAGAACTCTCTAGATAAATGCCTCCCAAAATGCCCTGGCTTTTTGGTTATCCACTCAAAATGATGGCTCTTGAACAAGTCGTAAATCTCCAGGAAAGTCTGTAAATCAACCTCAACAATCTTATTTTTAGGTACAATGGACCTCCGGCCTATACCACTGGACTTGGATAGTATGCCTGATTCAAAAATAGTTCTTGACCCAGGAATTGCCCACGTATTGTGGATAACCACAATGAGTTGATGTTTGAACACTTGGTCAGATTCCCTCTTTTGAACAAATTGCACAATAGTGTCATTGCTTTCAAAAGCATCGATGTCCTCTTGATTATCCCTTTCTTCCTCCTCAGCCTCAGCTGTGTGTAGGTCATTTTCCGAAGCCCAGGTTGCACCATCAAACCCCTGCTCACTATCAAAACTATCTCCTTCCTCGTCGTACTGGGAAGGAGTAGGGTCATGTTGTTATAGTTCCCTGGTTGCCTGAGATCGAATTCCTCGGGGTGAGTGTTGTTCAATTGTAGTGTCGACTCTAACTCCCGACCTACTGGGTGCTTCACTGCTGGAGCTTGTTCAGGGAAGCAAAAGGTGTAATGTGTAGCTGTGATGTTTTTGCCATGCTTTAGCCATCGTACTTCAAATTTAAACCAAAATGCAACAACAAATGAATATGAGTGCCCATTTGAAAGATGGAGAATGCTTGGAATATATGACTAATGTTATAATTTTTTTAATTCATTGATATAAATGTGAGAGAATGACTATTTAGTTGACAAAGAGACATTATGAATTCAAAGAGAAAAGGAAAGAACCGGTCTTTTGGCGTTTGAAATATTATTATTCTTAAAATTAGGGTTGTAGGTCAGTTTGGGTCAGGTCTCAATTAATGAGACCGACTTTACTTCTACAAACTGTGAACCTGCTCGAGAAGAGAAGCACGGTCCGTCAACTCGTTTATGATTCAACACTTAGGAAAATTTCAAAGAAAACTTACCTAGGTGTTAAACCCTTTCGTGAACATTGCCCCATCTTAGCCTAGGTTACACGACCTTTCTGCCACACGTTTCACAAGCCATAGAGGTCTTCATGACCCATATATTGGCTCGTGGTGACAACTCATTTTCCTAAGTCCTTATTGTACCCATTAAACACGCAATCAACCTATATAGAAATTAAAAATGCAAGAGAGTGAACTACTTATTACAATTAAATCTTGGGTTGCCTCCCAAGTAGCACACAATTTAACATCGCAACGCTGCACAAGTTACTTGATTACTCAGACTTCATCAAGTTGGAATTTCTCAACTTTCTGAACTTTTTTTCGGGACTCCCATGTATGACTTAACTCGTTGTCCATTTGCCTTGAATTGTTCACCTTTTTCATTTTCAAGTTCAATGACTGAAATACTTGTGTCTCTTTAAACAGTCCCAACCATTTGGACCTCAATTTGTCAGAAACAGTCTAAACCTTGAGTTAAACAGTAACACAAAGTCCCACGGATGGAAAGTCTTCTTTTCAATATGTTTGTCGTGATACGACTTTATCCTTTCTTTATACATTACATATCTCTCATAAGCCCTCAGTCGATATTCATTCATCTCATTTATCTACTCTAATCTCATAATCGCTACTTCATTCCAACTCAAGTTTAGTTTCTTTAGCGCCCACAACCCTTTGTTCTCTAACTCCACAGGAAAATGGCATGCCTTTCTAAACACCAACTTGTACGGTGACATACCAATGGGTGTTTCTAAAGTTGTCTGGAATGCCCATAATGCATCATCTAACTTCCTTGACAAGTGATTCATGTTGGAATTCACAGTCTTCGCTAATATGGACCTTATCTCCCGGTTAGAAACTTCAACTTGTCCACTCATTTGCGGATGATATGGAGTTTCTACTCTATGTTGTTTCACCCCATATTTAGCAAGTAGAGTGCTAAACACTTTATTGCAAAAGTGTGAACCCCCGTCACTATTAATCACCCTAGGTGTGCTAAACCTAGAGAAAATATTTCTCTATAAAAATCCAGCAACACTCTTACCATCATTCTCTGCCAATGCAACAACTTCTACCCACTTGGAGACATAATCATATACCACCAATATGTACTTCTGCCCATACGAGCTCACAAATGGTCCCATAAAGTCGATGCCTATATATCAAATAATCTAACCTCTAAGATGGGGGGTCATAGGCAGATCATGTCGACGAGATATAGCCCCTTGCCGTTGACACATATCACAGCCATTTACAATATCAAATGCATATTGATGAATTGTGGGCCATTAGTTACCACTCTGAAACAGTTTGTGGGCAGTGCGGGCTTCTTCATGGTGTCCACCAACTAGAGAAGAGTGATAAGCTTCAACAATACTCAGCATTTTAGCTTCAGGTACACACCGCCTAATTGTATTATCAGCACAAACCCTGTACAAGTAAGGTTCTTCCCAAAAGTATTTGCCCACATCATGAAGAACTTTTTCCATTGTTGAAAGGTCAAGTCCTCCAGCATCAAATCACTAATAAGATAGTTGGCAAAGTCCGCAAACATAGAAATAAGATCAAGAGTCTTAGCTAATACCTACTCATCTAGGAATGAGTCATCATTGTCAAGCTTAGCTTCTCCTTTCTTTACTGCTTCTAACCTGGACAAGTGATCTGCTACTTGGTTTTCACATCCTCTTCTATCTTTGACCTCAAAGTCAAATTTCTGTAGCAACAACATCCATCATATCAATCCTGGTTTAGCATCTTTCTTCGCCATCTTATATCCCAATGCTGTATGGTTAGTGTGCACTATCACTTTTGTGCCTAGCAGGTATGCTATGAACTTCTCAAATGCATACCCAATTGCGAGCAATTCTTGGTCGTTGACAGTATAGTTCTTTTGAGCTTCATTCAGTGCCTTGCCTACATATTATATTGGGTGAAAGATCTTGTTGTGCTTCTGACCTAGCACAACTCCCAATGAAACGCTAGTTGAATCACACATTACCTCAAATGGTTTTGACCAATCTGGAGCAATAATCACATGAGCTGAAATTAATTTCTCCTTGAGACATTCAAATGCTTTGGTGCATGCCTCGTCAAAGGTGAACTTTATCTCATTCTCCAACAACTTACACAAAGGATATGCAATTTTTGAGAAGACCTTAATGAATCTCCAATAGAACCCTACATGTCCCAAGAAACTAAGGATTCCCTTTACAGAAATAAGTGGAGGCAACTTTTCAATAACCTCGATCTTAGCTCTATCCACCTTCAAAACTTTCTCATACACTTTATGGCCTAATACTATTCCTTCTTTGACCATGAAATGACACTTTTTACAATTCAACACCAGGTTTTCCTCTTCACACCTCTGTGGTGCCCTGCTAAGATTTAATAAACAATCATCCAAATTGTCACTTACCATAGAGAAGTCATCTAATAATACCTCCAAAGTGTCTTCAACCATGTCTAAAAAAATGGATGTCATACATCATTGGAAATTAGCAGGAGCATTACATAATTCAAATGGCATGCGCTTGAATGCAAAATTACCATATGTACATGTGAATGTTGTTTTCTCCTCATCTTTAGGCACAATTGAAATCTGGTTGTAACCAGATTACCCATCTAAGAAATAATACCACCCTTTTCCTGCTAGCCTATCCAATATATGAATCATGAAAAGCATTGGGAAATGGCCTTTCAAGGTCCACTTGTTCAACTTCCTATAGTTTATGAAGACTCACGATATGTGTCTGGCCTTTGTGGGATCAACTCATACTTAGTGTTCGCCACCACAGTCATTCCACCCTTTTTGGGTACACACTGCACTGGGACTACCCAATGACTATCATAAATGGGGTACACCACACCTGTATTTAACCATTTGATGATCTTCTTCTTCACTACCTCTTGCATAAGTGGGTTCAACCTCCTTTGGTGCTCTATACTTGGGCTACAATCTTCTTCCAACTAGATTTTGTGAGTGCAAATACCAAGTGGTATCCCAATTATGTCAGTAATGGTCCAACCAATTGCTTTATTGAACCTTTTAAATACCTTCACCAATGCTTGCACTTGCTCAACATTAAGATATGCAGCCTAAAAAATGGCAAAGTGTTATTTTCACCTAAAAAGACATATCTCAGATGACCATGCAAGCATATGTAGCTATTAAATAGATGGCTTTGCCAGAGGGCTTAGCCTGTTCTTAAGATCCATGTCTAGTTTTTAGGAGAATTTGAATGTGATACCATACACTACAGTGTATTAAAGGTAGTTACATAATCTACTAGGAAAGCCTCATCGAAGTTCATAATTACTACAACTAGTGTCTCTACAGTGAAACTTTCCTATATAGATGTTTTGTTGACCCCTTCCTCAATTGTATCAATCACAGACACCACACTCATATCTTGTGGTTGCCTTATCGTCTTACACACTATGAATTTGACCTCTTCATTATTCAGCCTAAACTTTAGTTCACCGCTCTCCACATCAACCAATGCTCTACCAATAGCCAGAAATGTCCTTCCTAAAATTATAGGAACTTCAAAATCTATCTCACAGTCTAAAATCACAAAGTTAGCTGAAAAGATGAAACTTTCAAATTTGACCAATACATTACAAAGAATACCAATGGGTCTCTTAACTGACCTATCCACCATCATTAGTCTTGTAGCAGTTGGCTTTCGAGTTCCTAAACCAAGTTGCTTGTATATCGCTAGCGGCATGAGATTGATACTGCCTCCCAAGTCACACAAAGATTTAGCGAACTCAAATGCACCAATTATGCATGGTATGTTAAATGCACCAGGATCATCTTTTTACTATACCAAGGATCTTATAGCAATAGCACTACAATAGAGAGCATTATTGGTGGGCTCGTCCTCTTCTTTGTGACTAAGTCCTTCATGAACTTAAAGTAGTTTGACAATTGTTCCAGAGAATCTACCAATGGGATATTGACTGATAGCTGACAAACCATGGATATAAAATTCAAGAACTTTCCATCCTCATCTTTCTTCTTGAGTCTTTCAGGGAATGGATGAGTAGGTCTTGGAATCTGCTGTAAAAGTTGTGATGCCTCTACTGAAGACTCTTTAGTTTTTCTTACCCTTTCAATGGCTCCTGTCGATCTCTTTATCCCTCTAGTTACCTATGAATCTTCTAAAAATTCTTCACTTACCTCTTATTTAGCATCTCTATCCACACTTTCTTCCAGCTCAATGCTTGTAGGTATAGGCTCTGGCAGTGATTTACCACTCCTAGTGGTGATAGCCATGCAATGCCCATCCTTATTTGGATTTTAAATAGTATCACTAGGCAGTGTCCCATTTTTTCTTTGGTTAAATGAGGCAGAGAGTTTCCCCAACTGTTGTTCTAACTACTTGATGGAAGTTGGTTGACTCATGTTGGAGAAATCGTTCTTCAACTCTTTTACTCCCACATCTGTAGATTCAACTCTTTGTAACACCTTTGTTAGTATGTCTTCCATCTTCAAGCTGCTAGACCCACTACCTATTCTTTCTCTATTACCTGGAGGCACATACACACGACTTCACTCATTCTTGAAGCCATATTTGCTTTGCCAATTTCCTTGATCTCTGTTTCTGGGTATATCATATTGATCATCCCACTGAAAGTTCCTACCTTGATTTCTATAATTATAACCATGGTTTCCTGATTTATAATTCTGGAAAGACCCTTAGTTGTTCAAGTACTTAGCCTCTTCATCAAAGTCAACATCCTGGACTTCATACATGTTTGCAGCACCCACTGCATTTACCTTTTCTGAACCAGCAAGGAGATGCTTCGAAATGATGTCCATCTGGATTTCATTAGAGACATGTCTTGATCACGTTCTTCCATTCTTTTTCTTTGTTCAGCTGGAAGTTCAAATGTGAACCCAAGGTCTCTGATTTTTGTACCGCTTGTATGACAAGCTCTGTTGTTCTTCGACACCTTATCCATGAAAATCATGATTTCATGTAAGGTTTCCTCATAAATGATCCACTAAAAACTGCATCCACCGCTGGTTTTGTCACAAAATTTGACGACCTATAAAATGCCTATTTCCAAGTTCTTGTTAGTGAGGCCATGATTTGTGTATTTCTTTAGAGTTTAGCTAGATCCCCACTATTAGTCATGCAACGCTTCACCTAGAAGTTGCTTGTGAGATCGTATCTCATCTTTCATTTGCAGCTCTTACGCTTGTGGGAAAAACCTCTCAATGAACTCTTTCCTTAGTTTGCCCAAGTTCTGATTGAGTCATGTGGCAACTCATTCAGCCAATTCTTACCTCCCCAGTCAAAGACAATGAAAACAACCTTAGCCTCATCGCAATTTGACTGACTCCAAGAATCTCAGTCAATTTGAAAGTAGTGATGATGTCACGCCCCGAGCTACCCCCGAGACGTGGACACAGGACCTAGGACCACAAGTGATCCCAAGCTAACCCTGCTGGTATGATCATGAGCATACTAAAGAAAATAAACTGATGCGGAAGCTAAATCATAAATAAATCTGAAAAGATGGGGAATACCCATATACTGTAACTGAATATATGAAATCTGAGAGTTTAATACAAAAGAAATATCAAACTCAAAACACTAAGCTGAATCTAGCTATGTCTGTAATAAGCCTCTAAACTGACTAGAAATGTTGGGACATGCCCCAACTAGATCTAGCAAAATTGAAACTAAAGACTAAAAATACTGAAAAGAAACTCATGACTATTGTCCTCGGAGAATGAGGACTCACCACTGATTTCTGCTGAATTGGAGATCGGGAACCGATCTAAGCGTGATCTGGATGCTGAGAACCTGAACCTACATCACGAGAAGATGTAGCGCACGTATGCGTCAGTACTTGAAAGGTACTGAGCATGCAGGATGGAGTAAAGCTGAAAGAACATATAACTGAACAAAGCAATAAAGCAATGAAATAATCTGAACATGATATAGATACTGAAAATACTGAATACTGAGCTAACTGATGCAATGACCAAATTTATAACATGCTGAGACTGAATACTGACTGTACTGAAATATGGTCAATGCAATAGAGTCTGACTGAACTGTGGGAGCTACTAATAACCGACATAAAACCACATGAGCTAAATGTGGAGTCCGATGTATACGCCCCATCAAGAGGACCCAATATACCCTGCCAGAGGTATAAAGGCATGCTGGCGTGATCACTAAACTGATGTTGCCCACAGAGGGGACTTACACCTACGTGGCTCGTAGTTCTGGGACTATATGGGTACGTTGAAACCCTAGTCCAACTCGGTATTATGCTACTCCCAATGAATTAAGTAGTTAACTGGTTATGACTGAATTTCGGTAAATACTGGATAGCTCGAACTGAACATGCAAACTGAGAATGCAACAATTAATCTGATAATGATGCATTCATAAACTAAGGCATGTAAAACTGAATACTGAAATATCTGACCTAGTTTGTGTAATTCAAGAACTAAAGAAATACATAGCTAGGGTTCTGAAATTCATGCGATAAACTGAGCAATAACATGATAATCTGATTTGGAACATTTAAATAACTAATTCATGATGATCTGCTATAATTCTAGAAACCCTAGGTCTGTTCATAATCATGGAATCAAGAATCTGACTGAATTCTAGGGACCTAATGGGTGAAAGGAACCCACTAGTGAAATCCCACATACCTGGTGACGAATTCCACGGAGAAATCTTTTGATTTCGGGGCTGGAACTGATGGAACTTTGCTGCGTTCTTGAACTAGGGTTCTTGACCTTTTTCTCCCTTCTTGCTTCTAATTTTCTAAGTTTTGATTAATGAATTTGACTTAGGTAAGTTCTAGTTATGTTTCTAGGCTTAAACTAATTAAAACCTCATGATTTAGGGTCTAAATGACGTATCTTAGGGGTTAAACGAAATAGGAAAAGACCAAAGGACCCCTGAATTAACTGCTGTCGGAGTGACCTACGGAGTGGACCTACGGGCCGTAGGTCAATCTACGGTCCGTAGATTGCGTCCGTAAGTCAAGCCTGCTCGACAGGCCTTCACTAAAACGAGCATAACATTTTACTCGGAGGTCGGAATTTAGAAAACTCGGTGGCGTTGGAAAGATAATTCAATTATCTATCTAACCACAGGTCATGGGACACATAATTCATTTTTTACTAAAAGTTATGACCATCTGAAGTTGACCCATCAGAATTTTCAGCTAACTGGCTTCTAACCTTCGATCTACGGTCAGACCTACGGACCGTGGATCGAATGACGGTCTGTGCTGGTCAACCGTAGTTCGGGACTGAAGCTGGGCTTTTGGGGCATCGATCCACGGACACGAACTACGGTCCGTGACCTGACTTACGGACCGTAAGTCCAGCCGTGGGTCAACACTTAGCCAAATTTTCTGACTGAGTTCTGGGGAAGTTTTCTGTCACGAACCACGGACCTGCAGGACGGACCGTGAGTCCATCTACGGTCCGTGGATGGTGTCCGTGAGTGCCACCTGTAACACCAGAAATTTGAAATCTCTATTTTTGGATACGGGGTGTTACAGATGAAGTTCATGAAGTGTTGATTCGCGTCCTCACTATCTATACCTCTAAATAACCCCTTAAGGTTTAACAATTGAATCATGGTTCTAGTGATGTTAAATTTTACTCTTGGTGATAGTGTTGGGAGTACTATAACTCTAGTAGCTCCAGCCCCATCTAATTCTAAATCATCATCTTCAAACACTAAGTGTTCCAGTTGTTGTCCTCGACCTCTTTGAGCCAGTGGTTGTTGTTAGGGAGGAGCTAGCTCTTTCTCCTCCTCCTCCTCAATATCCCCCTTATTTGGGCCATTGGCATTATTGTGAGCACCTCTAGCTAGGGCCTCACCAGCCGGTCTAAACCTCTATCTTTTGCTTTAAGTTCCTTTGGATTCACCATTTTCCTAATAGTTCGTTTCAACTCAGGGTCATAAGGAATCAAAGGTGCTCCCTTACTTCTTCTTTTTGGCATACACTAACTAACTCACATGTAGATGACACATACAAGAAACAAGAAGTAAAAATAGGAAATACAACTATAACTGAAGTAATTACTAGAAGAGTATTTCTGAACCAAAATTCCTCAGCAACGACGCCAAAATTTGATACATCCAAACTTACACCTCAATTAAGAAGTATAAATGGTCAAAGCCAATTATAGAAATCAACCAGATTTGAGGTCAATCCCACAGGGAATTTACAATAGAAATAATCTTACTAGTGCTTATATTCAGTTGCAGTTAATATTTCCAAACAAACTAAATTGCAAAACGTAATACTGGGTTGTTTTGTATTCAAGTAACCAATTTTCATTAAAAGTGAATGTTAGCAGTAGCAGACAACAGTTGAAAATTTTGATGTTTGTTTAAAGTAGACTTGGTTTGTGTTCCCCATGACCTTTAGACTTACAACTGGAATTCTTTCACAAATAATGATTTCATGGAAAATCAATACACTCATAGCAACCTATGTACATCTAAACGCTTTTCATCCCTATTAGATGAATATCACTCTTCTCCTCTCGGTCTTATAGTGTTTTGGAGTTGACTCTTGCATACCTGTTAAGAAGATTATCCACTCTCGAGCTCAAGTCCTTAAACAAGTTGAAAGATTTTGTTTTTAGATTTTCCTAATAATTAATTTTCTTTTGAATAAAGTATGAATATAGGTATGTTCTAATGTGTGCACTCATAAGAAAGCATTCAATATGATAATAGAAATGATTTATGATATCATCAATAAAAAGTTACTCATGTTTGATTCTAGCGTTGTATTTTAGTTATGGTTCCCACAACCCTAGTTGTGGTGTTTAGCCTCTCATATTCTTAATAAAACAAGAAGTGAACATTGATGAAAGAATAACAAAGTAGACTTACAATAATTGACAACCACAAGTTATTGATTATGAGCACAAAATAAAGATAAAAACACGTAAAAGTATCCAACCAATTGTTTGAAAAAGGAAACTATCATTTCTCCACCTAAAATTTCTCTCGGAGTATCGATAATAATATAAAATAAACCCAAAGGAATAAAAATAGTCTTAGGAAAGAGTCTTGCACGAAGAATGAGATATAACAGTCGACATAGTTCACAACCAGGCTAAATGATCTGTGAAGCTTTTCACGGCCTTGTCAAACGTCTCGTGAACCAACACTTAGACAAAAATTATCAACTTCAATTGGAGATTCTTCATGAGCCACTGTACTGACTGTACAAAGCACCACGACCTATCTAGGGTCTCTTATCACCATACTTCAACTCTGTATCTTCCAGGACACTTCCACGAGCATCTTCACATCCCGTACACAACACCATGGCTCGTATATCCTGTCGTAAAGTTTTACACACTACACTTTTAACTATTCCCTTCTATCACCTGTTTTGAAGTATTTTACCTGCACATTAGCAATAGAACAATCATATCCACATAAAACATGCTTGACTTCTTTCCTAATCCTTTGTTTTGGGCGTCAAATATGTTATAAGTTCACGACACATGAATGAGTTGGGCACTCATATTGACCTTATCATAGCCTTCCACCCACTGAATGATGGCCAGTCGAAGCATACTATCCAGGTCCTTGAGTACATGTTGCGGGCTTGTGTCTTGGAATTTGGATTTTTGAGGTTAGTGGGACTAGTTCTTACCTTTGGTTGAGTTTGCGTACAACAACAACTACCATTCTAGCATCTAGATGTCCCTATTTGAGGCCTTATATGGTAGGAATTTTTGCTCTACGGTCTATTGGTTTGAGTCACCAGATCCTAGACCTCATGGTGCAAACCTGATATAGGAGGTTTTGAAGAAGGTGAGGGTGATTCAGGACAGACTTCGGACAACTAAGAGCAAGCAAAAGAGTTATGCCGATCGTAGGTGACGACCTTTGAGGTTTTCAGTTGGTGAGAGAGTTTTACTTCGTGTGTCTCCCGTGAGGAGTGTGATAATATTTTAGAGGTAGAGCTAGCTTATTTCTAGGTATATTGGGACTTCCCAGAATCTTCGGCAGTTGTAGAGGTTTCTTATGAGTTAGATTTGCCTCTGATGTTCTATGTTATCCACCTATTCTTTCATGTTTCAATGTTGCACTAGTATGTTCCTAATGAGTGACATGTGCTTCAGTATGATGCAGTAGAGTTGGATGATTGTTTGACCTTCGTGGAGGAGCCAGTTTCCATTCTTGATAAAGATGTGCGGCAGTTGCGTTCGAGAGCCATTCCTATGGTTAAGGTCTATTGAAGGCATTGTCTAGTTAAGGCGGCTATCTTGGAGACTGAGCATGATATGTGAGAGCATTTTCCTAGCTTGTTCGAGCCTTCAAGTACTTCTTGACTCTTAATTTCGCGGACGAAAGTCTTTTTTAGTAGTGGATGTTGTAATGATCTCTATGTCAATTTTGTGTTTTTGCCTCTTTTTTCGTTTAAAGCTTTCATGTAGCGAGCCCAAGTCATTTATGACTTTTGGGATTAATAGTTTGTCTATCTGGTTATTTTATGAGGATTTTAGTGTTTTGGGAGTTGTTGAACCTTGAATGATCATTTTCAATCAAAAGTTCAAGAAGATGACCTTTGAGGCATTGCATTCGTGCGCCTGGCCTCGGGGTCGTGAACGGCTGGTGCCCTAGGAGTGCACGTTCATGCGTGGGCTATGGCGGTTGCGAACGGCCAACCAACCTGGCCCTCTATTTAAGCCTTGGTCGTGACTAGTCTTTGCACCTTTTGGTATTTTTTTGCAATTTCTCCTCCATCTGAACTTCGATTTTTATGTCTAAACAATCATATTGATATTGTGATCCTATACTTGATAGCGTGGCAGTGTTTAGAGACCATTCGTAAGGGAAAAGCTTCGATCTTGTGATCTGGAGCACGCGTGGTCGGCCTACAGGTAGGATATGACTTCTTTTCTAATTAGATTGAGCATGAATGTGTGAATTAATGATGACTAGTGTGAATTGGGGGTCGTTACCTAGTTATTCCATCTTTTCTTTTAGAAACCATTATTTAGGGTCGAATATTATATTTCCAAAGGTAGTACCATGTTGGTATAGGATTGTATGTGTATTGTAGCATGCGGTGCGATTTACTTGTGTGATTACTTGTTTTAACATGTTTTGGCCTTAGTCTTGGATAGACTAGTGTTGCCTTAGGCCCATGCACCTTGTGACTTTGGTATGTCTCTGACGCCTCCCGGATGGACTAGGTCCTTGCGAACTGGGATATCAGACTTGCGGCAGATAGTATGAGCCTTAATTTAGGCATTTGCAGAGCTTGTTGGCCCTTTAGTCTTCTCTCCCTACTTTACTCTAATGCATTACCAGAGGTTGTGTGATTTCTTCAGATTGGAGTACTTCAGGCTTGGAGCCTTTTGTGATACCTTCAGGAGTGGATGTCGATCCATGGTGGCATGGAGCCTACTCTAGATCATTTTCAAAGTCTATATTCCCCTAGGCACGCTTGCTAGATGGCTGGTTGATGCCCCTGAGAGTGGCCTGGTTGGATGGGCGGCCTGGATATCTGAAATCCTCTACATAGTAGACACGCCCCCGAGTCACTCTTGCTAGTTGGATGGTTTATGCCACTTGGAGTGGATTGTATGTCTAGGAGGGTTGGGTTGATTGTAACTCTTCCTAGCTGGGATGGGAGTTAATTGGTGCTTGGTTATTTGGGTTGGGAGGCCAGCTGATGTTCTTGGATTCAAATCTAGATTATTGTTCTTTCTTGTAGACTTAGTTATTTAGTGTACATGTCAGGCTTATAGGGGTCCGTTCAGATTTTATTTAAACTTGCGCATGAGTGTACCTTCTGGGCTTATGGGGTCCAATTAGGTTTAGTTTAGTTGTACTTAGATTTACTTTCGGTATGCTGGTGTGACTTTTTTTTCTTATCCACCTTGACCTCTTTTTGTGTCTAGATTCCATCTTTTGACTTTTTTTACCCTCCTTGCTCGGTCGGCCTATGATGTCTACGGAGTACCTTGGTTTGGTACATATGTTACACTCTGCATCTTTTCCTGATGCATGTCCTAATACCAACTACCGACAGTGATTGTTTGTGCCATCTTTTGCAGCTTGTGGATATTGGAGACGAGGGTGAGCACTTGGCGTCCTTGATTTGCCGGTCTCCTTTTGTACATATGTTAGCTTGTCTTTTGCCTTTGTGATGGCTTATTGTGGTCCACTTTTGGGACTTATATTTATCTTGTTAGACAACTCTGTACTCGTGACTTCCAGGTTCTAGGATGCTTTCAGTTTCTATGTTTTGTTATAGTTAATAATATTTTCTGTTTAGTTCTACCCATGTACTCACTACTTGTCGTTCTTGGTACGAGTTAACTTACCTACTGGTGTGGTTTAGTAGGTCTCATCATTACTCGGGAAGTATGGCTATAAAAATCCTACCAAAACGAGTAATGAAATAAGAACAATAGATCTCTCTCTCTCTCTCTCTCTCTCTCTCTCTCTCTCTTGCTTGTTAATTAAGTTTAGTACTCTCTTACTTTTGTTCTTCTTTTATATAAATTAGTTTTTCTTTTTATTTTATAACACGTTATCAGCACGAGTCTCTGCCAACTCGAGCTATTCTAAATATGTAAAAAGGGTACATACTTTATTTTTTCTAAAAATGTCTAATATTTCTAACCTTGGATATATCGGGCAAAGAATACTTGTCATGGATACTAGACGCTAAAATCCACCTGAATGCGATGGGTGTGGCAGATACCATTAAAGATAATAACCAATCATCCAACCAATATCGTGCCAAATCTATGATTTTTCTCCATCACCATCTTGAAGAGGGGTTGAAAATGCAATACCTCACTATTAAAGACCCCATTATACTGTGGAATAATTTGAAAGATAGATATGATCACCTGAAGTTGTTCATTCTTCCACAGGCACATCATGATTGGTTCAATTTGAGGTTACTAGACTTTAAAAGTATAAATGAATATAATTCTTCCATGTATAGAATCATATCACAGTTAAATTTATGTAGAAAATATGTCATTGAACATGCTAAGCCTGAGAAAACATACTCCACATTTCCTCCTGCGAATATGTTTCCGCAGTAGCAATATCGAGAAATTGGTTTTAAAAAATATTTTGAATTACTTTCATATCTTCTTATTGTCGAACAACATAATGACATGTTGATGAAAAATCATGAAAGCCAGCCCATAGGTTCTATGCCAATCCTTGAAGTGCATCAGGCAAATTATCAGCAGCGAAAAAAAAGTTATTGCTCCGATCATGGTCGTGGTTGTGGCCATGGTCGTAAAATAAATTATAATCATAATGGTTACCTTTAACCAAAAAATGACCAGCAGTATAAAAGGAAGGGTGAAAATAAGAAGTGACGCAAAAGAAAAAATTAGAAAGTGTATGTCATAGATGTGGAGGAATGGGGCACTGGTCACATACCTGCCGATAATCGAAACATCTGGTTCAACTCTATCAACATCCTTGAAAAAGGATGATAATCATATAGAAGCAAACCTTATCTCTGAAGATAATGTCGAGCCCATACATAAGATGAATAATAATGAAGAAGAAAATTTCATCTCTGAATATAATGTTGAGCCTATGCCTCTGGATGTAACTGATTTTTTTATATTCCCAGAAGGAAAAACGATCAGTGACGAGCCCACAATAATATATATAATTTCCTTTTCTATTTATTTGTACTAGTTGGTATGTTTATGTTTTTCTAATTTGTGTAAATAAATAATGTTTGTATAATAGCCCTATTTAATAGTAATATTTTACTTTGTTTATATATTTTTTTGAATAAAATATGGATATGACCCTAATTTTGTTTGGATCAATAGTCGATCATGCCGATATTTGTGTAATTGATAGTGGAACAACACATGTCATATTTACCATTTTTCGTAGCGGAATTGGTAGTTGGGGAATTCATAGAAGTGGTAGTGTGGTAGGTGGTAGTGTGGTAGGTGAGTATTTTATTTTAAAGATTTTATTATAATATTTTTTGTTAAGTGTCTTAATCTTGATATCTCTTTTAATGTTATTTTTTGGTTGTGTGAAATTCATGGTGAAATGTAATAATATTTATTGTAATATTCTTTCCGATAGTTGTTTTAATCTGAATATTTCTTTAATATTATTTATGATGTATTCTAGATATAACAAATCTTCGGTTCTTTGGTACATATATAAATTTTCCTCCATTAATTGTTCTAAGAGTTTTATATCTTCCATAGATTTTATCCAATATTGTAAATATTCGTAGTTCATTTTAATCTGAATTTATTTCTAAATCATACCATTCTATTCTTTCGAAGTCTAAATCATGTAGGTCTATTTCATACCATTCTTGATTTAATATATCTTCTGATTCGTAATCATTAAATATTTTTTCCCATACTATTCTTCTTAATTCGATTATTTCTATATTTTTAAGTACATATAAGATTAAAGTTTCGTAGTTTTTTATCATTTCATCATGCATGTATGTAGTCATGTTCTTTATTAGGCAGATTTTTTATTTCAAATTATTTCTTCCTAGCATATTCATAATTGATTAAATTCATATTAGATCATTATGAACTAGATTATCTTTATCATGTTTTCCTGTCACTACTAGCATCGTACGTTAGCCGATACTTCCTTCTTATCAGCGCCTCAACTTTGTTTACTCCCCTAAACGGCTTCCTCGCCTACCGGTTTCAACATTAGGATGGCATAGTATAGAAGTTTTCTCCCTGTTTCCAGTGTGCTAATAAACTAGAAATCATGATTCAAATAATTCTAATACATAATAACTAACATAAATTTATTCAATCATATGTATGATATTCAGGAATATATGAAATTAGTTACGCACATTTTTTGAACAATATACCTTTGCCTCTTGCTTAGCCATGCAATTTGAAATATCTGACTGGATTTCAGATTTATCCATTAACTTTTAAGTAATTAGTATCTTAAGAGAGTTTTTTTTTTTTTTTTTGAGAGGAGAGTTTTTATTTAGGCGTTGCCTGCTTTTACAATGTTTACTACTAAGTCTATATATAGACATACAAATTTACTATTCTAAATACTTATCCTAACACGTTTTTTACACATGTCCACTATTATTTACTACTATTCATGACTACTATTCATGAATAGTTCTTATTTTGTCTATCACTATCCTCTTTACGACTTATTTGCACATATTAATAATGTACACTATTACCACATACACTTGTCATTATTTGTACACTTATTTTGAAAGACCCATACCTACTTTATGACAACTATTATGACTTTTACATTTACATTATTTTACACATAACTTTTTCCATTCTTATCTTTCTTGTTTTCTTCCTAGTTGATTATTCCAGCTGGACGTCTGGAATTATATTATCTTCTCCGTTGCACTTTGAACATATATGGTCCGGGTATTTATGACCAATTAGCTTGCAATATCTGGTTAATAATACTGCTGAAATAAATCCTTCTTTTAGTGCTCGTGTCGTAGGTCGTTCTTCTGGCTTTAGTAGTGATAAAATCCATCTTTGGACTTCATCCATATCTGCTTTCCTTAGCTCCGTTGAATTGGAATAAATCATTAGCTGGTCTCTTGCATAGTAGCTCCATATAGCGTTTCCGTTTAAATAATTATTTGCTAGCTCTTGTATAATCTTTGATATACCAATTATCCTTTTGTTGGCATAAAAATTTGGTATCTCCATTTTGCATATCTTTTCTTGTTATCCGATATCCTCGGGTATAATCATATCTTTAGTTAATCCTATCTTGATAACCTATATTGGAGGTTTTATTTCCTTGTATAATATCTCCGTTGGTGCTGTATAAAATTTTATATAAAATAAATTTCCTTTCGTAACTCTTTTGTATGTGACAAATGCTTTGTGTAGTTCTGGTATTCCACTAACTTCTTCTCCGTCGTATGTGTATATGGTATTTAACAGTCCGTAGTTGTAACATGTTCTTACTAAATTAGCGTTAGTTTTCGGTTGTGCAATTAACTTGTTATATCCTTGTAACTTTTGTGTCAAATAATCCTGGTTTGGTTCTTTTGTAGTTGATCTGGGGTTGCGGTTTAAATAGGTTTGGATTTTGTGGATATTTTCAATATAGGTTCGTGTGATGTAGTTATATGTCTTTTTCTCATTTTGGTTTTGCAAACTCTCTGCGTATGTAGATGTTTGTGGTTCTATGGACATATGTCTAGGTGTCCTTTGGGTAAATGGTTTTGCGAATAGCTGGTTTAAGTTAGCATTTTTATGTTGTTTATTGCTAACTTGTTTGCTTGTACCTGCAGCTGTATTTAAACAAACATTATGGGTTTTAAGGAGTTTCCCATCGTCTCCTTTTAGCTCTGGGTTTTTTCCGTCTTCCGATCGACGTAGCTCCGCATTTTTATAGTCATGCTGCTGACTAGCTTTAGACTTCAGATTATCTTCATTAGTCTTTAGCTTTTGTATCTCGTTGTCCATACTGTCCACTTTTATACAAAGTGTAGTTATAGCTTTGAGTATCTCTTCCATTGTATTTTCGTTCTCAGTCTGAGTAGCTTTGTCTTGATAAGTAATCTGCAACAACATTATTATCAGTTTTTATTACCTCAATTGTAAATGTGAAATTTAATATATTTAATACCAATCTCCTTATTTCTTTTGTTGTTACCGAATCTTGTATTTTTCTTGTTAGCCACCATTTTACTTGTGTATTATCTGTTCTTATAATAAATTTATTATATACAGTATATGGTTCAAATGATAATAAACACTTATATACTGAATATAATTCTTTTCTATTTATTTCCCATTTTATTTCTGTATTATTAAATGTTCCTAAATAATACCTGCAATGATGTTCTATCGTAGTGTCATCATACCTGTATTTTAATATTCCTCCATAACTTTTTTCACTCACATCTGATTCTATTATATAAGTAAATTTTTTGTTTTCATCTGGAAAGTATAGTTTAGGTAAGTTTTTACATAATAATTTTACCTTTTGTATTTGTATTTGGTCTTTTTTATCAAACTGATATTCTATATCTTTCTTTAATTTTTGTTGTAATGGTTTTAAATTCTCTGCTAATTTTGGTATGTATTCTCTTACTTGATTTACTAGTCCTAAGAATGATTGTATTTCTTTTTTGTGTCTAGTTGTTCATTTGAGTTAATTATTTTTTGTACTATATGTGTTTGCATTTTTATTCCGTTTTTATCAATTTGTATTCCTAAGAATTCTATTTGATTTTTCATTATATCAGCTTTCTTTTTACTTAGACTTATACCTGAATATTCTATGATGTGTATAAATTTTTCTAATAATCTTATATGTTCATCTTGTGTTTTAGAATATAATAATATATCATCAATGTACACTACACAATTTTCTATTTGTTTAAAGTAATTGTCCATAAAGTGTTGATATCTACCTGGTGCGTTTTTATATCCAAATGGTAATACATTCCATTCATAAAATCCTTGTGGTACAGTGAATGCTGTTAGTTTTTAGATTCTTCTTCTAGTTTTAAGTGATAAAATCCTGATTTACAATCAAATTTGCTAAAATAATTATATCATTGTATTTGTCTTATCTTTAGTATTTTATTTGGTATTGGATAATTATATGTTTTAGTTTTTGCATTTAAATTTCTATAATCAATAACCATTCTGCTTTTTCCTCTTTTTTGTTCACTATGTTTATTTATGATAAATGTCGGGCTTGTATGTTTACTATTGCTTTCTTGTATATATCCTTTTCTAGTAATTCCTCTATATGTATCTTAAATTCGGTTAAATCATTAAAATTACACTTTAATGGTTTTTGGGTTATTATACTGTTATTATCAATTAGCTCAATTTTTACTTTTGTTTTATGTTTTTCCCATCCTTGTAAAGGATCCTCACTATATAATAATTCTAACTTATCTTGAATTATTTTTACTTTATCTATAGAGAATATAATTAATTCTATTTTAGGGTCTTCTTCTTTTATATTTTCTATTTTTTGTGTAATTTTTTCACTTCCTTTTATCCATTCTGTTGTTTTTCGTTTTTTATTATTTACTCTTTTTGCTCCTATTTTTTGTTTACACGGTGTCGTGAACCACCAGTGTGTTTTTGTTATTATATGTGGGTATAATTTTTCTAAAAATGGCATTCCTAATAGCATATCTTTTGTAGTTAATTCGAAGTTATATATTTCTTCTATAGTTAATATCTTATCCCATATTTGTATTTTTATATTTTTTGCCTTATATGTGATCATGCTTCCTTCATTATTAAATCTTGTTACTACTATATGTGTTTTTAATTTTTCCCACTTATCTTCTGGTAAACAATTATATTTACATATATTAGCTTCTGCTCCCGTATCTATCATTGGTGTATAATATCGGTTGTAATATCCTTCTATTATTATCTTTGCAAGTATATATATTTTCATATTTTTATCATACCAAAGTCCTTTTTATTATTACTCTTTTATTTTCATAATTTATTGTTAACTGTTTGTCTTCTAGATTATATGGTTTTACTTGTTCTAACCATTTTATTCCTAAATTGATATTTTCATTTCCTTGATATATTTTGAATTTTATCACTATTGGTACTCCTCCGATGATTATTTCCTTTTCTGTAGTTTCTTCGGTATACATTAATGCTTTTGGTAGTTCGGAACATGATTGTTCAATAGTTATTATTTCATCTTCCGTCACTAATTATCTTGTGATATAGTTTTCTTCTCGTCCTGTATCTATTAATATTAAATATTTTCGTTGTTCCATTATTCCGGTTATGTAGTAATGATGTGGTTTTATATCTTCTTCCATTGATTTTTGTGGGGTTTTATCTATTGTCACGACCCAAGCCTAGGGCCTAGACGTGACCGGCGAATGGAGAACCTGAAGGAACCCCCAACAAGCCTCATAGCGTATCATTACACATCCTTGGTCGCGGAAGCAATTAAAATGACCATAAGCAATAAACATAATCAAAGGGGGAAATCGGGACTAAGGGAGCAAGAGAAAAAAAGAAGAAATGATACATAAATACCATAGATGAGTCAAGCTCAAGCATAATACACAACTTGTCCAACACCACCTCTAAACATGAGTACTTAGCGGGGGCCAAGACAAACTACCGGGCTCACCCTGATAGTCAAAACATAACTAAAAAGAAAAGTCTTATACATAGCAAAAGATCATGAGCAACGTCCCCGGAATGGAGGACTCACCAATAACCTTGATAGGAAATCGTATTAGCCACGCGGAGGAGAATGGTCAAGCGGTGCTCCGGTCCCTACATGGTGACATCATGTAGGCATAGAGTATGCGTTAGTACGTTTGAATGTACTAAGTATATGGGATGAAATGCAATGCTACAATAGATGGACATCATAGGAAAAATGCATAATCATACCCGATAGATAGCATATTAAAGAAATGATATGTATAATGATGCTTACATAAAAATCATATTTAGTGGGACGTAGTACATGTGTGGTGAGTGACCATCAATATAGTATTTTCCAAGGCCTACCACCCCCTTGGAGAGGCGAAAGAGGTACAAACCCCTCAATGTGGTTACCCGGGCCTACCACCCCCCGAGCTAGGGACCAAGGTACAAACCCCTCGATGTGGTTATACGGGCCTACTACCCCCCCGTACTAGGCAACCAAGGTACCAACCCCTTGATACGGTTACCCGGGCCTACAACCCCCCGAGCTAGGCTTGGTCGATTCACAACACTTGTATAGAGAAAATCATATACATGCATCCATTTCATCATCATTTCAATGATTATATGACCATCCGACTCATAGGACGTACATTGGACATTCCATTTCCTAAGAATTCTATCAATGGCATTTTATCAAACACATGGTGGGCTATTGTTCATGTAGATAAAATTATGTCTTTCAAGAGTACTAAGTCCAACCAATTCCGAAATACATATAAATCAGCCCACCAACAACATACATATATATATCAACCTTCATAATTTGATCATGGAAGCATGAAAACCATAAACGTCACATAATAATTCCATTTCATGATAATATGCAAAAATAGACCATAATAGAATGTGTAGTAGTAATTCCATAATTCAAGAGTTCATAAATGATCATAAGGACCCATAAACTTGAAGTAAAATAGAGGATAAATGGTTGGACTTGTGGAAAGGAAGGTTTCCACAATCAACCCACATACCTCAACTTTGGAGAATCCTTGATGAAGATTGGAATGGAGAATTGAATCTTGAGATTGAGTCTTGAATCCGGAATTAGAGCTTGAGATCTTTGAATTTGGTTGAAGATCTTGGTGAAATTTTGAAGAGGGCTTAGAGAGTGTTTTTGAGTGTTTTGAAGCTAGAAAGAAATATAACTAAGTATGGGACATATCCTTTTTTTATAAAAGAAAAACGTCCCCAGCCCGCTACAGTAACTTAGCTCTCTGGAAATTGCAATTCTGCCCGGACAGGTTTTACGAAAATGATCATAAATCCTTCATCCTAACTCGGAATGAGGTGAAACCAATTGAATTGGAAAGCTAACTCAAAGGGCTTTAATTTAATAGGTGGTGGCCCTTCCAGTTCCTTGTGTGCTAAGAGATATGCCCCTTTAAAGTTGACCCTCCAAATCGCATTTTTTGCGATTTTCAAATTTTGATACGGTTGCTCTAAAATTCGGGTTAGACCCATTTCCCACTCAATTTGACCCCCTGAATAAGAATATGAAGTCGAATTTCCAAAATCATGCACTGATTTTGAGATATATAGAAATTACAATTATAGGTGTTTCCGAAGCACATTTTCGGGCATTTTTGGGGTCGTTTCATCTATTCTCCTTGAGGTACTCATTTTTGATGATATTTGGGGTATCTCATTGTTTATTCTTTTCGATGTGCTTAGTCTTTCTTTTACTATTTCTAAATCTTCTTCTATATCAATTTCATTATAACTATAATCATTTTTATCTATGACTGTAACTATTCTTTCAAAGGGATCTTCTATTTTTATTTTGTCTATTTTATTTTTTGCTGTTATTTTATGTTTTGTTGTTAGAACATATAAGTTTTTACATCTAGCTGTAAATATTTTACTTCCTGGGGCTAGTTCTATCCCTGACATTCGCTAGTATAATACTAGTGATTTATCTATATTTCTGTCATTTATTGCTATTGAGTAGTTAGTACTTATTATAAACTTAAATTTTTGGTATATGAGGTTACCTCTTACTGCACTTATTATACTTTTTTCTATGGGTTGTATAATTCTATCATCCGCTAAGTATATTTCTATGGGTGTATCTATTCCTTCTCTAAAACATGCTTTTATTAATATTCTGTTCCTCCTAAATGTACATATTTAATTGGATTTTTAGCCTTAATATCTTGTATTTCTTTATTTATTATTCGTTTATTTATTATTGGTATTTTGGCATTTCCTTTAGTGTATTTGCAATCTATGATATGTTCTCTTTTACTTACTACATAATATTCTTCTTTTTGTCGTTTAAACCAGTTTCTTACTGTTGGTATTTCGAATATTTTTGCTACGCTTAGGTCTAATTCTTTTCCTTTTATTTGTTCAAATATACTATTATCAAATATTATTTTCTGTTCTAAATATTCTTCGTCTTGATGTTCTTCTTTATTTATTGTTTGTATATCTGCTTCAGTCATTTGTTATATTATAGAATTCATTATCTAATTCTATTTCTATGTCATTATCTATTTCATTTTCCGATAATTCATATATACTATCATTGCTTTCTAATTCATAATCTACGTATTCTATTTGTGTATATTTTTCATCGTCTATTATTATTTCTGATATTTGTTTTTTCTTTGGATTTTTAGGTAATTTACAATCTCTAGCTATATGTCCTAATTTTTCGCAATTATAACAAGTACATTCCGTTAGTTTTCTTTTTGGTCTATATGGTCTTTTGGTTTTGTAATTTTTTACATAGTACCTTCTTCTTGGTTTTTTATATTTATATTTTGATCTATATTTTTTATTATATTTCTTTCTATTTTTGTAATACTTATCCGTACAACCAAATTGGGGTGCTGTTTTATTTTTGCAACATACTAAGTTCTTTATTAACATTTTTTCCATTTTATTTCTTCTTTATGCTTTTCACATAGTTCCATAAACCATCGTTGCAAGAATTTCATTCTAGCTCCTAAAGTATCCGTTAATTCTGCTTCATTCCAACTTTTTATTATTTTTGAATTAAAAGGTTCTGGTAATTTTGTAAAATATAATTTTCTTATTTCTTTACTTTCTTCTGTGCTATATGTTCCTTTATAATAATATTCTCTAAATGCACATCTATATTCATCTATGTAACACATATTGCATATTGCTAATTTTTTCATTAGATTCCGATTTATGATTTTTTCTTTATTTTGTTCTTCTACTTCTGTTGTCATACTACTAAATTCCTTTCTTATACCTATTTCGTATTTATATAATATTTCCATGGTTGTAGTGGCTATTCCACCATCAAATTTTTTATTATTTCTTAAAGTTGTTAAGCTTTCATTTGTTAAATTTTGTAGCCATAATTTTACTGTTCCTATAAATGTTCTTTCTATGTATCTTGGTGCCTCTGCTATTATTATCTTGTTATCTATTAATTGTTTTGATATGTATCCTACCCATAATTGGATTGTTTTATTTATCTATGCTACACAGTCTAAATCTAAAAATTCATGTTGTCCAGTTATTGGTTTAGGCGTCCATTTTTTATTTAATATTTTATCCCATGTAGTTTTTTCTTTATTATATTGTTCATAATTTTTATTATAATATTTTGGATTAAAATTTTTTGGGTTTTTTACTCCTGATGTGCTAGGTTTTTCTTCCATGTCTACGTCTTCTGTATTTACTTCTAAATTCTTTGTATTATCTATATTTGCTAAAAGTTCCGTATATGTTTCACTTGTTTCCGAATGTTGTTCTAGATCATCATTATTTATTTCATCAACTCTTATTTCGGGTAGATTATCTTGGTTATTTTCTTCTTTTTCTTCTAATTCATCTTGTAATTGCAATTTTTCTTTAAATTTAATTATCTCATTTGCTAATTTTGTTTTTTGTTCTTTTTCTTTTTGTTTAATTTCATACATTTCTTTTAATATTGCTAGCTCTTTTTCTAGCTCTATTATTTTAGTATTTTTTACTTCTTCTAATTGTTGTACTTCCTTTTTTGCTTGTTGTTTTATTTTTTCAATTTCCGTTCTTCTATCTATTTCTTCATTTTCTTTTGTTATTCTTACCATAGCAGTTAAACTATCTTCTAGTTTTACCGTTTCTTTTTCTAACATTAAGCTTATATTGTCACCTATTTTCTTATATCTTATTTCTAGATTAGAAAATATTATCTTTATTTTTAATCTGTCATAATTTTCATATGTTTTTTCATCTATTGCGTATTCTTCTTTATTCATTTATAAATTATGTTGTAGTTTATATTCTAAGTTATTTATTTGTATTTCTAGATATAAAATGGTCTTTCTTTGTGCTATTATAGATTTGTGACAAATTCCTGCGAATATATTATTGTTAAGTCTATTTTGTCTATGTTCTAATTCTTGTCGTTTTTCTATAATTACTTCATTAAGTTTTTGTCTATAGTCGCTATTCTTGTTATTCATTGTATTTTTAAGTATTGAATATATTAATATTCTATTTTAGATATATTATCTATTAATTGATTTAATTTTTCGTTATTAGTCTTTGTGATATTAAGTTGTTTATATTCCGGATATAATTTGTTTAATTTTCTTCTTATTTTTCTTAGTTTTCTACTAGTAATGGTGAATTTTCATGTGTTGCTTGTTATCAAGACAAGTTAATTGTCAGACCATCATCATTGAAGTTGGCATCGAATCCACCTAGTATTTTAGAACGTATACATGGGGTATATGTGGACCTATTCATCCACCTAGTGGATTGTTTAGATATTTCATGGTCCTCATAGACGTATCTTCAAGATGGTCTAATGTGTGCATTTTATCATTTTGCAATCTGGAATTTGCAAAGTTATTGACACAAATAATAAGATTAACGATGCACTTCCCAGATTATCCTATTAAGGATATTCACCTTGATAACGCTGGAGAATTACATCCCAAGATTTTGATGATTATTTTTATCAATTGAGATAAAAATTGAACATCATGTTGCTCATGTTCATACTCAAAATGGTCTTGCAGATTCATTTATTAAGCGCCTACAATTGATAGCAAGACCACTACTTGTGAAAATAAAATTGCCCACTACCGTATGGGGTCATGCTATCTTACATGCAACAACACTCGTTCGTCTTAGACCGACTAATTATAGGAAATACTCTTCGTCACAGTTAGTATAATTGGTCATGAGCCAAATATAACTCATCTACAAATCTTTGGTTCCACTGTATACGTGCCTATAGCACCACCACAACATACTAATATGGGCTCTCAACGAAGGTTAGGCATATATGTTGGATTAGACCCACTCTCCATAATTCGCTATCTTGAACCATTGATTAGAGATTTATTCATTGCTCAATTTGCAGATTGTCGGTAATTTGATGAAACAAATTTCCTGCAATTAGGGGGAGGAAAAAATGAATTTAAAATAGAAATTGCATGGAAAGTTTCATCATTATCTCATTTTAACTCAAGTTCCCCTAGGTGTGAAGAGGAGGTCTATAAGATCATTATAGGAAATCATATGCTAGACGCATGTATTGATTTGAAAAGGATAACAAAGTCATATATTCTTGCATTGAATGTGTCTATCTGGATTGATGTCCCAAAATGACCATCTACAAGTGTCATGACTTCTGAATCCCAAACACTCTTGAAGCGTGGTAGACCATTGGGTTCAAAAGACAAAAATCCTATAAAAGGAAGCGCAAAAGATGATAAAGATGACACTATAAAAGAGTCTCATGAATAAGTTCAAGATCTGATTAATCATGATATTCTTTAAGAGATTAGTGAACTCGAGACTCAAGTGAATGAAGAACTTTCAATAAGTTCTACGGGTGATGGGATAAATTTAGATCAATCAAAAATTATAGTGGATAATTTTTCCACATATAATGTTGCACTTAATCTTGTGCAAGAAAGTGAGGATCTTGAGGCTAAATCTGTCGAAGAATGTGGACAAAGGTGTGATTGGCCAGAATGGAAAGAAGCAATTCAATCAGAATTAGACTCGCTTGCTAAACATGAAGTTTTTGGACTTGTAGTCCAAACCCAAAATGGTGTAAAAGTGGTTGGCTATAAATGGGTTTTTGTGCATAAGCGAAATGAAATTGTAAGGTACAAGGCACGCCTTGTTACACAAGGATTCTCTCAAAGACCCGACATCAGCTATGAAGAAACATATTCACCCTTTATGGATGTAATAACTTTTCGATGCCTTATCAATTTAGTTGTACATGAAAATCTTAAAATACATCTAATGGATATGATTACAACATATCTTTATGATTTACTTGATAATTAAATTTATATGAAAATTTGAGAAGGACTTAAAATACCTGAAGCATATAGTTCATAATCTCGAGAAATTCTCTCAATCAGATTACAAAGATCATTGTATGGTCTGAAGTAATCAGTGCGTATGTGGTATAATCGCCTTAGTGAGTACTTGATAAATAAAGGATATATAAATGATGTCATTTGTCTTTGTATTTTTATTAAGAAAATGACATCAAAATTCTTTATACTTGCCATTTATGTTGATGACATAAATTTCATTGGAACCCCTAAAGAGGTTCAAAAGGCAAATGAATATTTAAAGAAAGAATTTGAGATGAAAGATATTGGAAAGACAAAACTATGTTTCGGTCTGCAAATTGAACATTTAGCAGACGGGGTCTTCATCCACCAATCTGCCTACATTGAGAAAATTTTAAAGCGTTTTACATGGATAAATTACATCTATTAAGTACTTCAATGGTTGTTTGATCACTTGATGTGAATAAAGACCCGTTCCGACCTCCAGAAGAGAGTGAAGAAATTCTTGATCCTGAAGTACCATATCTCAGTGCTATTGGTGCACTTATGTATCACACTAATGCTACGAGACTTGACATAGCATTTTCTATTAATTTGTTAGCAAGATATAGTTTTTTCCCTGCACAAAGACATTGGAATGAAGTTAAACATATATTGCGATCTCTAAACACTACTAAAAAAATTGTGAATACCGACCTATAAATACCGACCTCCAGAGGTCGGTATTCCTTGAAACAGCGACCTAAAACCGACATCCCAGCTTAGGTCGGAAAAAGCTTGGTCGCTCTGGAGGTCGGTATTTACTGACCTCTCGAAGTCGGTTTTTATTTTATGTCGGAATATTCATTTTTTAAAATTCCGACCTCTGGAGGTCGGTATTTTTATTTTTGTAATGTTGAAACTCTGACCTCCGGAGGTCGATATTTTTATTTTTGTAATGTTGAAATTTCGACCTCCGGAGGTCGGTATCTTTATTTTTGTAATGTTGAAATTCCAACCTCCGGAGGTCGGTATTTTTATTTTTGTAATGTTGAAATTCTGACCTCCAGAGGTCGGTATTTTTATTTTTGTAATGTTGAAATTCCGACCTCCGGAGGTCGGTATTTTTATTTTTGTAATGTTGAAATTCCGACCTCCGGAGGTCGGTATTTTTATTTTTGTATTTTTGAAATTCCGACCTTCGGAGGTCGGTATTTTTATTTTTGTAATGTTGAAATTCCGACCTTCGGAGGTCGGTATTTTTATTTTTGTATTTTTGAAATTTCGACCTCCGGAGGTCGGTATTTTTATTTTTGTAATGTTGAAATTCCGACCTCCGGAGGTCGGTATTTTTATTTTTGTAATGTTGAAATTCCTACCTTTGGAGGTCGGTATTTTTATTTTTGTTATGTTGAAATTCCGACCTCCGGAGGTCGGTATTTTTATTTTTGTAATGTTGAAATTCCGACCTCCGGAGGTCGGTTTTTTGCTGCAAAACAGGCAGCAAATTGCTGCAATTTTTTGTTGCCCACCTGCATATTTATACCAAAACAACCCAAAGCCAAATAAACTTCATCCAACCAAAACAACACAATATTTTCAACATATACAAACTATTTCAAAATAAACTTCATCCAACTTCAAAATAAACTAAAATACGATCGAATTAAACAATTCTAAAAATATAGAAGTCTAAAATGTCAAATAGATACAACTACTCTTCATCACCCTCACTCTTCTTATCATTCTCATTACCCTCCTGATCAGATCCATCACTGCTAGCCGGAAATGGAGGAAGAATATTTCCTGATTCAAAAAGAAAAGTTAGTTAGAGTGTTGACTCCCGTTGAACAAAGGACTACTACAATCACACAATTGTTCATAAAAGATGTTTGCTTCTTCATTAGGAGCTTCTTCTACATTTTCTCCTTGTTCAAAATCAGAATGCATCCTAAAAGCATCATTAATCATATCTGACATTCTAGAACCTTGAAAATAATTATGCTCGATAGATCTACTACTTTCACCGACAACAAAATTATTAAACATAGTGTCACTTTCAACCTCACCATGGCTAGTCCAAACAGTATACCCTGGTTTGAATCCATTCATCATAAGATGCATAGCAACAGTCTCTGTTGTATGATATCTCACATTTTCACAATTAACACACGGACACCTAATCAATCTTGAATTTAAAAAATCATCAAGTGTCATTGCATGATTTATAAATCTAGTGACACCTTCTGCAAATTCTGGAATCATACCCGCTCGACCAGGATTGTTTCTATTATACATCCAACTACGATCAAGATTCATCTACACAAACAATAATGATAATTTTTATTCCATAAACTAAATAACATTTGAATTTATTTAAACAACTTAACCACTTTCTAAGTCTAACTAGTTTTGACATATTTATTTTAACTTATTTAAACAACTTAACAACTTTAACTAGTTTAGTTTTGACTTAATTCGAACAACTAAATCCACCAACTAAACCACAATATTTATTTCAACTTATTTAAACAAACTTAACTTTTTAACTTTAACTACATTAGTTTTGACTTAATTCCAACAACTAAACTCACTAACTAAACCGACATTATTTATTTTAACTTATTTAAACAACATAACAACTTTTGAACTTTAACTACATTAGTTTTGACTTAATTCCAACAACTAAATTCACTAACTAAACCGACATTATTTATTTTAACTTATATAAACAGCATAACAACTTTAACTAGTTTAGTTTTGACTTAATACAACAACTAAATCCACCAACTAAATCACATTATTTATTTTAATTTATCTAAACAACTTAACAACTTTTTAACTTTAACTACATTAGTTTTGACTTAATTCCAACAACTAAATCCATCAACAAAATCACATTATTTAATTTAACTTATTTAAACAACTTTATAACTTTAACAACTTAACAACTTTTTAAAGCTAAGTGTCAACACTAGATGAACACAAATCGATCTTCTAAGAAAATCAATTTTGTCATCTATAGGATCAACTAGTGTTGATACTTATGCTTAACAAACACATTATTCCTAAATTAAAGCTTAATAGCAACACTAGATGGACACAAATCGATCTTGCAAGAAAATCAATTTTGTCATCAATAGGATCAACTAGTGTTGATATTTATGCTTAACAAATATATTATTTCTAAATTTAAAGCTAAGTGTCAACACTAGATGGACACAAATCGATCTTGCAAGAAAATCAATTTTGTCATCAATAGGATCAACTAGTGTTGGTACTTATGCTTAACAAACACATTATTCCTAAATTAAAGCTTAATAGCAACACTAGATGGACACAAATCGATCTTGCAAGAAAATCAATTTTGTCATCAATAGGATCAACTAGTGTTGATATTTATGCTTAACAAATTTATTATTTCTAAATTTAAAGCTAAGTGTCAACACTAGATGGACACAAATCGATCTTGCAAGAAAATCAATTTTGTCATCAATAGGATCAACTAGTGTTGGTACTTATGCTTACCAAATATATTATTTCTAAATTTAAAGCTAAGTATCAATACTACATGGACACAAACACATTATTGAAAACAATTGTACTTGAACTTTAGAAATTTAGAAGCACCAACCTTATCTCCTACTTTGATGAAAGAAGCAATATTGTCTTATATCAACTTTTTTAGATGTTGAGCTTCCTCAGTTGCCTAGCACGAAAAGTTCTAAAATTAGTTATATATAAACTTCAAATCCAAGAATATTAGTTTATATATATATATATATATATATATATTCAAGTTTTAATAAGTTCAAGTTTTCAATTCAAGTTCATATCTAATTTCTAAAATTAATTAGTTATATATTCAAGCTAATTAGTTCCAAGTTCAAGTTCTAATTTCAAGTTCATGTCTAAGTTCAACTTCAAATTTTAAGTTCATGTTCTAAGTTCAAGTTCAAGTTCAAGTTCTAATTTCAAGTTCAAGTTCTAAGTTCAAGTTCAAATTCTAATTTCCAGTTCAAGTTCAAGCTCTAACTTCAAGTTCAAGTTCTAATTTCAAGTTCAAGTTCTAAGTTGAAGTTGAAGTTCTAAGTTCATGTTCAAGTTCTAACTTCATGTTCAAGTTCTAATTTCAAGTTCAAGTTCTAATTTCAAGTTCAAGTTCTAAGTTCTAAGTTCTAGTTCAAGTTCAAGTTCAAGATCAAGTTCTAAATTCAAGTTCAAGTTCTAAATTCATGTTCAAGTTCTAATTTCAAGTTCAAGTTCAAGTTCAAGTTCAAGTTCTAAGTTCAAGTTCAAGTTCTAAATTCATGTTGAAGTTCTAATTTCAAGTTCAAGTTCAAGTTCAAGTTCAAGTTCAAGTTCTAAGTTCAAGTTCAAGTTCTAATTTCAAGTTCAAGTTCTAAATTCATGTTCAAGTTCAAGTTCAAGTTCTAAGTTCAAGTTCAAGTTCTAAGTTCAAGTTCAAGTTCTAAGTTCAAGTTCAAATTCTAAGTTCAAGTTCAAGTTCAAGTTCAAGCTCTAAGTTCAAGTTCAAGCTCTAAGTTCAAGTTCAAGTTCTAAGTTCATGTTCAAGTTCTAAGTTCATGTTCAAGTTATAATTTCAAGTTCAAGTTCTAATTTCAAGTTCAAGTTCTAAGTTCAAGTTCAAGTTCTAGTTCTAAGTTCTAAGTTCAAGTTCAAGTTCAAGATCAAGTTCTAAGTTCAAGTTCAAGTTCTAAGTTCAAATTCTAAGTTTAACTTCAAATTCTAAGTTCAAGTTCAAGTTCAAGTTCAAGTTCTAAGTTCAAGTTCAAGTTCTAATTTCAAGTTCAAGTTCTAATTTCAAGTTCAAGTTCTAAGTTCAAGTTCAAGTTCTAAGTTCTAAGTTCTAAGTTCTAGTTCAAGTTCAAGTTCAAGATCAAGTTTCAAGTTCAAGTTCAAGTTCTAAGTTCAAGTTCAAGTTCTAAGTTCTAAGTTCTAAGTTCTAGTTCAAGATCAAGTTCTAAGTTCAAGTTCAAGTTCTAAGTTCAAGTTCAAGTTCTAAGTTCTAAGTTCAAGTTCAAGTTCAAGTTCTAAATTCATGTTCAAGTTCTAAGTTCTAAGTTCAAGTTCAAGTTCTAAGTTCTAAGTTCTAAGTTCAAGTTCAAGTTCTAGTTCTAAGTTCTAAGTTCAAGTTCAAGATCAAGTTCTAAGTTCAAGTTCAAGTTCTAAGTTCAAATTCTAAGTTTAACTTCAAATTCTAAGTTCAAGTTCAAGTTCAAGTTCTAATTTCAAGTTCAAGTTCTAATTTCAAATTCAAGTTCTAAGTTCAAGTTCAAGTTCTAAGTTCTAAGTTCTAAGTTCTAGTTCAAGTTCAAGTTCAAGATCAAGTTCTAAGTTCAAGTTCAAGTTCAAGTTCTAAGTTCAAGTTCAAGTTCTAAGTTCTAAGTTCAAGTTCAAGTTCAAGTTCAAGTTCTAAATTCATGTTCAAGTTCTAATTTCAAGTTCTAAGTTCTAAGTTCAAGTTCAAGTTCTAAGTTCTAAGTTCAAGTTCAAGATCAAGTTCTAAGTTCAAGTTCAAGTTCTAAGTTCAAATTCTAAGTTTAACTTCAAATTCTAAGTTCAAGTTCAAGTTCAAGTTCAAGTTCTAAGTTCAAGTTCAAGTTCTAAATTCATGTTCAAGTTCTAAGTTCAACTTCAAATTCTAATTAAGTTCATGACATTCAAACATTCATCTTCTACTCATAACACTTCAATTACTAATTTCTAACTTCAAATTAACATTTTACTAACTAGTCCTAAAATCAAATCCAAAAAAAATCTCAATTTAACCTCAAATTACATATTCTCAAGTTTAAACTAGTTCTAAAATATAAAAATGCTAATTCTTCACTAACTAACAATGCCCAATTTAAAAATGCCTAATTTCTTTTTAAAAAAACCTTAAAATAAAAATCTTCAATTTTCTATACCTAACTAACAATAATCAAATCAAATTAACAATTGAATAACACAACCAACAAACAAAAACAATAATATACTAACAAACAATCAATTATAATTACTAGCATTAAAGCCAAGTATTAATACTAGATGGACACAAACACATTATTCAAAACAATTGTACTTGAACTTGAGAAATTTAGAAGCACCAACCTTATCTCCAACTTTGATGAAAGAAGCAAAATAGTCCTGTATCAACTTTTTTACATGTTGAGCTTCCTCAGTTGCCTAGCACGAAAAGTTCTTAAATTAGTTAAATATAAACTTCATATCCAAGAATATTAGTTTATATATATTCTCAAGTTTTAATAAGTTCAAGTTTCAATTCAAGTTCATATATAATTTCTAAACTTAATTAGTTATATATTCAAGCTAATTAGTTCCAAGTTCAAGTTATAATTTCAAGTTCATATTCCTAATTAAGTTCAATTTATAGTAAATTCAAGTTATAATTAATTATAAGTTCTAATTAAGTTGTAATTCAAATCCCTAAAATTCTAAATTCAAACTAGCTAGCTAGTGTCCCAACTTCAAACTATTAAATTAGTCCTAAAATATCAAATATAATTCAAACTATTAGTCCTAAATTCCAAATTCAAATTAGTCTTAAAATCACAAATTGAAAGTACTCCTAGAATTCAAAAATCAAACTATAGTGCTAAAATCCCAAATTCAAACTATTAGTATTCCTAAAATCTCAATAATAATTCAAACTAGTCCTAAATTCAAAATTCAAACTAATCTTAAAATCACAAATTCAAACTAGCCCTAAAATCCCAAAATCTAACTAGTACTAAAATCCTAAATTCAAATTAGCTAGCTATTCCTAATCCCAAATTCAAACTATTAGTCCTAAAATCTCAATAATAATTCAAACTAACTCAAATAATACCCAAGTTCAAACAACTCCTTAAATACCCTAATTCAATCTAATCTTACAATTCCAAAATCAAACTAATTAACTTAAGAAATACCGAATTTCAAACAAATCCTAAGATACCCTAATTCAAACTAACCCTAACATTAAAATTTTCAATTCACAATCAACAAACACAAACTAACAATCAAATAATACCTAATTCAAACTAACAATCAAACACCCTAAATCATTCACTTACTAACTAACAATCAATCAAACTAACAATCAATAAAACTAAGTATATTAGTACTCTAATTTTGAGATACTTCAACTAAATAGAAACAAAAGTAATCTATTATGGAGGTTCTAAAAATTCACCTTCGCTAAGAAGGTCGGGGATGGAGGTGCTGGTCGAGATGGAGGCGGCGCCGGTCGGAATGGAGGCGGCGCAGGTCAAGATGGAGGCCCGCGACCTCCTGCTGCTGGGCGCGACGTCCTCTGCAGCTGCCGCGACGTCCTCTGCTGCTGCGAAGGTGGGTGGCTGCGGTCGGGGATGGCGGCGTGGCTGCGGTCGGGGATGGTGGTGTGGCGCTGGTCGGGGATGGGTGGGGATCGGCACCGATGGGGGTGGGTCGGGGGTGGATCTGGAGTGGGGGAGTGAAAGTAGACTTAGGTTTTGAGAGTTAGTGTTTAGGATTAAGACTTATATTGTCATTCTTTTTTAAAGAGAATTCTTTAATTTACCGACCTCGGGATGTCGATATTTTTAAAAATAATTATCTATATTTAAAAATATTTAATAAATACTGGCATCATGAAGTCGATATTATTTAAATAAAATAATAATTTAAATATACCGACCTAGTTGGTATTTATTAATTAATTTTAATATAAATTCACCTCTAGAGGTTGATTTATATATATATATATATATATATATATATAATTTAATTACATATCAACAGAAGTTTAATTTAATAAATTTAAATATATATGTATATATATAACTACATATCAACAGAAGTTTAATTTAATAAATTTAAATATATATATGTAATTTAATAAATTTATACATATATATAGATGTATACATATACATATATATGTGTACATCTATATATATGTATACATCTATATATATATATATATATATATATATATAATTTAACTACACATCAACAGAAGTTTAATTTAATAAATTTAAATATATATGTATATATATATATATATATACATATGTATATATATATATATATATATATACATATATATATAATTTAACTACACATCAACATAAGTTTAATTTAATAAATTTACATATATATATATATATATATATATATATATACATATTAAAATAATTATGTATATATATATGTGTGTGTGTGTGTATATATATATATATATAAAATTTAACTACACTTCAACAAAAGTTTAATTTATTAAATTACATATATCTATATGTAATTTAATAAATTTAATTGAGAAAAAATCCCGACCAAAGGAGGTCGGAATTTTTAATGAATTACAATAAAAATCGACCTCTTGATGTCGGTATTATTTTCTCAATTAAATATAAAAAATACCGATCTCATGAGGTTGGTATTTTATATTAATTTATTTTTACTATTTAATTTTCCCGACATACGGAAGTCGGTATTATAATTTTTTTTGTTTTTTATTTTACACAAAACCTATTGAGAAAAAAAATAAAATATTGTTATTTATTTATTTTTTTAATACCGACATCAAGAGGTCGGTTTTTATTGTAATTCATTTTTTCCGAAAAATTTCCGACCTCCAGAGGTCGGAATTTGGTTTTCCCGCTTTCCGCAAACCGATCTCCGGATGTCGCTTTTAAAAGTAATTAGATGAAACAAAAATACTGACCTCCGGATGTCGCTTTAATTAATAGTAATTAGATGAAATAAAAATACCGACCTCCGGATGTCACTTTAATTAATAGTAATTAAAAGAAATAAAAATACCGACCTCATGAGGTCGGTATTTTAATTACATACTACCGACATTCGGAAGTCGGAATTATAAAATATTTAATTGAGAAAAAACTCCGACCTCCTGAGGTCGGAATTTTTAATGAATTATAATAAAAATCGACCTCTTGATGTCGGTATTATTTTCTCAATTAAATATAAAAAATACCGACCTCATGAGGTCGGTATTTTATATTAATTTATTTTTACTCTTTAATTTTACCGACATACAGAAGTCGATATTATAATTTTTTTTGTTTTTTATTTTACACAAAACCTATTGAGAAAAAATAAAATATTGTTATTTATATATATATATATATGTAAATTTATTAAATTAAACTTCTGTTGATGTGTAGTTAAATTTTATATATATATATATAATTATTTTAATATAAACTCACCTCTTGAGGTTGATTTTATTAATTAAACATATATAATTTAACTACACATCAACATATAATATATGTATATGTATACATACATATATATATGTAAATTTATTAAATATTAAAATTATGTTGATGTGTAGTTAAATTATATATATATATATATATATATATATTAATATAAACTCACCTCTTGAGGTTGATTTTATTAATTAAACATATATATATATATATATATATATATATATATATGTATATATATGTATCATATTAAATTTTAAGAACACAAAATGGTCCTCCGGAAAATGATTTAAATAAAATTAAATCAAAATAGAAAATAATACCGACATCAAGAGGTCGGTTTTTATTGTAATTCATTTTATGGGAAAAATTCCGACTTCTTGAGGTCGGAATTTGGTTTACCCGCAAATCGCAAACCGACCTCCGGATGTCGCTTTTAAAAGTAATTAGATGAAATAAAAATACCGACCTCCGGATGTCGCTTTAATTAATAGTCGAAATAAAAATACCGACCTCATGAGGTCGGTATTTTAATTACATACTACCGACATTCGGAAGTCGGAATTATAAAATATTTAATTGAGAAAAAATTCCGACCTCCTGAGGTTGGAATTTTTAATGAATTACAATAAAAACCGACCTTTTGATGTCGGTATTATTTTCTCAATTAAATATAAAATATACCGACCTCATGAGGTCGGTATTTTTATTGTAATTCATTTTTTCCGGGAAAAATTGCGACCTCCGGAGGTCGGAATTTGGTTTTCCCTCTTTATTTTGCATAAAAACCGACTACTTGTAAATACCGACCTCCGGAGGTCGGAAATTACCGACCTCCATTTGAGGTCGGAAATTTTTAGGTCGGTATTCACTGTTTTTTTAGTAGTGAAAGGGACCGGTGATATGGGTCTATTTTATACTAACAACGATAGTGTAGATCTTGTTGGTCATGCAGATGAAGGTTACTTATCTGACGCACATAAAACTCAATCTCAAACAGGCTATTTGTTCACATACGGTGGTACGTAAAACTATATCATGGGAATCTACGAAGCAGTCAATTGTCGCTTCTTCTTTGAATCATGCTGAGATAATAGCTATTCATGAAGCAAGTAGAGAATGTGTATGGTTGAGATCAATGATACAATTCATCAAAGAAAGATGTGTCTTGGAGTATGATGTCAAAGTACCCACAATCATCTTTGAAGACAATGTTGCATGCATAGCTCAATTAAGAGGATGCTTCATAAAAGAAGATAGACAGAAACACATTTCACCAAAATTATTCTTCACACATGATCTTCAGAAGAATGGTGATATTGATGTACAACAAATTCATTCAAATGATAATCCAGCAGATTTATTTACCAAATCTTTACCAGGCTCAACTCTTGAGAAGATGGTACACAAGATTGGAATGTGAAGACTTAACCATCTAAATCGTGGTCTTCATCAGGGGGAGTAGAATACGCGTTGTACTCTTTTTTCCTTAGTCTAAGTTTTTTCCCATTGGATTTTGCTAGTAAGGTTTTTAATGAGGCATCAAGCAATGCATATTAAGAATGGCCATATATATTTTTGTTCCTTCAACTTTTCTTTTCCATTAACATCCATGAAGGAGTGTTGTGAAGGCGGTGGATGCCCATGTATATGGGATCCACTCGCCTCACTTTAAACCAATTATGATACTTCTTGGTGGCCAAGGAAGAATTTTGAACCTTACACTATGGCTATAAATAGCCTACCAAAACGAGTAAAGAAATAAAAACAATAGATCTCTCTCTATTGCTTGTTAATTAAATTCAGTACTCTCTTTCTCTTGTTCTTCTTTTATATAAATTAGTTTTACTTTTTATTTTATAACACATATCACAAAAACATAATCATGAGAAAATTATGATATTAAAATTGGCCTTGTTTATCAATTGTTTTTCTTATGAACCACTTCTTTGGGAAAAAAATGAGGCAGGCCATATATAGAAGGTCTATTTATTATTATTTCTTTTTAAGGAAAAAAAATCAATTAATTTATCTTCCACCACATGGTAAAACATGCCTATGAAACTATAAAATAAAAAACAAGTGTCATTTTCCTCAGGCAGTAGGAGATTTCAGGTAGGCAATGAGGTCTGCACGCTTCTGTGGCTTCTTCAATCCAGGAAAAACCATCTTTATTCCATGTATGTACTGTAGACACAATCAACAAATTGCATATTAGGAAAACAGAAATTTATAATTAATTGATTTGAAAACAAAAATATTACTATAGTTTAAATTTGTCGTTGCATTCAACTTGATTGAATTATATACGATAGTAGTCTTAAATAGAACTCAATTCAAATAACCTTATATGTCTCATAAACACAAAAATGTGGAGATAACAAAAGGAAAAATGGCCTGAAAAATACTCTAATTTTGACTGAAATTGTTGTTACGATATCAAACTTTATGGAGGACTTTTTATTCCTTCACTATTTAATAGTGTATTTTAAAAGTATAGATATGTCCACGTGGACAAGTTACTATTTATAATGATGCAATATTTATGATGTCCACGTGGACACATATATATCTTTAAAATACATTATTAAATAATGTAGGGGTAAAAGGTTTTTTTAAAGTTCGATATTGTTACAGTAATTTCGATCAAAGTTCATATATATTTTAGACTTTTTTCCAAGGCAAAAAGATAAACCGTACCTTCTTGGGGTTGAGCAAATAGTCATACAAAGTGTTTTTTCCCCAAGTGACATCCATGTTTTTATTGGCAGCAAAGTAGGAGTAACCAACAGTTGTTCCACACTGCCTTCCAAAAAGTCCATTCAAATTGGGTCTTGTTTAAATAAATATTAGTTTAAAAGAAAGTTTGTAATTTAAATTTAGGAATTCTACAACACCCCCATCGCTTTGCTCCACATAAATTTTCTACAAAAATTATTGTAACCACCCCTACCCTGCTCCGCACCTGCAAATGTCTACCTCCTCCCCACGTTGCTTTGCATCTATCCCGTCTCATTGTCATTCCTAATTACTCCTATAATAGCCGCCTACGACTCATTTATTAATCATTCAGCTCATAAATTCATGAATTAAGTAAACAAAAAAGGATCAAATATACACATATATTATTAGCAAATAATTTGCAATCTCATATTCTCCCATCTGAATATTCCTCCCATTTGAAATTTTGTGGGCCTTTTCTTCTTATATAATACTATAACTTATTATGTTGTGACTTAAATTTTTTCATGGAATATTGACAACTTAATCATTCTTTATTTCTATTGTCTGCTTTTTAATAGGACTGCTTTTTTTTCTCTCTCTCCTTATTAAATCAAAATAATTCCTCCTCCTCCTCCTCTTCTTCTTCCTCTTCCTCTTCGTCCTCTCCTTTCTGTTCTTCCTCTTCCTCTTCGTCCTCTTCGTCCTCTCCTTTCTGTTCTTCTTCCTCCTCTTCCTCCTCCTTTTCATCTTCTACCTCCTCTTCTACTTCTTCCTCTTCTTTTTATTTCTCTTCTTCCTCCTCCTCTTCTTCGTCTTCTCCCTCTTCTTCTTCTTCCTCTTCTTCCTCTTCCCCTCCTTCTCCTCCTCCTCCTCCTCCTCCTTCTTCTTCTTCTTCTTCTTTTTCTTTACTTTTGTATTTCATCGCAAATATCTACAAATTTCTTTGGAATTCTACATATTAACACTCTCTTACCCATAATCAAAGCACCATTAAATAAATTTAGTTATCACTCCTAAACCAAAATAGTAAAATTAAAAATTAAAAAATCAATTCTTTTGCCGGAACCCATATAAAACAAAAATAAATTTTTCAGTTTCCAACACCTTCACAAGCTCGTCTCTTAAACATTGATTCTAAGTTCAAATTCTTGAATTCAACCACAAATTGGGTATCTTCGAAACGAAGCATGAAAAATTCAATTGAATCATAATTTTTTCAGTTGGATTAATTTCAATAGTTTAATTTGATTTGCTAGTTTCACCAACATTAAGAAAATAAAGAAATTGAATTGGGCATTTATGGCACGTCCATATACTAGTTTTGGTATATTCCTTCAAAACCCCCCAACAAGAGTAAAATGTGTAGCAATGTGATTTGAGAGAAATTGTGGGGAATATGATAAAGATACTGGCCATAGAGATTTTTACTCATCGAAAAAATTCATCGTCTTTTTTCTTGCTGAAATGTCAATGGATGAGAAATGAGTTTGATAATGGTGACGTTCTTGGTAATAATGGAGGTTTGTAATGGGCATTTAATAAAAAAGAAAAAAAAGAGAAAATAATTAATTTATTATATTTATTATGTGGCATTGACATGTCATGTACGTGTGTTACACCACAATATACCTGAGTATATTTTAGGGTGAAATTTATATCCTTTTAAAATAGTTCAGGGGTAATAGAATATCCGTGAAGTATAAGTGTGTAGTTTGAAATCCGACCATAGATAGAGGAGGCTTTTAACCATTTTCTCTAAAGGTAAAACCTGAAAAAAAACAATTCTTTGGCACCAATCTTTTGCTTAACATTCTTCGTAAGAAAGAAGAAAGAATAAGTGTCTTTTTAGAACAAATTTAATTTCTATCAATGAAACTTGAAAGATATGAAGATGAAGAAATTAGGGAAAACTTTTCGTGCGATGACTTATGATTGGAAAGGAAAAGTGTGTCGTGATTTATATTTTTTGCACGTTAAGCTGCATGTGGGGCTACAAGGTTACATTTAACAGAGTTTTTTTTCTTATGAATCTATTAGTTTTAGGGTCAAGAATCAAATTGAGCATCTTTTATAATACATTAAAAATAATATAATATGGATTAAATAAAATATATTAAGGATCAAAATAAAGTAATTCTCCGAATTGGCTATCCAATTAAATGAAAAGAGAAAAGAAAAAGAAAAACAACATACCACCAAAACATAATCATGAGAAAATTGTGATATTAAACTTAGTCTTGTTTATCAAGTATTTTACCTATGAACCAGTTCTTTGGAAAATAAATGAGTCAGGCCATATATAAGAGGTCTATTTATTAATATTTCTTTTTAAGAAAATAATCAATTAATTTATCTTTCACCACATGGTAAAACATGCCTATGAAACTATAAAATAAAAAAACAAGTGTCATTTTCCTCAGGCAGTAGCAGATGTCAGGTAGGCAATGAGGTCTGCACGCTCCTGTGGCTTCTTCAATCCAGGAAAAACCATCTTTGTTCCAGGTATGTACTGTAGAAACAATCAACAGATTGCATATTAGCAAAACAGAAATTTATAATTAATTGATTCGAAAACAAAAATATTAATAGTTTAAATTTGTCGTTACATTCAACTTGATTGAATTATATACGATAGTAGTCTTAAATAAAACTCAATTCAAATAACCTTATATGTCTAATAAACACAAAAATGTGAAGATAACAAAAGGGAAAAGGGACTAAAAAATACTCTAACTTTGCCGAAATTGTTGTTATGATACCAAACTTTATGGAAGACCTTTTACCCTGCACTATTTAATAGTTTATTGTAAAGGTATATCTGTGCCCACGTGGACACATTACTATTCATAATGATGCAATATTTATGATGTCCACATGGGCACATATATATCTTTAAAATACACTATTAAATGGTGTAGGGATAAAAAGTCCTTTCCAAAATTCGATAGTGTTACAACAATTTCGATCAAAGTTCCAATATATTTTAAATCTTTTTCCCATAACAAAAAGATAAACTGTAGTACCTTCTTGGGGTTGAGCAAATAGTCATACAAAGTGTTTTCTCCCCAAGTGACAGCCATGTTTTTATTGGCAGCAGAGTAGGAGTAACCAGCAGTTGTTCCAGACTGCCTTCCAAAAAGTCCATTCAAATTGGGTCCTATTTAAATAAATATTAATCCTTCCGTTTTAAAAAAAAGTGGCCTAGTTTGACTTGACACGGACTTTACGAAAATAAAGAAGAAGACTTTTGAATCTTGTGGTCCTAAATTAAAATTATGTCAAATGTACTAAATTGCCCTTTAATCTTGTGGCCTTAAATATACCGCGTGGAAAACTGAAATTAATATGTTACCAAAAAAGAAAAAAATGCCATTCTTTTTTAAACAGACTAAAACTTAAATGAGACCATTTTTTTTAAATGGAGGAAATAGTTTAAAAGAAAGTTTTGTAATTTAAATTTAGATTCTATAACACCCCATCGCTCTACTCCACATAAATTTTCTACAAAAATTATTGTAACCCGCCCTACCCCGCTCCACACATGCATAACTTTACCTTCTCCCCCTGTTACTCTGCATCCACCCGCCTCATTGTCATTTCTAATTACTTCTATAATAACCACCTACGACTCATTTGTCAACCATTCAAAAGAAAAAGAAAAAAAAGAGAAATTGAAAAAGTAGCATTTAAATAAGCTAATAAAAATATCTATTGGAAATTTCTAAACTAATGAAATCGAGCAACTAGTTTTCAGTTATCAACAAAACATTACTTACTTCAAAATTATGCAAACTAATTAGCAGATAGACAGAACAATCAACGCCTATGTACAGTTTAAGCATATTAAAATCACCACATGCACCATATATATCGTGTTCAGCTCATAAATTCACAAATTAAGTAAACAGAAAAGGATCAAATATACACATATACCATTCGCGAGTACTTAACATTATCTCATATTTGGGTCTACAGAGAAGAAGATGAATTATTTTTTAAAAACAATTGGTCGGATCGGATCAAACGGATGGTTCTAAAAAAGAAATTAAAGATCAAATTAGGAGTGATTTATTTTATTATGAGTTAGACATCTGTTCCTCCATAAAAAATAACGAAAATTTTGTTTCAAATTATAATGGAAGGAGTATATATTTGGACCATTTTCCGTTAAGTAAATCGACATTAAATGATTATTAGGTATTCGACTAATCAATAATCAGAAATCTCACAAAAAAATTTCATAAAATCCAGTACATGCATGTTAAACAATATATAGAGTGCTATTTGATCTTAACCTATGTTCACAAAGCAATCACTAGTTTAGGTGTGGAAAAAAGTTCCTATAAAACTATTTTTTTGTCAACATATAAAGCTAAAAAGAAAAACAAAATGTGTCACATAAATTAAGATAGAAAAAGTATTAGTATATGCATTGTATTGCCAAAAAAAAAAGTTCGAAGTAACATGAATTTATAAATTACAGATCTAGTAGAATATATAGGCACCAAGGAAATAAAGAAAAAAAAAGGAATAACAAATAAAAGACGAATAGAAGTAGAAAGAGAATAGATCTGCCAAGAAATGTCTAAAGAAAAAAATAAAAATAGATGAGGAAGGTACCTTGTTTATGACCGGCACCTTTTTCAACAGTATGACATTGAGCACATTTAGTCTTGAAGATCTTCTCTCCTGCCTTTTCATTTCCTGGTGGTGCCTCACCAAAAGAAGCCATTTTTTTGAACAAGTTTTTTTTCTGATCTCAAAGTAGAGAGGACAAGAAAGCCAAATATGTTTTGTTACAACAAACCGACTTTATAGCCATTTTTCGATAATGATCAAAATGGTCCTTCATATATGTAGATTGAATTATTTAGGTCCTTTATATGTATCAGTTTATCTAAATAGTCCTTAATGTATATATAAAAAGATGATCATATTGGTTTTAGCCCTAAAAACTAACTGAAAAATAAAAAAAATTGTAAACTTAATTGTGGGTCGCACACTTGGTGGAGCCTTTCTTCCTCCCTATTTCTTCTTCTCCATTTTCTATTCTTTTCTCCAATTTCCAATTGATTTATTCTTCTATTCACTGTCAAAATCCTTTCTTACATGCTAAACTTTCTTCAAATTTCAAAATAATGTTTGTAAATTTTTATTTTCTACCGTTGTTCGTTCAGTTTTTACCACCCTGATTTATGGATATTGGGGTGTTTGTTAATACGTTGTCATTTTAACACTCAACTTTAACTTATTTACAAGCAGCACTTGTTTTTTTTAATTGATGATTGATATCCGTATTCAGACTAATTCAGATTGGCACCGCATAGTATCAAGCAGAGCTCTGTATCGTGGTTTCTTCATGGATTAGTCGATTATAAAAGAACAATATTGATCATAGGCCAAAAGATTAGCATTAAGTTGATTCGGATTTCTTATTTTAAAATTATATAGAAGTAACTTTTTTATTACATTCAAAGGTAGTTTTCTGAATAAATTTGAAAGGCTCTATAAGATGTCTTGTGATTTCGCCTTGTATGATTAGTGAAAGATCATAATTATTTCTAATCATGTTGTTCTATGGTCAGTAAATTAAAGTGATCGATTGATTCGCTAATCACTTGACACTATAAAGTTTGTAAACTGCTGAAGTCACTATATGGACTTAAGCAAGCCTCAAGACAGTGGAACATTAAACTCACACATGCACTGTTGGATGCTGGTTTCACACATAGTAGGCATGACTACTTTTGTTCACAATGAGGGAATCAGATGACATTGTGATTATTCTTGTTTATGTTCATGACATGTTGATCACTAGTAGTAGTGGTTCTTCGATCAACAAAGCAAAAAGCATTTGGAATCAGAAGTTCAAAGTCAAGGACCTTGGTGAACTCACTACTAAAAAAACTGCTTAAAAACGACGGACGACGTCGCTCCAAAAAGCGACGCCTTTTGCCACACTGTCCGTCGATTTTTAATAAAAATAATTATTTTTAAAATTATTTTACAAAAAGCGACGGACGGCACCTCTTAGTCCGTCGCTTTTTTCGTGGATTTTTGCACTAAATATATATATATATATATATAATTAATAATTATTTATTAAATATATATAGAGACGCCGTCCGTCGCTTTTTATTAAAAATAATTAAATATAAATTAAAAAATAACCACGTTGTCCGTCGTTTTTAATTTATTTTATTTAATTAATTAATTTTTAAAAAAGCGAGGGACGGCATCTCTTAGTCCGTCGTTTTTTGGTCAAAATATCTAGTCAACTATTTAAAAAAGCGACGGACAGTGTCTCTTAGTCCGTCGCTTTTTATTAAATATCTAAAAGACATATTTCCATATTCTTATTTTCCTCTCTCTCTCTCTTCACTCTTATTCTCTCCCTTCTCTCTCTCTCTCTCTATATATATATATATATCGGTCTCGATCCCTAGCTCCTATCGCCGCCACCGTCGCCATCGCCGTCGCCATCGCTGCCCTTGTCCGTCGCCGTTGCTGTAGCAGCCAGCAGGTAGGGTTACATTTTAGTTTTTTTTTTTTTCAATTCTAGTGATTATAATTGATTGTTTGTTACTATATTATTGTTTTTGTTTGTTAGGTTGTAAAAGGACTTCTTTTACTACCTTTATTGCCATCTTCGATGTCCTTTTGTTGCTTGATGTTATTGAGCACATCTTTTACTATACTTATCAAAGGTGTTGCCCCAATGCCAAGGCCTAAGAAATCAAAACATGGAAATAACCTTGAAATTGCAACAGTTGGAGAAGATTGAGGATGAAGAGTTGTGAAAGTAATGGTGTTATTCAATTGTTACTTTGATTTGATTATTGTTAGTTAGGTATAGATAATTGAAGATTTTTATTTTATGGTTTTTTTATAAAAAATTGGGCATTGTTAGTTAGTGAAGAATTAACATTTTTGTATTTTAGGACTAGTTTAAACTTGAGAATATGTAATTTGAGGTTGAATTGGGATTTTTTTAGATTTGATTTTAGGACTAGTTAGTAAAGTGTTAATAATTTGGAGTTAGAAATTAGTAATGGAAGTGTTATGAGTAGATGATGAATGTTTGAATGTCATGAATTTAGATGATGAATGTTTGAATGTCATGAACTTAGAACTTGAACTTGAACTTTGAACTTTGAATTTGAACTTGAACTTGAACTTGAACTTAGAACTTGAACTTGACCTTAGAATTTGAACTTGAACTTGAAATCAGAACTTGAACTTGAACTTGAACTTAGAACTTGAACTTGAACTTGAACTTAGAACTTGAACTTGAACTTAGAACGTGAACTTGAAATTAGAACTTGAACTTGAACTTGAAATTAAAACTTGAACTTAGAAATTGAACTTGAACTTTGAATTTGCACTTGAACTTAGAACTTGTACTTGAACTTGACCTTAGAATTTGAACTTGAACTGTAAATTAGAACTTGAACTTGAACTTGAACTTGAACTTAGAACTTGAACTTGAACTTGAACATTGAATTTGAACTTGAACTTGAACTTGAAATTAGAACTTGAACTTAGAAATTGAACTTGAACTTAGAACTTGAACTTAGAACTTGAACTTAGAACTTGAACTTGAACTTGAACTTAGAACTTAGAACTTGAACTTGAACTTGAACTTAGAACTTGAACTTGAAATTAGAACTTGAACTTAGAAATTGAACTTGAACTTTGAATTTGAACTTGAACTTAGAACTTGAACTTGAACTTAGAACTTGAACTTGGCCTTAGAATTTGAAGTTGAACTTGAAATTAGAACTTGAACTTGAACTTAGAACTTGAACTTGAAATTAGAAGTTGAACTTGAATTTAGAACTTGAACTTGAAGTTATAATTGGAACATGAACTTGAAATTAGAACTTGAACTTGAACTTAAAACTTGAACTTGAAATTAGAACTTAGAACATGAACTTAGAATTTGAAGATGAACTTAGACTTGAACTTGAAATTAGAACTAATTAGCTTGAATATATAACTAATTAAGTTTAGAAATTAGATATGAACTTGAATTGAAAACTTGAACTTATTAAAACTTGAATATATATATATATATATATATATATATATATATATATATAAAACTAATATTCTTGGATTTGAAGTTTATATTTAACTAATTTTAGAACTTTTCGTGCTAGGCAACTGAGGAAACTCAACATCTAAAAAAATTGATACAAGACTATATTGCTTCTTTCATCAAAGTAGGAGATAAGGTTGGTGCTTCTAAATTTCTAAAGTTCAAGTACAATTATTTTCAATAATGTATTTGTGTCCATCTAGTATTGATACTTAGCTTTAATTCTAGTGATTATAATTGAATGTTTGTTAGTATATTATTGTTTTTGTTTGTTGGGTTGTGTTATTCAATTGTTACTTTGATTTGATTATTATTAGTTAGGTATAGATAATTGCAGATTTTTATTTTAGGGGTTTTTTAAAAAAAATTGGGCATTGTTAGTTAGTGAAGAATTAGCATTTTTGTATTTTACGACTAGTTTAAACTTGAGAATATGTAATTTGAGGTTGAATTGGGATTTTTTGGATTTGATTTTAGGACTAGTTAGTAAAGTGTTAATAATTTGAAGTTAGAAATTAGTAATGGAAGTGTTATGAGTAGATGATGAATGTTTGAATGTCATGAACTTAGAACTTGAACTTAGAACATGAACTTTGAATTTGAACTTGAACTTGAACTTGACCTTAGAATTTGAACTTGAACTTGAAATTAGAACTTGAACTTGAACTTGAACTTAGAACTTGAACTTTGAATTTGAACTTGAACTTAGAACTTGAACTTGAACTTGAAATTAGAACTTGAACTTAAAAATTGAACTTGAACTTTGAATTTGAACTTGAACTTAGAACTTGAACTTGAACTTGAACTTAGAACTTGAACTTGAACTTAGAACTTGAAATTAGAACTTGAACTTAGAAATTGAACTTGAACTTTGAATTTGAACTTGAACTTGAACTTGAACTTAGAACTTGAACTTGAACTTAGAACTTGAAATTAGAACTTGAATTTAGAAATTGAACTTGAACTTTGAATTTGAACTTGAACTTTGAAATTAGAACTTGAATTTAGAAATTGAACTTAGATGTTTGTGTCCATCTAGCATTGATACTTAGCTTTAATTCAAGTGATAATTTTTTTGTGTCTATCTATTGTTTGTTAAACATAAGTACCAACACTAGTTGATCCTATTGATGATAAAAATTGATTTTCTTGCAAGATCGATTTGTGTCCATCTAGTGTTTACACTTAGCTTTAAATTTAGAAATAATATATTTGTTAAGCATAAGTACCAACACTAGTTGATCCTATTGATGACAAAATTAATTTTCTTGCAAGATCGATTTGTGTCCATCTAGTGTTGACACTTAGCTTTAAATTTAGAAATAATATATTTGTTAAGCATAAGTACCAACACTAGTTGATCCTATTGATGACAAAATTGATTTTCTTGCAAGATCGATTTGTGTCCATCTATTGTTGACACTTAGCTTTAAATTTAGAAATTATATATTTGTTAAGAATAAGTACCAACACTAGTTGATCCTATTGATGACAAAATTGATTTTCTTGCAAGATCGATTTGTGTCCATCTAGTGTTGACACTTAGCTTTAAATTTATAAATAATATATTTGTTAAGCATAAGTACCAACACTAGTTGATCCTATTGATGACAAGATTGATTTTCTTGCAAGATCGATTTGTGTCCATCTAGGGTTGACGCTTAGCTTTAAATTTAGAAATTATATATTTGTTAAGCATAAGTACCAACACTAGTTGATCCTATTGATGACAAAATTGATTTTCTTGTGAGATCAATTTGTGTCCATCTAGTGTTGACACCTAGCTTTAAATTTAGAAATAATATATTTGCTAAGCATAAGTACCAACACTAGTTGATCCTATTGATGACAAAATTGATTTTCTTGCAAGATCAATTTGTGTCCATCTAGTGTTGACACTTAGCTTTAAATTTAGAAATAATATATTTGTTAAGCATAAGTACCAACACTAGTTGATCCTATTGCTGACAAAATTGATTTTCTTGCGAGATCGATTTGTGTCCATCTAGGGTTGACGCTTAGCTTTAAATTTAAAAATAATATATTTGTTAAGCATAAGTACCAACACTAGTTGATCTTATTGATGACAAAATTGATTTTCTTGCGAGATCGATTTGTGTCCATCTAGTGTTGACACTTACCTTTAAATTTAGAAATAATATATTTGCTAAGCATAAGTACCAACACTAGTGGATCTTATTGATTTAGTTAATTGGTGGATTTAGTTAAAGTTGTTATGTTGTTTAAATAAGTTAAAATAAATAATGTGATTTAGTTGTTTGAATTAAGTCAATACTAAACTAGTTAAAGTAATAAAGTTGTTAAGTTGTTTAAATAAGTTAAATTAAATAATGTGGTTTTGTTGATGGATTTAGTTGTTGGAATTAAGTCAAAACTAAACTAGTTCAAGTTAAAAAGTTGTTAAGTTGTTTAAATAAGTTAAACTAAATAATGTGGTTTAGTTGGTGGATTTAGTTGTTGTGTTAAGTCGAAACTAAACTAGTTAAATTTGTTAAGTTGTTTTAATAAGTTAAAATAAATATGTGGTTAAGTCAATACTAAACTAGTTTTAGGACTACTACTAGTAAAATTATTATTAAATTTTATTTATAATATAATTGAATATCTATATTTTTGTAGATGGATCATCGTTTGTGGATGTATAATATGCATTATGAAACTGGTGCTGGTTTGAAACCTGAGTTTATTGATGGTGTTAGAAATTTTATTGAACATACAATGACACTTGACATTTTCAAGAATAATGGATTGGTTAGGTGTCATTGTAGTGCATGTAAGTGCTTAAAGTTTTTTTAAACCAGATAGAGTTATGGTTCATTTGTACCGTAATGGATTTAAGCCTAGATATTTTGTATGGATTGATCATGGAGAAAGTGATGGATTGGATGGTATGTTTTATAATTCGATGCCTGTGGATGTATATAATATGGTTGCACCACATGGCCAAATTAGGGTTGAACAGGTTAGGATTAAACATGATAGGGTTGAACATGATAGGGTTCATGAAATGATCGATGATGCTTTCGGGGTTCAAGGTAGGATGGAACCGGAATAATATTTTGATGAAGCTCCTAATGAAGCAAGATGCTTTTATGATCAATTAGAAGAGTCCAGTCGTCCACTATGCGAAGGGAGTCCGCATTCTGCCTTGTTAGTTGCGGTTAGATTAATGAATATTAAATCAGATTGGAATGTGCCTAATGCTGCTATGGACTCAATGGTTGATCTTTTGGGTGAACTAGTTAATCCGGAGTTTATCATACCAAAGAACTTCTATCAGGCAAAGCGTTTGGTGTCCAAGTTAAGATTGACGTATGATACAATTCATTGTTGTGTTAATGGCTGCATGTTGTTTTACAAGACTAATAGTGAATTAGAAAATTGTAAGTTTTGTGGACATGCTCGTTATAAGAGGACTCCGGCTGGAAAGATGGTCCCAGTTCAGGCGATGCATTACTACCTCTTATTCCTAGGTTAAAGAGGTTGTATGCATCGATGAGGTCTGCCCCACATATGAGATGGCATCGTGAATATAGAAGGCCGTCGGGTGTCTTATCTCATCCATCTGATAGTGAAGCATTGAAGCATTTTGATAATGTATATCCTGATTTTGCTAGTGAACCAAGAAATGTTAGATTGGGGTTGTGCTCAGATGGCTTCACACCATTCTCTAATAATGCTTCGCCTTATTCATGTTGGCCGGTATTTCTTACTCTGTATAATCTTCCTCCTGAAATGTGCATGACCAGTCCATACATCTTTCTAAGTTGTGTTATTCCAGGTCCCCGTAATTCAAAAAGTTTGATTGATGTCTATCTATAATCATTAATAGATGAACTCAAACAATTGTGGTTTGAAAGCGTTTTGACTTATGATATATCAACTAAGCAAAATTTCGTTATACGTGCTTCTTTAATGTGGACTATTAATGATTTTTCTGCATACGAGATGTTGTCTGGTTGGATGACAGCTGGAAAGCTAGCATTTCCATATTGCATGGAAAATAGTAAGGCATTCACTTTAAAGAATGGCAGAAAAAATTCATGGTTTGATTGTCATCACCAGTTCTTGCCAATGGACCATGAGTTTAGAAAGATGAAAAATGCATTTAGGAAAAATAAGGTTGAAAGTGACCCCCCACCTCCATTACTCATAGGGCATCAAATTTGGGAGAGAGTTTCTCAATTACCTAAAGTTACAGAAGCTTCACCTTCTAGACTTCCTGGATATGGTGTTGAACATAATTGGACCAAACAAAACATATTTTGGGAGTTGTCCTATTGGAAGAACAATTTGCTACGTCATAATCTAGATGTGATGCACATTGAAAAAAATTACTTTGACAATTTGTTTAACACATTGATGGATGTTAAGGGCAAGACAAAAGACAATCCAAAAGCTAGAATGGACATAAAGGAATGTTGTAGGAGAAAAGAGTTCTGGCTACAGGAATTACAGAATGGTAAAATAGTTAAGCCCAAAGCCAGCTTTTCATTCACATTGGATGAGAAACATGAAATTATTGAGTGGGTAAAAAATTTGAGGATGCCGGAGGGCTATGCTTCGAATTTAGGAAAGCGGGCATATATGAATGAAGGAAAATTGATAGGTATGAAAAGTCATGATTGTCATGTGTTGATGGAAACTTTAATTCCTATCGCTTTTAGCCATCTACCCGAAAGGATATGGAAACCAATCACAGAGATAAGTCTCTTTTTTAAAGATTTGTGTTCTGGAAAGTTGTTGGAGAGTAGTTTAGACAGGATAAAGGAAAATATTCTTGTTACTACTACTAAGTTGGAGAAGATATTTCCATGTGGTTTTTTTGATGTGATGGAGCATCTTCCAATTCACCTTGTACAAGAGGCCCGCCTCGGAGGTCCGGTTCAAACAAGATAGATGTATCCATTTGAGAGGTATCCATTTCAAATATTCACTAAGTTATATATATTCGCCAAGTCTTTTATATATTAACATATATATACATATATACATGCAGAAAAATTGGTAGTTCGAAGCAAACGATTAAGCAACGGGGAAGGATCGAAGGATCATTTGTTCAAGGTCATATTGGGAGAGAAACTGGTGATTTTAATTCTTATTACTTTGGTAATGATGTATCATGTAGGAGAAACAGGCCCAATCGCGATGATGAAGACGATATTGATCCTTTATTTCCACCGATATCAATTTTTAATCAAAATGGCCGAGGATCTAAAAAGCGTGGAAAGCGAGGCTTCACTGATATGGAAATGCAATCAGCTGTGACACATATTTTGCTTAATTGTCCAGAGAGTCAATCATATGTCAAGTAAGTGTTAAAAATATGTTATTAAATTACATACTAATAAATGATCATTAACTAACAAAATACTTGAATGTAAAATGATCAGCTTGTTCGTAAACACATGGGTAATGATGCCATCTATACAGAATTTTCCAAATGGCTGAGGAAGTATGTATGCAATCACTAAGTATTTAATAATATATTCATGTTATACTAAATTATATTACTTGAAATAACAATCACGTAGGTTTACGATGAATACTCAAGTGTCCAACATTTGCAATTAGTGAAAGAAGTAGCACTTGGACCTGCATCTCAAGTACTGACAATGAATAAGTATTGTGTCAATGGTTTTAAGTTTCAAACTGAAGAAGTTTCTAGGAACAAGAAAACAAATAATAGCGGTGTCTACATACAAGGTGATGTTGATGGTACTGGTCAAACTATTGAATATTATGGTGTCATTCAAGAGATTATTGAAGTGAGGTATTCAGGTTGACCTAAGAAGAAGATTGTATTGTTTCAGTGTGAGTGGTTTGACTCATCACATAGAGGCACAAAGGTGGACCATCAACATAATATAATTGAAGTTAAGCACACCAGGAAACAAAAGTTATGATCCTTTTATTATTGCACAAAATGCTAAACAAGTGTATTACACTTCATATCCATTGCATAGAAACAAAGCTGATTGGTGGGTTGTTATAAAAAGTAAGCCTGTAGGAAGAATTGAAATTGACAATGTCTTAGATGTGGCGTATCAAAATGATGTTGCAATTGTTCAACAACAAGTTGATGTTGAATTGGAAACCATACTACAACATCCTCAACACATATTAGAAAAAGTATCTAATGATGAGATACTGAATGTTGAGGAAGAAATATCTGAGAATGAGAAAAATGAATCATTTGATGTCGAAGAATGGGACGATAATGAAAATGAAACAACTGAGGAGGAAAAAAGGAGAATGATGGAATTGAAACAAGTGAGGAGGAATAGTGTAGAATGAAAGCTAGCTAGTATATATGTAAGCGTATTTTGCTAATTTTATTTAATTTATAATTTTTATATATATTATAAATGTAAATTTGCATACAGATGTCATCAGGCGGTGACGGTGATAGACATCACTAGCATCTTGGAGTTAGCCAGACTAAACAGGCTAAGAAGAAGAAGTCTAGGAGACCGATAGATCCTGAGGATATTGCAGGATCTATTTCTTCTACACCAGAGCGCATCAGCCATGATACTCATTTATTTGCTGTTCCGTATGGTACAGCGGATCCTTGGCAATATTATCCTAATTATCGTCTACCAGTCGGTGCTTCAGCTACTTCACAACCATTGCCTTCACGACGCTACGAGGACCTACCTTTACAGGCTATTCATTGAGCACAACCCTTATGGGCAGGTACTCCATCTCCCACAGGTACATCTCCTCAGTTATCTGCCATGAGGCTTGGAGATTCTAGTAGCGAGCAGTCAGATGCTATGGTCGATACGCCTACATTGACTCAGCGTTTTGTGCATCCTGATGTATCACCCTCGTCTACAGCTACACCTAGTGCTACACCACATGATACGATGTCTGCTCTAGCTCCTGGTCAAAAGGACAGACTTGGTAGAATCATGATTGAGTCGGATGGATCATCGTAAGTTTGTTTTATTATCTATTTGTTAGTTTATTTTATTTATTTCTTATACTTTAATATATTATTCATGAACTAACATATTTATTATGTGTTTTGCAGGTGGCATCCTGCAAAGGATGCTGCTCGGGGTTTAAAAGGTTGTGTTAGAAGACTCTATACACAGGCATATCACTCTTGGAGCGAGATTCTAAATAGTATACTCCAGGCATTGTTTAATAACTTTAAGGTATATATTTTTTAGTTAAGTTTAGTATACGTTACTTTTTTTTACTATTGATTTAATTAACGTTATTCAATTTTTTTCAGACTATGTGTACTTGGGAGTCTAGGTACAATTTGGTCATTGGGACCACATTTGAGAGGAAGGCATCCGCCAGACTGTCTAGCTGGATAAAGAGTGTTCGGGATAGTGGTGAACGTCCCGGTTGGATGTTGCCTCATGTTTTTGATGAATTGGGTCAGTATTGGAACACATACAAGTTTAAGGCAATATCAAATCAAGCCAAAATGGCTAGAGGCAGTCTTAAAGGTGGCTCGTTGCACACCGGAGGTGCAAAGACGGTTGGAGCAATTGCACGAGAGATGGTAAGTTCTAATTCAAACTTTTAAATAAATAATTAGTTGATACATATATATCGTTATAAATTTCAGTTTTTATTTATAGGAAAAAGAATTGGGATGCACTCCCATTGAACCAGAAGTTTTCAAGAAGACTCATGTCAGAAAGAAAGAAAATGAGTCGGATCCGGATGTGTGGGTGGAGGAAAGGGCTGAACGAACTTTTGTAAGTTATTTAATATGAATAATATATATCAATAGTGAATATATTTATGATATGTATATTTATTAATGTCAATTTTTATATTTTATATGCAGAATGACTTTTATAAGTACGTCGCTGAGAATCTTGATAGTTCGGTTCAATTGACACCTCAACTGACCTCTCAGATTTGGAAAGAAAAAGTGGTAGGTGGGACACACAAGGGTAGATTCTATGGTCTAGGCTCTCGCAATGATGTTAGATGCCTCAGGCTTAGAAGGTATTGGATCGTCACGTCAAGCCGAGGCACTTAACAGTGTTCAGATTGCTGCTATGTCGGATCAAATAGCTAAACTTACAGCGACACTAGCAGAGTCGGAGCGGAAAAGAGTAGCTGAACAAGAAAGCATGAGTGAGACCGTTCAGCAAATCAAAGAACAAGTGATGAACCTCGCTTATCGACCTACTACTTTGGCTCCCGATGACACCGACGACGAGAGTGATGATGATGATTATGCAGATCTCACTCCCTAGTTTAGATCTCTGGACATTTATGAACTTTTTGAAATTTTGAAATGAATTTTAAAAGACTTTATAAGTCTTTAATTTATGATTTAAATACTTTTGAATGCTATTTTAAGTTTGTTGTTTTATGTTTTGTTTAGATTGTTTATAATTGTGTGTGTTTGATTGGGCTGAATAGCGTAGAATTGAATTGAATTGCTTTTGCAGGTGGGCAACAGAAGTTGCGAGCTGCTACTGTCAAATATATTGTAGAAAAAGCGACGGACAGTGTGGTTTAGTCCGTCGCTTTTCTGGTTTTTAATTTTTTTAGAAACCCAGAAAAGTGATGGACAACGTGGTTTAGTTCGTCGCTGTTATGATATTTTCAAAAATAAAATTTCCACAAAAGTGACGAACTACGTCGCCTTTTAGATATAAAAAAAATGAAAATAAAAATAAAACGACGGAGTTCGTCGCTTTTGTTAAAAAATTAAAAATAAAAAAAATTAAAAAAGAGACGTAGTCTGCCGCTTTTTGAAATGCCACGCTGTCCATCACTTTTTAGCGACGCAATCCGTCGCTTTTTAAAACACGTCGGGTTAAAAAGCGACGGAGGTGACTGCGTCATTTTTCCGTCGATTTTGACGAAAAAATCGACGCAATCCATCGCTTTTGGCCGTCGTTTTTTGACAATTTTTTAATAGTGACTCAAATACTTTCTTGGAATAGAAATACTCAGATCACAACAAGGGATTGTATTGAATCAGAGAAAGTATGTGCTGGAATTAATTTCAGAATTAGGGCTAAGTGGAGCAAAGCCTGTGGGGACACCTATGGAGATGAATGCTAAACTCACTATTGCAGAATATGATGCAGCATTGGAGTTTCAGATGATCCATTACTGGAGGACATAACTGCATACCAGCAGTTAGTGGGAAAGTTATTGTATGTGACCATAACAAGACCTGATATCAATTTTACAGTGCAACTCTAAGTCAGTTCATGCAGCAACCAAAGAAGTCACATTGGGATGCAACAATAATACTTGTTAGATATCTGAAAGCTGGACCAGGTCAAGGGGTTTTGTTGGCATCTGAAGGACCTCAAACATTGTCTTGTTAGTGTGATTCTGATAGGGATGCACGTTCCAATACTAGGAGGTCGGTTACTGGTTTTGCAATAAAGTTTGGGAATTATCTTATTTCCTGGAAGTTAAAGAAACAACAAACAGTTTCAAAAAGCTCCGTAGAGGTAGAATATAGGAGCATGGCAACAAGTGTGGCTGAGACTATGTGGTTACTTGGTTTTTTCAAGGATCTAGGTGTTAAGCTTGGACAACCAGTTAAGGTGTTTAGTGACAGCAAATCAGCTATTCAAATAGCTACCAATCCAATCTTTCATGAAAGAACCAAACATATTGAAATTGATTTTCATTTCATACGAGATAAAGCTAAGGAAGGTCTGATTGATCTGGTCTATGTTCATACTAAGGACCAACAAGATAACTTACTTACCAAAGCTCTCACCAAGGCTTAACATGATTATCTAATGACCAAGCTTGGAGTTTTCAATGTTCTTCAACCTCCATCTTGAGGGGGAGTATTAGATTTTAGCTAAATCAGAAATTAGTTAATTAGTTGTAGCTATTAGTCGACTAGTTAGTTACATTATTAGTGCTAAAAGGCATGACATGCCAGCTGTATTAAGTTAGTTGTTAGATATTTTGTTAGAGAAGTTAGTTACAATTTTTTGTATATCTGTATGACTTAGCTAATGAATTGAATACAAGTTTTCATTCTCCACAAATCACTCTTCCCTGCAACTTTTGTTTCTCTCAAGTGTTCCTAACAATGGAATTATTTTGGATTTTAGCATGTCAGCAGTTCATTCTCCATAAATCACTCTTCCATGCAACTCTTTGTTTCTCTCAGGTGTTCCATAACAATGGAATTATTTTGGATTTTAGCTTGGTATCAGAGCAGGAAGATCTGAGTTGATTATGTGGATATTGATTCTTCTCCAATACTCTATTCTTTCGAATTTCAGTTTACTTTGATCGATAACTCTCTTCAACAATGCTGGGTATTGATCACAATCATGTGTTGCACCTCCAAGCTTCTGATATGCCTGGATCTATGCTTGTTCCAGTTCAGTTAACAGGAATTGAAAACTATGGCCTATGGAGTAGATCTATGAAGATTGCTCTTCTTGAAAAGGGGAAATTAGGGTTCATCAATGGAAAATGTCTGAAAGAGTCTTATGCAGAGCTAACAAGCCAGTGGGGAAAGTGTGATGCTATTGTTCATTCCTGGATCATGAATTTTGTGAGCAAGGATCTACTAAACAACATTGTGTATGGCTCCAGTGCACATGCAGTTTAGGACGATTTGCATGAGAGATTCAACAAGGTGAATCGAGTCAGAATCTTCCAGTTGCACAGGGAAATAACAACTTTATCCCAAGGTACAAGTTTTGTATCTGTTTATTTTTCAAAGTTGAAGGAATTATGGGATGAATATGACATGCTTGTACCAAGTCCTAGTTGTGGATGTCCCAAATCTAAGGACTATGTGCAGAATTTGCAAGACCAAAGAGTACTACAATTTCTCAATGGCCTTAATGAATTGTATGATCAGACTAGAAGGCAGATTCTTCTAAAATCTGCTGATCCTACAATTAATCAAGTGTATGCTATGATAATTGAGGACAAAGGTGAGAGATCCATGAGTGTGCATAATGTCACTGATGGCAATGGAGGTTGTGAGCCATTGGCTATGCAAGATAGCAATGCACGTGGTCCTCCACACTATAAGCCACCACTAGTGTGTGATAATTGTCATATGAAGGGTCATACTAAGAGTCAGTGCTGAAAAATCATTGGCTATCCTGGAGGTAAAGGGAAGAAGAAACAAGGTGGTTTTAGAGGCCAACCATTTGCTAATGCCAACAATGTTGGAACATGTCTTGGTTGCTTTCAGCAAAGAGGACAGATGTCTAAGGGACCTTGTGATGTATCTGATAGCAAAGGACCATATTTCACTAAAGAACAATAGAAGCAGCTTGTTAACCTACTTAACAAAGATGCAGAGGAGAAAAATGCTAACATGATAGGTATAATTACTTGTCTAATGTCAGGTGTTCCTTGTAGAGAGTGGATTGTAGACTCTGGAACAACACATCATATTTCATCAAGTTTAAGCTTACTAGAACAAGGTAGGCAGGTATATAATTCTAGCAGGAACAAGGTATAATTACCTACAAGAGACAAGGCAAATGTGACACATGTTGATACAACAACTATATTGAAGGAAGGAACAATTACTAATGTTCTTCATGTGCCAGAATTTAAATTTAATCTTTTGGCATTGTCGAAATTAACCAATGAACTATCTTGCGCTGTCAATTTTTTCCCTGATTTTTGTATATTTCAGGACCGATGAACGGGATTGGTAGAGAGGAAGATGGGTTTTATGTGTTGAAGGTAAATAAAGTCAACTCAAAGGAAAAGGAAGCAAAGTGCAACAACTACTTATGGAAATGAAGACATACAAGCAGTGGCACATGAAATTGGGTCACCCATCACAAGCTATCATGTAGGTAATATCACCTGTAAATATTATAATGGTAGTTCGATATATGATAAATGTTCCATTTGTCGTATTGCTAAGCAAACTAGATTGAAGTTTCCTACTAGTAGTTCAAGAAGTGTATCTCATTTTGAACTTGTACAAATAGATCTTTGAGGTTCTTATAAAATTCCTACTCTTGATAAGAAGCATTATTTCCTGACTATTGTTGATGATTATACCATATTCACTTGGGTATATTTGTTAGAGTTAAAGTCTGATGTGATTGTGATATTGCAACAATTCTTCAACATGGTCAAAAATCAGTTTGGAGTCATGGTTAAAATAGTAAGGTCAGATAATGGCACTGAGTTTTTCAACTCTCAGTGCACCAATCTCCTACAACAGCTTGGTATTGTTCACCAAAGTAGTTGTGTCTATACCCCTCAACAAAATGGTATTGCTGAGAGGAAACACAGACACATTTTAGATACAGGGCACTGAAATTTCAAGGTGGGTTTCCTTTAAAATATTGGGGTGTTTGTGTGAAGGCTGTAGTCTATTAGATCAATAAAATGTCATCTGATGCATTAAATGGACACATTACATTTGAGCTTTTGTATAAAAAGAAGGCAAGTCTAGAACACATTAGAGTTCTAGGATGTTTATGTTATGCCATTACAATACCAAAACCTGAAAAATTTGGTGAAAGACCTACAACTTCAGTTTTGATGGGCTTTTCTGAAACTCAGAAGGGATATATACTCATGAACATAAAAACTAGTCAGTTCTTTGTGAGTCGAGATGTTTCTTTCATGAAAGCTGAATTTTCTTTTCTAAAAGGCAATTTTTAAAGTACAATGATGTTGAAACATGGAATCTCATGGATACCACTCAGGTTGCACCTGCTCCTTCAGAACAATCAGATGCTCATGTTCTTGTTCCTAATGATTCTCGTGCTGGCACTGCAGATGCATCCACCTGTGGAGTTCATGATCGCATTCTTGTTGTGTAGATGCATGTTGTGCTTCTCCTACTGATGATTCAAATATAGAAGGTACTGCTCCAGCTTACACAAGGAAATCCACTAGGAGAGCTCAAGAACCAGTTTGGTTGAAAGATTATGTGACCACAAAGAAAGCCAACCTTTACTCTCTTTCAAACTACTTGATCTATGATGCAACATCTCCTAAAAACAAAGCCTATTTGGCTAATTTTTCTACATTGGTAGAACCAAAATGTTTCAATGAGGCAGTTCAAGATACAAGGTGGGTAGAAGCTATGAACCTAGAAGTTCAAGCTTTAGAAGATAACAAAACTTGGAAGGTGATGTCCTTGCTACATGGTAAGAATGCTATAGGATCTAAATGGGTGTACAAGATAAAGTACAAAGCAAATGGAGAGGTGGAAAGATTCAAGGCTCAGCTGGTAACAAAGGGATACTGCCAAAGAGAGGGGTTGGATTATCATGACACTTTTTCCTCTGTGGCAAAAATGGTAACAGTAAGGTCTGTCATTGCTTTGGCTGCTTTAAAGAACTGGATTCTTTTCCAAATGGATGTGTACAATGATTTCTTACAAGGTGATGTGTATGAGGAAGTCTATATGGACATGCCAGAGGGTTTCAGAAAGAAGGGAAGAGTGATTTGTGGAGAATGAAAACTTGTATTCAATTCATTAGCTAAGTCATACATATATACGGAAAACTGTAACTAACTTCTCTAACAAAATATGTAACAACTAACTTAATACAGCTGGCATGTCATGCCTTTTAGCACTAACTGTGTAACTAACTAGTCGACTAATAGCTGCAACTAATTAACCAATTTCTGATTTAGCTAAAATCTAATAAAATTTACAAACATTTTTTTGAAATTTGAAGAAATTGTAGTATGTAAGAGAGGATTTTGGTTGTAAATAGAAGAATAAATCAATTGGAAATTTGAGAAAAAAAGCAGGGAGAAAAAAATGGAGAAGAAGAAATGGCAAAAGAAAGAGGGAGGAAGAAAGGCTCCACCAATTGTGGGACCCACAGTTAAATACAACTTTTTTTTAATTTTTCACTTAATTTTTAAGGCTAAGGATCGAAATGATCCTCTTTTTGTATACATTATGGACTATTTGGATAAAGTGATATATATAAATGACCAAAATAATTCTACCCCCATATATGAAAGACCATTTTGATAATTTTCTCGCCCTCCCTCCCTTTTTTCATACTATTAATTTTGGAGACACCGATGTTATAACACTCATCTCTTTTGTGGTTTGAGATATTACAATCACCTTCCTTATTATTATATTTTTATAACGAAACTAATTAAATTAACTTATAAATTATCTATAATATTCCAAAACTACTCTTATTTGCCAGTTTTTATTAGAACTTTAGCTTCTTATATATAACACTTTCTCAATTGGTAGGAGATTATAAGGAATGATAAGTGATTACTTGATATATTAAACATTCCTTCTTTATACACCCAAAAGTTGCCAATAAAACCAACCATTAGGGCTATTCAAGAGACAATAAATAGAGCATAAATGCTCATAAAATTAGAAACGTCTTTGCCTTAATTAGAAAAATAATTTTGTCTTTATATATCATTTAAAAGTTTGAAATATAAAAGAATTTATTTCAGAAGATTCTTGAATATATTACTTCTATTTTTTTTACCTTTTTCCAGATACGGTTAATTAGTCTGCCATAATAGGGACCACAAATTTATTTAACACAAGCTTCCAATTATGATAATAAATCACAAAAGAATGAATTAACCACATCGTAATAAACTACAAATTATTCGTAAAAAAAAACCTATATGGAATTAACCTGCATACCACGAACAATAATGAACTTGTATGCAAAACATAATATCATTTTGATATAATTTAATTACAACACTAACACTTGTCCCTCAAATTCTTCGAACCAACAAGCTATACCCTTCCAATTCTTATCTAACCACGTAATATTCTAATATAAATCTAACCCCCTACTTATTAATCAAGGACATTGGATTATTGCTTAATTCAATGTTAGTATTGTAATTGAATTATATTCGGAAATTCAGTAATATATCCAAAATTTCAGTGATATATTCGAAATCTATAAATTTTAAGGGATTTTTATAATTTGAAAAAAAGGAGGGAAATAATGTAATTAGCTTTTAATACTATGATATTTTAGATAAATTATACATTTTAATAATAAATATTGTAGGTGTGACTCATTTTATGTTTTTGGTAAATATAAATAATTTTACTTGTTGGTAAATTAACACTGGCCTTCTTGATCACAATGATTTATTGGTTGAGGAGTTTTTTTCCTAACCACCATGTCAAGGGTTCAAGGCTGGTAAACCAAAGAAAATTAATGTTATCAGTCACTTTATAATACATTTTAAAATTTTTTAAAATAATATTTTCTCTATTTGATTACATATTATTGTTTTTTTTTTTGTCTTTTATTGTAGAAAATTGGAAACTTGTTAAATTTAATTTTTGTTATATTTGAATAGGCACAAACAATTTTCAATTAATTTAACTTCATACTTTTGAAGTTTTTTCTTGCAAACATTTATATTTATCAAAAAATTTGATCGTTCCATAACATAATTACATGTATTAATTGTTAAGCTAAATTTTATACTGCTATTTTTAATTAACTCTAATATAATCATGGACCATTAAAATATTTTAAACTTTATTTTTAAGTAATAAAATATTGTTTGCATTGCCCATTTTATGTTTTTAGTAAATATAAATAATTTTGTTTGTTGATAAGTTAACACTGGCCTTCTTGATCATAGTAGTTCACTAGTTGAAGAGTTTTTCCTTGACCACTAGGTCAAGAGTTCAAGGTTGGTAGACGTAGAAAAATCAACTATGTAGGTATCTATCAACCTTGAACCCTTAACCTAGTGGTGAAGAGAAAACTCTTCAACTAGTGAACCATTATGATCGAGAAGACCGGTGTTAATTTACCAACAAATAAAATTTACTAAAAACATTAAATGGGCCATGCAAGTAATATTCTATTACTTAAAAATAAAGTTTAAAATATTTTAATGGCCCATGATTATATTAGAGTTAATTAAAATAGCACTATAGATTTAGCTTAACAATTAATACATGTAATTAAGTTATGGAACAATTAAATTTTTGATAAATATAAATGTTTACAAGCAAAAACATAAAAAATATGAAGTTAAATTAATTGAAAGTTATTTCTGCTTTTTCAAATACAACAGAAAGTAAATTTGATAAGTTTTCAAATTTCTACGATAGAAAACAAAAAACAATAATTTGTAATCAAATAGAGAAAATATTCGTTAAATTTTTTTAAAAAGGAATTATAAAATGCTAACATTAATTTTCTTTGGTTTACCAGCCTTGAACCCTTGACATGGTGGTTAGGAAAAAACTCCTCAACCAATAAACCATTGTGATCAAGAAGACCGGTGTTAATTTTCCAACAAGTAAAATTATTTATATTTACCAAAAACATAAAATAAGTCACGCCTAGGATATTTATTATTAAAATAAAATATAATTTACCTAAATCCCATAGAAAAACATATATTCGTATTGGTAGATCGATAGTGATTAAAGTTATTTGGAATAAATTGAACATGTCCTTAACCGCTGGAAAAAGAAAAAATTAATATACAAATATGATTATAATTATCCTAGATTTATCATTTTTAGTTGTTAAGCTGCAAAGAATAATAGAGATCTTAATTAGACATTTGAAAAAAAAAAACAATTAGGTTTCATCAATACCCCAATTAATCATGTAAGTGTCTCTACTCTCTATCATAAGAATTAGATTTATGGACCTCCTTTGTATAACACAAAGAAAAACCTAAAACTAAATTAAAAAAGAACATTAACTCTTTTTTATTATGTCAAAAAATAGTGAAACGTAACTCTTTTTATTTTCTTTCTTATCCTTTAATGAAATTTAGTGAAGCACTGAAATTTTGTTGAAACATATGAAGAACAAAATATTTGTAGGCCTATTTATTTGGGTCATTAAGATATTTTGGACTTTATTTTAAGTAATTAAATATTGTTGACCTAACTCATTTTATGTATTTAGTAGATATAATAATTTTACCTATTGATAAATTAACATCGATCTTCTTGGTCACAGTGGTTGATTGGTTGAGGAGTTTTCTCCTGACCACTGGGTCAAGGGTTCAAGACGAGTAAGCCGAAGAAAATCATTGGTTAATATAGGTATTCTAAAATACCTTTTTAAATTTTTAAAAAATATATTTTCTCTTTGATTACATACTACTATTGATTTTTGTTGTTTTTTTAAAAGAATTAAAAAGGTATTATAGAATACCTCAATATTGTTAGATTTTTTCTGTTTACCATCCTTGAACTCTTGACCTAGTGGTCAGGAGTAAACTCCTCACTCGTCCACCACTATGACCAAGAAGGTCGGTGTTAACTTACCAACAAATAGAATTATTTATATATACTTAATTGCAAAATATCTTAATTGCCCAAATAAATAGGCCTACAAATATTTTGGTCTTCATATTTCAACAAAATTTCAATGCTTCACTTAATTTAATCAAAGGATTAGAAAGAAAACAAAAAAGAGTTACCGTTTTCATTATTTGACATAGTAAAAAGAGTAAATGTTTGTTTTCTAATTTATTTATAGTTTTTTCATAGTATGATGACAGGGAGGTTCTTAGATCTATTCTTATGGCAGAGACAATTTTTTTCATGTAATGAAAATGTCATAAAATGCAACCCAAGATTCATAATACGAAAATCAAAACTAGAATAACGAAGAAAAACCATCGTAATGTACGTCTGTTATTCCTTGATGATAGGTGTTGCTGCATCTTGAGATCCTAATTGCTATGGTTCAACTACATCACAAGGAGCAATTGTGAGAAATATCCATTCTAAAATAATCATTTGATTTGGTGCATTCTTTGAGTGCAATTATGTATTGTTAAAATCTATTTATACTTTTGATATATGTTATAATCGATTGTTTATTGTGTTTCTCTTATAATATTATTTTACAGTTGTTACTATTCCTTTTCTTAATATTTGATACTAGTTTCCTTAATAGTTGCCATTAAGAAAGAGATTGTGGTGGGACAAAAATATGTTGGAACCCCAAATTACAAGTTGTGATGCTAATGACAGTATTGGAAATAATCTGAATATATGCAAGTAAAAGGAACTACTAATTCTTCCTCTCTGTAGAACCCTACCTAATGGTACCTAATGGTGGCCTAGATTGATGGCCGATGTCGATGGAGGTCAACCGTTGACGATGGTTGACTCTTTTTTACTTACAAACCCTACTATTTCCCATTCCTAAGTGGGAATAATAACTCCTCACAAGCTTCACAGATGGTGAATGAGAATATTACTTTTTCCAATGTCAAGATGCAGGAACAACAACATTTTGAAGGAAATATGGGCAAATCAGAATCTCTATGGCAATGTAGTGATATTGTGATGTCAACAAAAATCATTTTGGAGAAAAAACAAGAGGTTACAACGTAGAATCAACAACAAAGCTAACAAGACGAGCAACAACATGTTTGTTCAATTCAAAAGCAAGTAGATGCAAGCAGTCAAAGTTCTTCAGATAGATATCATAGTGGGTCAAGTGAGAAGCATAAGGAGCAGCAACATCAACTAGGCACAAGAGACGGTAAGATATAGGGGCAAGCCAGTCAAGGATCTAAATGTTTGGCAATAATGGAAATTCTAACCATAATTCAAATGACAAACCAGGAGCATGGGGAAATTAATGGTACTTCACCTCACAAGGTCTTATATGACATTATATCTCATTTTATAGTTGAGGATTCCCCTCAGAAACAAGCACATTCAAGCATTTCAGATCACAAGAAAGATAATACTATAAATAGTGAAAGAATAGATAGTACAGATGATGGAGAAAGTCAAAGAAAAATCAATAAAACAATCTTAATTGGGAAGAATGGTGGCAATACAATAGGCTCCCAGCCTACCAGAACAAAAAGGGGGTTACAAAAGAATAAGTCTCAATGATGAGTATTTATTTTTGAATATTAGGTCCATAAAGACTCAAAAATCATTTCACAGAGTTCAAATATTGAATAGAGCACATAAATTCAATTTTATTGCTTTAATGGAACCTTTTCAAAATGCTAGTCACATCAACCAATATATAAGGAGATTGGGGATGGATTTTGCCAAATCTAATTGTAATGGCAAAATTTAGTTTTTTGTGAAGGGGGATATCACGTGGATATTGTACTGGATTTAGCCATACAAATTACTCTAAAGCTTAATGATACTCATTTAAAAAAAAACTTTCTATATTACTGCATTTTATGCCAAATGTGATAGATTGCAGATATTGCACTTGTGGGACTATATTGATTGTCCAATTCCTCTACTTTGCCATGGATAATTGGTGGGTATTTTAATGTGATATTGAATGAGGAAGAGAACATTGATGGGGTCCCTGTACAGCCAGGTGATATTGAAAAAATTGCATTGGATTGTTTGACCTTACAGAGGTAAATTACAATGGTAGTCCATTTACTTTGTGGAATAGTAGAGTAGTGGAGGATTACATTTTTGAAAGGCTAGACAGAATCCTAGTAAATCAAGAGATGCAAAATTGGTTTAATCATTTGAAAGTTGAACATCTTTCAAGAACTGGATCTAATCATGCTCCTATACTTTTATCTTGTGAAGAAAATTTGATAAATATTATCAAGGCCTTTAGATTCTTGAATTTTTGGGTAGAACATGAATCATTCAAGCGAGTGGTTGCTCAGACTTGGTTAGGTTGACAAAATTTTTTAAAAAAAGAGAAAGTTGTCTCAAGTGGTGTTTGGTAATATTTTCAAACAATTAATTATCAGGGAAGACACTCTCAAAATCAAGGAAATTTGTTTGTAAATGACCCATCCAATGGGAATAGAGAAGTCATGCAGAAGGCATAAGTAGAGTTTATAAAGTATCTACACTATGAGGAGGAGTACGAAAACCAAAAAGCAGAAACTCTGTAGTATGAAAAAGGAGACAAAAATACTAGATTCTTTTATAGTCTAGTGAAGAGGAGAAGGAAAAGATTAATTTGACAAAAAGTCATAATGCGCATGTGATTAGTTGGAGGATAAAGAACATATTTTTGATGAAGTTGTTAAGTTTTATCAAACACAGTTTACTTAAGAAAGGGATGCTATAGAGTTTTCTCTTCTAAATCACATTCCACATATTCTGACAGAAGAGGATAGTGCTTCTCTTGACATTACTCCTACAAAGGAAAAGGTAAAAAATGATGTATTTAATCTTAGTGGGGACAGTGCAAGTTGTCCAGATTGTTTTACATGTCTTTTTTATCAGTATTACTAGGATATAGTTGGTGACGATGTATGGAAATTGGTCTTTGCCTTCTTTGAAGGAAATACATTATCAAGATCTATTATTCATACTAACCTTGTGTTAGTGCCTAATCAAATTACCCACACTCTTTGTTTGATCTAAGGCCTAAAAGCTTGAGTAATTTTATCAATAAATGTATTTACAGAATGGTGCATGAAAGATTGGAGATGGTAATTCCAAGGATGATATTTTCCAACCAATCGTGATTTGTAATAGGAAGGAACATTATTGAGAATATTTTACTTACTCTGGATATTGCATTTGATATCACCAAAATGGGAAAACCAACCAATATGATTATAAGCTTGATATGATCAAGGCTTATAACAGGGTATCATGGTTCTTTTAGATGAAAGTGTTAAGGAAAATGGAATTCTCAGAGAGCTTTGTTGATATCATCCGGAGGATTATAGCTAACAGTAGATACTTTGTGTTGGTTAATGGGTAGACTAAAGGTTTCTTTCACTCTAATAGGGGTTAAAATGGGGGGACCCTTTATCTCATGCTTTATTTATTCTCAGCTCTGAAGTTCTGTCTAGGGCATTAAATTCTTTATTTGACTATAACCAATATGTTGGTTATGCTATTCCTAAACGGAGTGCAAATCTTAACCGCCTAGCTTATGCAAATGACACAATTATTTTTGCTGCTGCACATGAAAAATCCCTTCAAATAATAATGAAGGTATGGGACAGATATGAATCTCAAACAGGGCAATTAATCAACAAAGAAAAAAGTTCATGGTACATGCATCAGAATACTAGTGCACAACTAGGAGGTTTAGTTGATAGATGTACTGGTATCTCAAGAGCCCAATTTCCAATCAATTATTTAGTTTGTCCTATCATCCGTGCTAAGAAGAAAAAGAGTGATTACAATGAACTCATCAAGAAGGTGAAGAATAAACTCCAAACATGGAAAGGAAAGATGTTACCATTTGGTGGTACTTACATGGTTGAAAATTATTAGGATATGCCAACAATAGCTAAGAAAATACTCAACATGGATAAAATAAACATGCCTTTCTTGCAGATGATACATCTGGAAAATTGATTAATTGCGGTAATAGGTTCCAATCACATAGTTTTCTATTGGAACAGAGGATAATTTTCTTTCTTATAGTTTTTCCTGAAGTGAGTTCAAAAAGCCTAATTACTATGCCACCTAGTAAGAGTTTAAGGTGTACAATGGTAATAGTCTTACGCAAAACTATGGGTGAATCTCTTTCCTATTCTAATTACTTCTATGTGATTTTTTCATATTTAGGGGTAACATTTACTAATTGGTAACTATTTTATTTTCTAATGTCTCCTTTTGATGCGTGGTATTAATCTCTTAGAGTTTCAGTCTATCAAAGGAGATAATTAAGAGTAAATTCAATATCTATTAGTGACTAGTTATTCGATAATTTCAGTACTAATATAGTAGAAAACTAGGTTCAAATCAAGAACCTAGAGTTTCTGATTTGATGTATGGTATTAGCTTCTATGAGGCTCATTCTATGGAAAATTAACAATAGTAAAAAGATTTGATGCTACTTGACTACTAAGTTATGGAATTTTTTCTGGGCACAATAGGGCTTGAATTTCAGCTCATAGATTTACAAATCTACTATTAGAAAGCTATAATTCAAGAAATCTGGGGTAAGGAAAAAATATATTTATAGTAGCATATCATACATAAGCAAGATCTAGATTTGCAAGTCAAGAACACAAATAACAGAGTTGAATGAGTGAGAAAGTTACCTGGAGTTAACATAGCTGGAGAACCTCCGAAGGAACCATCTGGTATTGTCAACTCTACGGGAGATTGTCGCTGACCATGTGGTCTTGAGAAGGCCGACTTTCAAAATTTCATTTACCCTAGTTGTTTTCTTTTATAACAACTGTTTGGTTGTTTTTTTTTTTTTTTTTGCTTTTATTAAATTTTGTTTTCATTTCTTTGGGATAGACCATCTAAGGCTCAGTCCACATTGATTAATTTTGTTTTAATATATGTGGCCCGTGAGCCTCACCCGTTCAATTAAAAAAATGAAAAAAAACATGTTGCGATGTTGATTAAGATATACTCATTGAAAAGACTTCATTCATTATTCATTAGTAGTAACCCTTTTTGGAGTTTACTCAACTAACACCAAAACTTGCCTTCTTTTGGTTAAAAAAGGTAGTTATATATATGACGCCATAGACAAGATAAGTTTAGTGTATGTACCCCTTGTCAGTGGGCCCACAAATAAAGAGTTTTGGGCCACATCCCAGCCCTTCACAATAGGATTAACAAAATGAACCTTTCTAACATACAATTTTCCTAGCTTATTTGCCTCCTTCTCGTGATAGGCGCACGTTGGTGAAGCTAAGAAGATATTTGGGGCATTAAAAATCTCTCATTTTAGTCCTTTCTTTGCCAGCTTATCCGCAACCCTGTTTTGTTCCCTGTAGATGTGCATCAGTGCTGGTGTGCCAAACATCTGCATTAATGACCTACACTCTACAATTAAGTTAGTGTAAGATAGATAATCTTGGTCCATCCAATAAATGATATTTGAAGAGTCAATGTTCATGACTAAAGGGGATAAGTTGTGCTCTACTCCAAGTTTAAGGCCCATTCTTAGGGCTTGTAATTCGGACATGGCCAGAGTTGTTTTTTGGGCTGCAGTCACTAAAACTCAGGACTCAATTGCCAGTGTGATCTCTGAAGACATCTCCAATTCCTCCCATCCCAATATGTTCTTTACTACCCCATCGATGTTGAGTTTATAGGTCCCTATGTCATAGGGTCCCCATTTAACTTGGCCGGAGTTTTTCTTAAGAGCGACTTTCAGTTTTTGGCCTACCAACAAATGATATTCTATGCTTTTACTGGTGGTGTTTTCACTGTTGATATGGTGTGTTACCTTGTTAAACATATTACTGTTTCTTGTAAGCAAAATATTCCATAAGAAAAATGGTGAAAGGGTTCCCCAATTGATGGTGTTGTTGAATGGCTTATTCCTCATGTGGCTCCAAAAGGGCATCTAGTTACTAGTGCTGACATTTATGGCCTGGATGATCTTCTTGTGTCTAATAATGTTATCCCAAAAAGTAGTAGTGTTGGGGCACTCAAAGAAGATGTGGTTGATATCTTCTTTTGAGGATCTACAACAATGGCAGCTGGGGTTCACATTGAGCTCCTTTTGGTGGAGGGATTGACTGGTAGGAAGTATCCCATGTTGGAAGAGCCAAAGAAAGGTTTTAATTGTGTTTGGGACTTTGGCAGTCAAGATCCAGTCAAAGTGGGTCCATTATATTTGGTTCCTGCTCAAGCTGTAGTTGGTGATGAAGTCATAAGCACTACCAGTAGAGAAAATCCCATCGCTAATAAGGCCTCATATCAGGGAGTCTCTAATGGAAGCTTTGTGGTCCTTGCTCAGATTGAAATAGAGGATGTCGAAATTCCATTTTCCATTCTCTAAACGTCCCTAACTTTGAGGTTTCCCTCTTTTTCCGTAAAGGGCCCAAAGATGATTTTATCAAGGGAAGGGGAATGAGGAATCCAAGTGTCCTTAATGAAGGAGACTTTCTCTCCATTGTGGACTACCCATCTAGATGCCTTTTGACACACTTCCCATCTATTTTGAATGTTTTCCAAGTCTTATAGACCACCCTTTTCCTGCTTAAGACGTTTGAATTTTTGAAATATTTACTAGTGAGGACTCTGCTCCAAAGGCTATTTGGGTAGTTAAAGGTTCTCCACGACAAAGCTGAGTACAATAATTTAATCCCAAGGTCGCACTCTTGAATGTTGAGTGCCCCATTTTCCTTGTTCCTAGTGACAACGTCCCACTAATAGGGTGCATTTTCCTTTTATCAGCTGTGGTGCCCCAGATGAAATCGCTTTGGATTTTGATAATGGATTATGTGGTTATAAAGGGAAGGCTAATGTACTGCATAACATGTGAGGGGATACTACTGAGCATTGCCTTAGCTAGAACAGATCTACCTGCTAAGTTAAGTAACTTGGCTTTCCATCGCGCCAGCTTGATGTTCATGTTATCAGTAATGATTTGGAAGTCGCTACTGGTCGGACTTTTTTGGAAAAATAGGGAAATCCAGGTACTTCCCGAAGAAGTTGTTGGCACTTATAGTAGGCTCGAGGAGATGTTGGAACCATTGTAGAGCAGTACCTAGAGATCACTTTAGACTTACCGAAATTGATTTTCTTGCCAGAATATTAATTGAAACTTTCCAAAGTCTCGTTGATTGTTGTACAATTCCATGTATCAGCTTTGGATAAAAGTGTCAGGTTATCTGTGAAAAATAAATGAGAGACTTTGGCACAGAGGTGGTTGTTTTGATGGGAGTCCATTCCTTAGCCTGGACCTTGTGGTCAATACTCCTAGACAACCTTTCCATGCATGCACAAAATTTAGAGGTATAGGGATATGGGATCCTCTTGATGGATGCCTCTAGTAGGCGCAAAAGAGTCAGTTTTCCCCCAATTACAATGACTTATATGGAGTTAGAGCAGACACCAGACTTGATGAGAGAAATGAATTTTTGGGGGAAATTGAAGAATGACAGGGTGTTTCTTATGACTGACTACTCCAGCTTCTCGAAGGCTTTTTCCAAATCAATTTTAAGATCTGATTAGGGTTTTCCCTTTCATGTACTTGAAGTGGGAGATGTACTCATGGACTATAACAATGTGATCTGAGGCTCTTCTGGATGAGAGAAAACAAGCTCGACTAGGACCAATGGTATTTTAGAGGTGGCATTTTATGCGATTCACGATGATTGTTGTCACAAGTTTATATCTCGTGTTACAAAGCCCAATTGACCTAAAGTTCTTGAGCATGGTGGCATTTTGGATCTTAGGAATAAGGCACAGAAGGGTTTGGGTAACCTTTAGAGGAATAGTGGAAGTATGGAAGACTTCCTTACAGAAGGTGATAGTTTTCTCTCTAACTTGGTCCCAATATTTTTGATAGCGAAGAGGTGGAGGCCATCTGGCCCTGGGGCTTTTAGGGGCTTGAAAGACTTTAGTGCATTGATCACTTCTATGTCAGTGATTGGGAGGTCCAAGAGGTCCCCTGGGAAATGCAGCTTGTTTTAGCTTGCTCCTCAGAGGAAGATTCCCGGAATGAGAGTGGTTAGTGGTGTAGAGCTTGATGAAGTAGTTATTTGTGTTATCCCTAATGTCCTTATTATCTAGGAAACTTCATCTTTGAGGGAAGTGATTTTGTTCCTCCTCCTACGGTTCTGGGTGGAGGTGTGGAAGAACTTGGTATTGGCATCCCCCTTGCCTAACCAATTAATTCTTGACTTGGTTCTACTAAAGACCTTTTCCACTTTGAGTAGATTTTCATAATCGAGGAGGAGATCATTCTCTAGGTCGGAAATACATCATGTCCAAAAGAGAAATACATGAAATAAACTAAACAATAAAACTCCGTCCTCGAAGGATGATGACTCACCAAAGCTCGGAAATATCTCAAGTCAACCTCTAGCCATGAAACTGATGACCCTGATTGTCGGACCCTACATTTGGGGAAATGTAGGCAAGAGTATGCGTTAGTGCAAAATAATGTACCAAGTATAATAGCCATGCATAAAATATTTAAATCATGCTAAAAGGGATATTTCATTTCATGACATGCAATTGACCAAGCTAAAACATGATATAAGAGAGTTAGAAAACATAAGTCATAAAAATATGGTCAATGCAAGCTCACACCACCTTTAAAACCTTTGAACTCATATACCATACTTCTTGAAGTAACCTTAATTCATTATTAATGTGGGGAATTAGCCTTAACCGACATAGAGACCATGTGAGCTATAACATGATCCCCCGGTGTCTCCCACACCCAAAATAGTTGTCCTACTTGCCAAGGTAGAACCATGAACTTCTAGCTTAAGTTGACCCATTATCTAATCAACCTATGGGGCCACATAGTTAAGGGATAAGGAGATTTCTAGCTACTATAAACCCGACTCTAGTAACGGGAGAGCTTCCATCTCATGAGATTACTTCTAGGAACCCAACCTCTACTAATGGGAGAGCTTCCATCTCATTATCAATATCCTCTCGGTGCTAAGCATAAATCACACCCAAAAGAGTCGCCCTTCTCTTCCTGCTACTCTTCCTAATCCTCTTCTTCTACTTCTTCCTCTTCTTCTTCGTCTTATTCATCTTCTTCCTCTTCTCCCTCTTCCTTTTCCTCCTCCTCCTCCTCCTCCTCCTCCTCCTCCTCCTGCTCCTGCTCCTTCTTCTTCTTCTTCTTCTTCTTCTTCTTCTTCTTCTTCTTCTTCTTTCTAGCGAGAGAAATATTTTGCAGAGGAGAATTGATCTTCTTTTGTGAATTTGGAAGAATGAAGTGAATGGGTTAATTTGGTGGTTGAAAGTACTTATATAGGGGTCTTAGTGAAGGTAAAGCGACATAGTATAGGAACTAATTAATTAGGAAAAGACCAAACAATCCCTGAAAATAACTGTCAGCTGCCACCGACCTACCAATTACGGACCCTAGCCGACGGACCGTGGTCTGACCTAGGGTCCTTCCTGGTGGACCGTCGTTGGTCATTAGAAATTTGAATTGAGAGGCTTTGGACCACAGACCCCTCACAGACCGTGGTATGACCAATGGTCCGTTGGTCAAGCCGTGGTTCTGGCTCTCAGACCATTGCAAGGCATGCGAACAACGACCAAACCTACGATGTGGGAATTGGTTTCATTTCCCTTTTTCGGATACAGGGTGTTACAATATCTTCCCCATGGGATCATTTGTCCTCGAATGAGATTTAAGCTGGTTCTAAAGGAGTAGGATAGGAACTAGCAACCTAACCTATTAATGCAATGCATGTAACCAAGGAGGAATTATCGACTCTAGGCTAGGACGTTCTCAAAATATCATAAGAGGGGTGAAACTAACTCTAACATCCCATCATGCATGCAATACACATATACAAGGAGGAAACATCAACTCCAAGCTGAACATACTCAATCCATTATAAGGAAGTAGGAACCACATCTAGCAATCCTATATGCATGAATTTTTCAAAATTACTCATGTTCAAGGAGGAACTACCTTCTCCAAGATAAAACATGCTCAACACAATCTCATGGAGCTCATACACAATTTGTTTTCAAAAAGCACAGCTAAAGCATGTTCGTCAATTCATCTTATGAACTATGTAGACAACTCATACTCAGTTCACAACAACATGAGGAACATCAATCATGTAAACTCATTTTCTTTCAAAATTACCAGTTTTCCTGAACATGTATCACATAAAGAAATCACGGAGACACATAAAAGACATGACTCCAAAACAAAGGACAAACCAAGAAGAACTCATTACCTCAAGCTAGAATAGGAGTAGAAGGAAAGAGATGAGGATATCGGGACATCATATCGGCCTCGGCCTCCCAAGTAGCACCCTCAACTAACTAATTCCTTCACAACACTTTCACGGAAGCTATTTCTTTATTTCTCAACTTCTTAACTTGCCAGTCTAGAATCTGTATCGGAACTTCTTCATAAGAAAGACTTTCATCAACTCCCAACCCTTTTAAGGGAACTATGGATGTCGTATCTCTAACACACTTCTTAAGCATAGAGACATTGAAAACAAGATGCATGATGCCAATTCATTTGGCGAATCTAGCTCATAAGAAACCTTGCAAACACATCTCAAAATCTGATATAGGCCTACATATCGGGTACTAAGCTTCCCTGTAACACCCTATAAACTAGTGAACAAAACTATAGGGTTCTAGAGCCTTGTGCAAGAGTTTTAGAGTTTGATATGAGGGATAAAATCGTAAAAAAAATTCTTGTACTTAGAATGAGGGTTTTAGGGTTAAGGCGTCAAGGTACGACCCCCCAAGGACCACCCAAGAGGTCCTTGAGGAGGACCCTAAAACAGCCCGAAACAGCCCAAAATTAGTGGCCCACAAAGGGACCTATGCCCCGTAGGGTGGTCCAGATCGTGGGTGGTGCCTCGTGGATCAAAGCCAAGTCAAGGAGTTGCAGACCCCAACCTACGAAGGACCAGTATGGTCCGTGGGTCCATCCACGCCTTGTAGGTGGGTGTCATGGATGGAGCCTGCAATCTGCCTCATTCTCGACCAAAAGGTAAGTTAGCTTAGGTAATTTCTATTTTAGTTAGTTTATAGTAGGGCAGGTTTATATTGTTTTAGTAGACCTATATAAGGGTTATTAAGCTATTAACTAACCCTTAACACTTCATAAAAATCCCCAACCCAAATCATAACTAACTTTCCCCCAAATAATTCTCACTCTAAATCTCCATTGAAGAAGAAGGAGAAGGTCAAGTTTAGGGTTCAAGGAGCAGCCTTTTCTGTTCAATTTCGTGATGAATCTTCATAAGGTATGTCAGATTATTCATCTATGGGTTCTTCCACCTATAGAGCTCCCAAGATTTCCCTCAAATTGTGATGAAAAACCCCAATATAGCTAGGGTTTCTTCCTACATTGTGGGTAGTGTTTGCGTATGATTCCAATCTAATGGATAATACTTAATTGTGGATGCTTTAGTATTGAATTGTTATTATAATGAATTTTTATGATTTCTATGGCTAACCCTTGCCTAATTGATGAATTTGGTATTATGTGGTTTATGCCATGAAAGGTGAACTTGATGATTCTTAGGTGATCTTCTAGAATTAGTGCTATGAGTAGTAATTGATAACGAATACAAACATATAGACATGAATGGAATTAGAAGATTATGAATATGATGGATCTTGACTAGAAAAGTTGAAGTTGTACCTTTATGATGAATTATCAGTAGAATCACCTAGTAATGAAGAATATGATTAGAATACCTTGAGAACTAGGAATGAATGTTTGATGTTTGCGTAATCAAGACACAACTTCCAATTCAAGTGTGTACAATCGTACAATAGTAAAGTAACCCAACCAAGGGTTGGGGTTGAGTCCCAAGGGAGTGGTTTTGAGAATTAATAGAAAAATAAAATTTAGTTCTAATTAGTCATAGCAATAGACATTATCGAATATAAACATACTAAATCTAAAGGGGGTGGCACAAGCATCAATTATCAACGGAGGGGGGGGGGGGGGTTTCTTTTGATTAACAACTACAAACAACAAAAATATACCAAAACTAGATGGAAAGATGGATTCTTGGGATGCGATAGGAATACGGGATAAACTAAACTGTCGGGTATATGCTATTGATAGTAAATTGCTGAATATTTGTGACTAAGCCAGACTCGAGCAACTTACCCCGAATTGACTCGGTTTCTCTCAAACACCGAGTTGCTGCTTTAAGCATAGCCTTCGCCTTAGCCCATTCACTCTCTCGAGCTGAATGTGTGGGAGAAGGACTAGGATTCACTCTCTCGAGCTGAACCCATCTCGACCAAATACCACCAGCTATCAATTTAGTAGTCTTAGTTTTACGACCTCTCTCTCGAGCAAGATAAAAACACTAACATGAAATCGTATTTGCAACTACAACTCCATTAAGTTGATACACAACTACTAAATGAAATCACATTTAAACAACAAATAAACCATCAATAAGCCAGACCCAGTAGATAATCTAACCTATATTCACAAAATCACACCCCAGGAATTGGGGTTTTAGATAGACATGTAAAAGAGATAAAAATTTATACCAATATCAGTTTCCATCAACTGGGTATGAAGGATTAAGTCTTGAAACACGTCAAGAGTGAAGAAACTTCGAGACCCAAGTCCAATATTTTGGAGTTGAAACCTTTTGAATCTTCAAGGTCTTAGAACAAAGTCTCCAAAACCCTCTAAAACTTAGAATCTCTAAAAATCTGTAAAAAGTTCTAATAATAATAGTCATATGATACTAATCTAGAAATTTAAACAAGTATTTATAGTGTTTGAAATGTGTTTCGAAGGACCCTTCGGCGAAGTTAGTCGGGATCGCCGATACATTCAGCGATCCACTGTTTGGTCGATTTCATCGCTTTCCTGCATTAGCCTTTAGCCTCTTCGCATTTTGAGTCATTAGGCGATATGGTACTGCTTTGCGAAACGGTTCGACAACACACCAACTAATCCATTTCATCGCCAACTTGACCTTTTCCTTCAGGGCTCAGCGTACTGGAACAAAAGGCGATCTCCAGGCCGATTGGCGACTCACCAACTGGGCTAGGTGATCTTCAGACCTTCGGTTGTTCGTTCTTTTCAGCCGCCTTGTTGCTTCTTGCCAAGTAATGTCCATGCTTTGCCTCAAACTCCAAATACCTGAAACTTAAGGGTGTTGATCAGATATTGAGACAAAATATACACTTGAGGACACTAATTCTATCAAAATATAGCCCTAAATGAGTCCAATTGGTGGACTCATCAACACCCCTAACTTAAACGTTTGCTTGTCCTCAAGTAAAACTCAAGTTTAGCAGTTCAAAAAGGATGTCTCAAACAGTGCTACACAAGACTTGATCATGAATGTACATAACAAGACTCAATGTACTCATGCCAGGATCAACTGTGCACCCAAAGATTCAAGTTGTGACACACCATTACCAAAGATTCTCACGCTCGGAATACTTGCTTCAAATGCAAGTTCAACCTCCACAAAAGTATTTGAAAGCCCTCACACAATGGATGATTCCATATTCACACACAATAGTTTAATTATTTAAAGCTCTGTAATCAATTGCAACGCTCACACTAAGAAAAAGGAACACTATGCATGCTTTCACCCATAGGTTTGCCCGTATTTTCCAATCAACATTTGTTTCAGCTCACTCAAGATCAAAAAGGTCTTTACAAGGCTTGTAATGGGGCTGGGTGCAAATGTATGGTCATTTAGGCTCAGTGACTTTCAACCTTATGAAATGTGGTGCTCACAACACTTCATTTCCTCTTCCTTTAGCATTTTCTTTAGTGCTCATAAGTCATCCTATTATTCACTTCTCATGGATTGTTTGGGAACTCCATTTCTTTTGTACTTTTCAACTTTATTCCACAACTTTTCTTTTTCACTCTTTTTCTTTTTCTCTCATCTTTTTTTTTTATATGGAGCGGTTCCATTTTTCTTAACACCATGTGTTAAAGGAGACTTTTTTGCAGTGCTTGACTTTCCCTTTTCTTTTCACCATACCCCCAACTTAGGCTTTTGGCGTAAGTTGGCTATTCAATCAACCACAATTCACGAGGATTAAGGGTAATGGGTCAAGAAAGATCATGTTGTCATCAAGTTTCTTCCAAAGAAAGGTAAGGTTCAAGGGGTGTTCAAGAGAGGTTCACACACTCACAAGGTAGGCCACAAAAGAGGTATATGTCAAATTAGCTCACACTCTTTTAAGTTTCCTAAGATCATATAAAGAGATAGCCTTACTTAGTCGACCGGACCAACGGGGCAAATTCTAGGTGTTGTCATGCAAGGTTTACAATAAGCTCATCACACAAGGCATCGATACTAAAGTCAAACAAGACTCCACACTTTCGCTAGTGTGCAACATTCATCGCAAGAGAATCAATTTAATACATGGCTAATCACAACGAGATGCAAAGAGTTCACATATTGTCTATGCAACTTCATTTGGTCTCATCGTAATCGTACATTCATGTTTGTTCAATTATGAGCACCATTTAAGTCATCGGTATTGATCAAAACTGAGACTTAAATTTGCTAAAGAACAGCCACTATCAAGTATATACAAGAGGTGGCGAATTTTTTTTCGAAAGGGTCAAAATAATTTACAAAAAATTATTTGTAATTTAAAGCAAAAGAGGCCACAAGCTCAAACCTTCTACGAAAGTAGTATTAACAAAATTATAGCTTACAACGCAAATACATAAACAAAACATGATTCACAAATAGCACACAAAGGTGGGCCACACCCCACCACAATTAAAAACATTTTGTCCTCAAGTTTAAATAATAAAATATCCAGAATGTAAATTAAATAAAGACAAAGAGGAAGGTAAAGAAAGGATCCTGTCTATGCAATTTCTCAATCTGTCTGGCTACAGTGCCCAGCATGGTACTCTGAATATGGGCATCAGTGCCCGGAGTAGCCTTAAGGGGCACAACAGTGCCAGATTCACCAAGGTCTATTGAGTGTGAGTCTGCCAGAAAGACATGCACCACTCTGCAAAATCCCCTGACCCATGAAGAAATATTAAGATCCAGGGTAATGGTTTTCCAGGCAGAAGTGGGTCTCTTACCCTTGCCTTTCCCAATAGTTGTGGGTAGTTTCAATGTTTTTCCTTGCGACGTAATTGCATCCTCCTTTATCGGAATCCCTTTGGACCTCTCTTGAGCTGGCGTTATTCTTTCAGCAGCTTTAGATTTAGTCATGTCTGTGAAATCTCGAAGAGAAGTTAGAGAAGCTTAAACAAAAGCGCATCAGAACAATTTTAGATAGTCTCGCCAAAATTTTTGGGTGAGCTGGATCGAGCTCGCTGAAGGGATTAGCTCTAAAATTGCAGCAAATAGGCAATGGGAAAACCACTCGGTGTGTCGCCGTTAGCTGTCAGTGAACAAGGACAAGCTCGTTGAAAGTTCTAGTGCACAAAGGTTAAGAGAAGACTTTCAGTGAGTCACCAAATGCTTTTGGAAACATCCAGCTTCTCTCTAAAAATTACAGAATCAATCATCAAATAAAGCATGAAATCAAAAGTGAGATAGGGACATTAGGCGAACCGCTGAGTGGTTCAGCGAGCTCGACCTAGCTCGCCAAACGGCCCAACGTGCCTATTTTCAACCCAACTTCTGGAATTCAACTTTGCAATCCCCGAAAACAAAAATCAATGCATGTACCAGTATAATTAAGGTAGGACCCATAACATCAAAACACAACCCCTCGAATTTTAATCCAGTTTAAAGTATGCAATTTTGGGAACTCAACAGTCACAACTACTCGAGCAAGATTATCAAATTGAATCATGCATGTAAACAATCTACTCCTATTAGGCAGGATCAGAACACCTCATCAAGATCAGGCTATTGAAAATGAGTATAAATTTTAATAAAATAAACTTGGGGCAAGGAAAACCAACATTTGGTGTTGACAAAGAGAAGATTGAAAAGCTAGGCGGCAAGGTAATCTAATCCTGAGCACAAATCAACACTAATAATACTCTAAAAATGTAAGAAATATAGAACTAGGGTGCAGGTGTGAGTTTGGGCAGATAAAAAGTGAGGGAGAGTGAATGAGTTTGCAACTTTTAAACCTTTGGCTTGCAAAACCGTCCAGATTTTGCCCAGTCGGCGACATTAGTGGAGCTCGCCTATCCTCTTGGCATTTCGCCAAGTGTTCACTTGCCACGCCGTGTTTTACAGAGCCTTCAGTGAGTGTGGGGTTATCAATGGTGGTTTCCATCTAGATCACCGACATAGTTGGTGATTCGCCAATAATTTTTGAGTCTCGCCGAGTTTTACAGACTCCAACTTGAAGATGTCTTGAGTCAAACAATGGATTAGGTCGGAGTCGCCGACCTTTTCGGTGACTCGTCGACTGGAATTGATGCTCGCCATCCTGCACTTTTTCGAACACTTTCCGCACTTCAACCTATACAAACAACACACCATTATTTTACCAAAACACAAATAAAAAGCAATAAAGTGTTTTGGGTTGCCTCCCAAATAACGCGTTAGTTAACGTCGTGGCATGACGCAAAGGATGCCATGGTGTAACTAGGTGACTCCTCGGCAAACAACGAATAGCGACCTGATATTAATTGGTTTATCTGGGCATCTTGTAGCTGAATTACCATGGAATTGGTGGTTGTCGTTTGATTCAGCATTTTGATGTTCTCTTTTATCTCTTTAAACACCTTATCTTGTTCTTTGATCTTCTGTTGAATGAGTGAGAGGACTTCGTCATTTTGTCCACCCCCTGCTTCTTCCCCTTTTCACACTCGCGAAGGGAGAAGTGCTTGTCAATTTTCGTGGACTATGCCTCTAATTCCATGACTCTTTTGGATAAGAAATCCACTTGAGTAACCAGTGCATCCCATTCTTGTTTCTTTTTGATTTCCTTGTTGGTTTCAATCATGCTATCAAGGAGTTTGACCACTTCTTCATAGGGTTGGTGTAGCAAACCATCCGTGAAAAGTTGGTCAGTGGTACTTCTATTTTTGGGTCCAACACCCCTATAGAAGCACTCTAGTAGCACTTTATCGGTCATCCCATGAGTTGGGCAAGGTTGAAGCACTGCTTGAAATTTTAGCCACATTTCTTGAATGGTCTCATCCCCTACTTGGTTGAATGTTAGGAGATTGTCCCTAAGATTCAACAATTTCAGGAGAGGGTGATCCATTTGATACCCATAGCTTTCGTTGTCACTCATTTTTCCTGAAATAATCACCAACCAACAAAAAAAACTAGAAATTAAGTAAGAGCCCATTTGGATTGACTTAAAAAAAGTAACTTTTAATAAGTAACTTTTTAAACTGCTGGAACTTATTTTTAAAATAAGTAGTTATGTGTTTGGATAAAAGTGTTGCAGTTGAAAAAAAAGTTGTTGATGTGTTTGACAAATAAGTGCTGGTAAACACTTTTTTTTTTATCAAAATGTCTGAAATACCCTTTAAGTTGTTAATATGATAAAAAGTTGATTAATATAAGGTTTTTATACTTAAAAAAAAATTAAAACAAAATTAATTTATGTTTTACATCCATAAGTAATAATATTTTTCTATCATTCACATATTTCTTTACCACCTTATAAGAGGAATATAAATTCATATTTCAGAAATAATAATAATAATAATAATAATAATAATAATAATAATAATAAAATAATAATAATAATAATAATAAAATAATAAAATAATAATAGTAATAGTAATAGTAATAATAATAATAATATTTATAATAATAATAATAATAATTATTATAATAATAATAAACATAATAATAATAATAATAATAGTAATAGTAATAGTAATAATAATAATAATAATAGTAATAGTAATAGTAATAGTAATAGTAATAATAATTATTATAATAATAATACACATAATAATAATAATAATAATAATTATAATAATAGTAATAGTAATAATAATAATAATAATAATAATAATAATAGTAGTAGTAGTAATAATAATAATAATTATTATTATTATTATTATAAATAATATAATAATAATAATAATATAATAATAATAATAATAATAATAATAATAATAATTCAATATGTGCAATTTAGAAATTGTATAAAAGAATTAAGGGCAAAAAGGTAATATACTTGGTCAACATAAAAGGGCTTTTAAGTTAAAAAAAAAGAAGCTCCCCTCCCCTAGCTTTTAGCTTTTGGCTTAAAATAAGTCATTTTTGACTTAAAATAAGTCACTTTGATAATTGCCAAACACTCTAATAAGTCAAAAATTGGCTTTTAGGCCAGTTTGACCAGCTTAAAAGCCCATCCAAACAGGCTCTAAGTAGAACTATAACTAAGAAGAACAATTTTTTTTACTTAACTACAAATTCTCAATTAACACCACTCCCTGGCAGTGGCGCCATTTTGATGTTTGCGTAATCAAGACACAACTTCCAATTCAAGTGTCTACGATTGTACAATAGTAAAGTAACCCAATCAAGGGTTGGGGTTGGGGTCGAGTCCCAAGGGAGTGGTTTTGAGAATTAATAGAAAAATAAAATTTAGTTTTAATTAGTCATAGATATAGACATTATCGAATATAAACATACTAAATCTAAAGGGGTGACACAAGCATCAATTATCAATCGGGGGTTTTGTATTAATTAACAACTACAAATAGCAAAAATATACAAAAACTAGATGGAGAGACGAAATTCTTGGGATGTGATAGGAATAAGGGATAAACTAAATTGTCGGGTACATGATTTTGATAGTAAATTGTTGAGTATTTGTGACTAGGTAAGAATATAGTGGGGGTAAATTCTCTCTCGAGCAACTTACCCTGAATCGACTCGGTTTCTCTCGAATACCTGAACCCTAGATCAAACCTATGATCCCAATTATCCAAATTAGGGTTGTTTCGACCATAGAATCTATAACAAAACCTTTCCCCATCACTATTCACCATTTCTATTACGTTGTACGAATCGAAAAATGGATTCAGGGAGTGCAAATCTTACCTTTAGCCTCAAGAACGGTGAAAAATGAGTATGAGTCGCCTGGGGATCGTTCCTTAGCTCAAAAAGTCAAAAAGTGCATAATGAGGTCGTTTAGGGATTTTTTAACGACCTCAAGTCGCGCCGAGCTGCCACAACGGCCCTCACCCCGCTGTAGTAGCTCCGCCCGAGCAGCAAAACCTAGTGCCAAAGCGGGTTACGCGAGGCAGAGAGTAAATTAAAGAATTCCAAATTTTGAATTTCACAACACACCTCCAACCCATGACGCCCAGAAAATACCCTTTTTCGCTAAGACCAATTTCGAGAGTTCTACTTCCCCGAATTCAATTCCGTAAAATCATATAGATTCCTTAACGAGTTATCTAACTACTCATGCAACCAAAATCACAAATAACTCACCCGATTGTTTCCAGTTTTTCCTACACCTCAAAGACTCTGATTTCGTCCAAATCTGGACTAGGTTGAGAAATTTCAAGATACTACGAAAATATTTTACAACCTAAAATTGTTCCCCATTGGTTTTTCTATAACGACGGAACCTGATTGTTAAATAGATACCAATTTACCCATCACTCGTCCATGAGTGACACTTAGGAGAACAAAAATAGGCTAATGAAGGAATGAAGTAGTACCTGAATCGACAAACAATTGGGGATACTTGTCTCGCATGTCCCTATCGGTTTCCCAAGTATCTTCTTCAACTAGACGATGCTTCCATTGAACTTTTGCGGACTTAATCTCCTTGGTCCTCAACTTACACACATCACGATCAATAATTGCAATCGGTTCCTCCTCATATTGGAGGTCCTTGTCTAACATAATTGAGTCCCACTTAATGATATAATCCCCGTCACCATGAAACCTTTTCAACATGGATACATGAAATACGAGATGAACACTTGATAGATTAGGAGGTAAAGTCAATCTCTACGCCACCGGTCCTACACATTGAAGAACCTCAAATGGACCAATTTATCTAGGACTTAGCTTACCCTTCTTACCAAACATCATCACTCTTTTCGTGGGTGATACCTTAAGAATAACTTTTTCACCAAATTGAAACTCCATGTCTTTTACCTTATGATCCACATACTTCTTTTGTCTACTCTAGGCTGCTAGAAGCTTAGATTGAATACTCTTCACCTTGTCTTGAGCATCATTCACTAAATCAACCCCCAATGGTTTCACATCTCCAGCCTCAAACCATCCTATGAGTGATCTACATCCCCTCCCATACAGTGCTTTAAATGGTGCCATATCTATGCTAGAGTGATAACTATTGTTATAAGAAAATTCACACAAGGGTAAGAACTTATCCCAATGCCCTCCAAAATCAATCACACATGCCCTCAACATGTCTTCCAATACTTGAATTGTCCTCTCTGATTGCCCATCCGTCTGTGGATGAAAGGCTGTACTAAAAGTGAGTTGTGTGCCCAATTCATCATGCAATTTCTTCCAAAACATGGATGTGAATTGGGTACCACGGTCTGAGATGATAGATAGGGGAACCCCATGCAACCTCACTATCTCTTTCACATACACTTTAGCCAATTGTTCAGCATTATAATCTATTCTTACTGGAATAAAATAGGACGACTTAGTCAATCTGTCAACCACTACCCAAATAGAATCAAACTTCCGCAAAGCCTTGGGAAGGCCAACAACAAAATCCATGTCTATTCTTTCCCACTTTCATTATGGAATTGGCATTCTTTAAGGCAAACCCGCAGGCCTCTGATGTTCATACTTCACTTGTTGACAATTTTGACATTTTGCCACAAACTCCGCTATGTCTTTCTTCATGCCCGTCCACCAATAAATTCGCTTCAGATCTCCATACATCTTGGTCACACCCGGATGAATAGAATATCACGAACCATTAGACTCTGCCAACAATTTTGCAATCAAGTCATCTACTTTAGGAACATATATTCTCCCCTTGAAATTTAGCACACCATCCGCATCAAGAGTGGTCTCTTGTGCCTTACCAATCACAATATTTTTCTTAAGTTCCTCCAATTCTCATCCTTAAATAGTTTGGCCTTGATCTGTTCAATGAAACTGACCCTTACCTCAATACTAGCTAGCACCCCACCTCTTTCTGAGATGCCCAATTGCATGAATTTAGACTCTAAGGTCTGAGTTTTTTTAGCCAAAGGTCGCTTAGATACACTTAAGCAAGCTAAACTACCCATACTCACCACTTTTCGACTCAAAGCGTCTACCACCACATTAGCCTTGCCCGGATGGTATTGAATGGTCACTTCATAATCCTTAAGTAACTCCATCCACCTTCGCTGTCTCAAATTCAGATCCTTTTGAGTGAAAACATGCTGCAATCTACGATGATCAATAAACACTTCACACTTAACACCATAGAGGTAATGCCGCCAGATCTTAAGAGCAAACAATAGTGCTGCCAACTCTAAGTCATGTGTTGGATAATTCCTCTCATGCACCTTCAATTGACGCGAGACATAAGCTATACCATTCTTATCCTGCATCAACACAACACCCAAACCAGAATGCAAAGCATCACAATAAATAATAAAATCTTTACCTTCAACCGGTAAAACTAGAATAGGTGCGGTGGTCAAGAGAGTCTTGAGCTTTTGAAGGCTCTCTTCACATTTTCCAGTCCATTCAAATGGTATCTCCTTTTTGGTCAAATTATTCAAGTGAGTGGCAATAGAAGCAAAGTTCTTCGCAAATCGAGGATAATACCTAGCGAGCCCCACAAAACTCCTAACTTTCGTCATAGAGCTAGGCCTAACACAATTCTTAACCGCTTCAATCTTTTGAGGATCTACCATTACCCCTTCTTTCGAAACTACATGCCCCAAAAATGCAACCAATTTCAACCAAAATTCACACTTCAAAAATTTAGCATACAATTTTTTCTTCCCAATAATACCTAAAACGATACGAAGATGGTTGGCATGCTCTTTCTCAATTTTTGAATAAACCAAAATATCATCAATAAAGACTATCACAAAAGAATCAAGAAATGGATTGAACACCCCATTCATTAAACTCATGAAAGCTCCACGCGCATTGGTCAAACCAAAAACTCATAGTGGCCACAACGAGTTCTAAATGCCGTCTTGGGCACATCCTCAGGCCTAATTTTCAACTGATGGTAACCGAATCTTAGATCAATCTTAAAGAGGACCGTTGCACATTGCAATTGGTCAAAGAGATCGTCTATTCGAGGCAAGAGGTACCTATTTTGAATAGTGACTCTATTTAATTGCCGGCAATCTATACACATTCTCATACTACCATCCTTCTTCTTAACAAACAAAACTGAAGCACCCCATGGAGAAGCACTAGGGTGAATAAATCCCTTATCAAGGAGCTCTTGGATTTAAGCCTAAAGCTCTCTTAATTCTGCCGGAGCCATGCGGTATTGAGGGATAGAAATGGGGCGCGTACCATGCTCTATATCAATGCAACAATCTATATCTCTATCCGGAGGCATACCAGGCAAGTCGTTAGGAAACACTTCACTAAATTCATACACCACATGAATAGACTCAACAGATGGAGCCTCAATCTCAACATCCCTAATATGAGCCAAATAAGCCAAACAACTCTACTCTACTAGTTTACTAGCCCGAATGGAGGATACAATCTTAGCTTACTTAGGCTTGTACACCCCTTCTCACTCTAATTTTTCCCTTCCCGAAATTTCTAGAGTTACAGACTTAGTATTACAACTAAGCACAACATAATAGGGGGACAACCAAGTCATGCTTAAGATTATGTCAAAGTCAATCATATCCAAAATCACTAAATCAACCCAAGTCTGAAATCTCATAAACAAAATAGGACAAGAACGATAGACATAGGTAACTATGATTGACTCTCTAACTGGGGTAGAAACACGAATAGGGGTACCAAGAATATCACAAATCATATCAAAATCTGAGGCAAATCTCACGGATGCATATGAATAAGTAGAACCTGGATCAAATAACACATTAGCCATCCGGTCACAGACATGAATAGTACCTGTGATCACCGCGTCAGACGCCTCTGCCTCATTCTTGCCCGAAAAAGCATAACATTGAGCCTTATCATGTTGACGAGTCACTTCCTTGCCCGTTTGCGCGTTACCCATACCTCCATTACCATTACCATTTCCTCTACCTCCATGGCCTCGCTGATTACCTCCTCTCCCACTTTGTGGACGTCCTCTACCATTATTACAATTTCCCATGGGTACAACTGCCCTAGATGGATGCTGTGTGGAATCAAACACATGTCGTTGGGGATAATATCTCCTTATATTCCCAGGTTCTCCACAATTGTTGGAAGTACGATCAAAAGATGGTCTGCCGGCCATCGAAGGCGCGACTCCCTGGCTATCCTGAAAATTATAAGATGGAGTTACCGAATATTTACCTGTAAGGGCGGGCATAATGAACTGAATTGGCTTGGCTGCCAGTGTTAGCCTCCCTGAACCTTTGGAATAAGAATCTTGAAAGTTACCCGAATTCTTGGCCCTTTTTGCCAACGCCTTAGCTTGACCATCTCGCCTTACCCCCTCCACTTTCTTAACACAGTCTATCACCTCATTAAAGCTTCTCCCTGCAGAAGTCATGTGAATAGATAATACTTGCAACTCAGAATCAATCCCTAATGAATAATCGAATCCTCTCCTCCTCAGTAGTCACCAATTGCGTAGCATATCTAGATAAAGCATGGAACTTGGCCTCATAAGTAGTCACATACATACTACATTGTTCCAAAGCCATAAATCATCTTTCTTACGATCCCTCAAAGTTCTAGGCACATATTTTTCCAGAAATAGCGCATGAAATTGGGTCCAAGTAAGTGGAGGAAAAGTAGAAGACCTGCACTACATATAAGCTCTCCACCACTGTTTAGCCTCACCTTGAAGTTGAAAAGAGAGAAACTCAACCTTATGGTGGTGAACAATACCCAATTTATGCAGCCTCTCATACCAATCCAAAATAAACTCATACGCATCCTCACTCTCAGAACCAAGAAATATCGGAGGCTTAAGTTTCAGAAACATAGTCAATATGTCATGCTTATTACCAGTCATAACAGAACCCAACAAAGGACAAAAGAAAGCATCGGTACCTACGTTTCCACCCGTCTTGGGTGCAGTGCTAGTAACATGAGGATTAGTAGGAGCTTGAGTTGCGTGAATAGATGGAGAACTCCAGAACGAGCCAACCCTTTCAAGAACGACATGATTTGTTGAGCTAACACCGGATCGATGAGAGGAATACCTATAGCCTCAGCATACACCTCTTCATCTTGTCCAACCTCAACATTCTAAACATTTTCAACCTCAACCTCTTCTTCTATTTCGTCATGATACATATGAGGGTTCTCATGCTTTCTCGACAAGAGCGTTATTTCCAGCAGGAGCTACTCTTCCACGGCCTCTATCCTTGCCTCAACCGTGACCTCTCGCTGTAGATTCATCAGCTAGAGCATTGACGGGAGCTACGAGCCTGACACCATTATACCTAGTATTAACCATCTACGGACATAAGAGTGAAGGAGGTTAGACACCAATTTAAATCTCCAGATACCAATTTGAATCTCCAGATACCAATTGAAATCAAGTCATAGCACGAAAGGAGATAAGAGAAAACAGAGAGATCTCCTAATGTACTATAGCCTCTTGAAGAAAAGTAAAGGAGTCCTCGTACCGTTCTGTGAGACTCTATTAGACTCATTTTGGTACATTGAGATCAACAAACCCAGGCTCTGATACCAACTTTATCATGACCCAGACTATCGTGATTAGCACTCACGCTAACACTCCGGTGGGAGAACCACTACTACAACCCAAACCAAGCAACTAAAGCAATAACTAAGGCATTTAAGTCAAACACTAAGGAAATAAAAATAGAGTTCCCATAAACTTGAACAAAAGTCTAACAATAATAACTAACAATGCGGAAGAATAATCTAGAACCTGAAAGTCAATGTACCAAAACATTCTAACAATGAACCAAGTCTAAAAAAGAAGGGATACAACCCCATACTAATGAACTAACTAAAACAAATGTCTAAGTCCAAAAATGGTGGACATAAACGAAAGAGAATCCCATGGCAGCCCAAAAGAATTGGCTCACCCTTGAATTCGAAGTGACGATCACTGATCTTCTAAGCGAGGTCTGTCAATAGCCTCTTGAAGATGCCCTGTACTCAACAAAAATTAGAGCAAGTGCAGAATCAATACACAACCATAGTGTACTGGTAGGATCACACGGCTATCCCACCAGTGCAACATAAACAAGTCAAATATCATTATAATCACATGCATATAAATCAACATTTACGAACAACAATCAGTTTCACATTTTATATCACATCATTGGTCCTCTCATGGGACCCAAACTCAAATAGTTAGCATACCGAAACGTGGTACCTGATCCCAATGTTATGCCAACATGTGGCAACCGATCCCATATTTATGCTGGAACGTGGAAAGCAATCCAAGTTAGTTATGCCGGAACGTGGCAACCGATCCCATTCACAATCACAATCACAAGTATATCATCAAGATCATACATTTAAGTAATGATTTCATGGCATTCATCAATTTTCTATCTCATTTACAACAAGTGTGATCAACATTGCAACATTCTAAAATATACAAATATCATAATGAAGCAAGAACAAGCATACATCACACAATCATAGAATCACAACCATCACCTACCTCGAAATAAGCTTGAAACCCTAAGAAACTTGATCTTTCCCTTTCCAACTATGTTCCGCTTGTTTTTGGTCTACAAACAATCAATACAACAGGGGAATCCAAAACAATCGCTAATAACCCAAAACTATAACAATTTTATGAACCCTAGATCAAACCCATGATCCCAATTATCAAAATTAGGGTTGTTTTAACCATAGAATCTATAGCAAAACCTTCCCCCATCACTATATATTCACCCATTCTATTACGTTCTACGAATCAAAAAATGGATTCGGGGAGTGAAAAGCTTACCTTTAGCCTCAAGAATGGTGAAAAATGAGTAAGAGTCGCCGTGCGGTCGTTCCGTAGCTCAAAAAGTCGAAAAGTGCATATTGAGGTCGTTTAGGGGTTTATTAAAGACCTCAAGTCGCGCCGAGCCCGCCACATCGGCCCTTACCCCACTGTAGTGGCTCTGCTAGAGCGGCAAAACCTAGCACCAAAAAGGGTTACGCGAGGCAGAGAGTTAATTAAAGAATTTCAAATTTCCCATTTCACAACCCACCTCCAACCCACAACGCTCAGAAAATACCCTTTTTAGCTAAGCCGATTCCGAGAGTTCTGCTCGCCTGAATTCAATTCGGTAAAGTCGTACGTATTTCTTAACGAGTTAGCCAACTACTCCTGCAACCAAAATCTCTAATAAATCACCCGATTGTTACCAGGTTTCCTTACACCTCAAAGACTCCGATTTCGTCCAAATCGGGACTAGGTTGGGAAATTTTAAGATATTATGGAAAGGTTTTCCGAACCAAATATTTTCCCGGTTGGTTTTTCTATAATGACGGAACTCGGTCGTTACAATGACACATCATCACCAAATTAATAAGAATAAAGATCAGCAGTTTCTCTCCCAATATGACCTTGAACAACTGATCCTTTGATCTTTCCCCTTTGCTTAATTGTTTGCTTGGAACTTCCAATTTTTCAGCATGTATATATGTATATATATGCTAGTAAAAAACTTGGTGAATATATACAACTTAGTGAATATTTCAAATGGATATCTCTCAAATGGATGCATCTATCTTGTTTGAATCGAACCTCCAAGACGGGCCTCTTGTACAAGGTGAATTGGAAGGTGCTCCATCACATCAAAGAAACCACATTGAAATATCTTCTCCAACTTAGTAGTAATAGTATGAATATTTTCCTTCATCCTGTCTAAACTACTCTCCAACAACTTTCCAGAACACAGATCTTTAAAAAAAGGACTTATCCCTGTGATTGGTTCCCATATCCTTTCGGGTAGATGGCTAAAAACGATATGAATTAAAGTTTCCATGAACTCATGACAATCATGACTTTTCATACCCATCAATTTTCCTTCATTCATAGTTGACCACTTTCCTAAATTTAAAGCATAGTCCTCCGGCATCCTCAAATTTTTAACCCACTGACAAATTTCACGTTTCTCATCTAATGTGAATGAAAAGCTGGCTTTGGGCTTAACTATTTTACCATTTTGTAATTCCTGCAGCCATAACTCTTTTCTCTTACAATATTCCTTTATGTCCATTCTAGCTTTTGGATTGTCTTTTGTTTTACCCTTAACATCCATCACTGTGTTAAACAAATTATCAAAATATTTTTTTCTATGTGCATCACATCAAGATCTGTTGTAGCAGGTTGTCCTTCCAATATGACAACTCCTAAAATATGCTTTGTTTGGTCCAATTATGTTTAACACCATATCCAGGAAGTCTAGAAGATGAAGCTTCTGTAACTTTACGTAATTGAGAAACTCTCCCCCAAATCTAATGCCCTATGGGTAATGGAGGTGGAGGGTCACTTTCAATCTTATTTTTCCTGAATGCATTTTTGATCTTTCTAAACTCATGGTCCATTTACAAGTACTGACGATGATAATCAAACCAAGTATTTTTCTGTAATGCTTTAAATTGAATGCCTTATTATTTTCTATGCAATACAGACATGCTAGCTTTCTAGCTGTCATCTAACCAGACAACATCCCATATGCAAGAAAATCATTAATAATCAACATTAAAGAAGCACACATAATACAATTTTGCTTAGTTGATATATCATAAGTAAAAATGCCTTCAAACCACAAATGTTTGAGCTCATCTATCAATGGTTGTAGATAAACATCAATCAATTTTTTTTGGATTACAGGGACCTAGAATAACATAACTTAGAAAGATGTTGGGACTTGTCATGCACATTTTAGGAGGAAGATTATACAGAGTAAGAAATATAGGCCAACAAGAGTAAGGCGAAGCAGGATTAGAGAATGGTGTGAAGCCATCTGCACACAACCCCAATCTATCATTTCTTGGTTCACTAGCAAAATCAGGATATACAATATCAAAATGTTTCCATGCTTCACCATCAGATGGATAAGACAAGACACCCGACGACCTTCTGTATTCACGATGCCATCTCATATGTGGGGAAAACCTCATCGATGCATGCAACCTATTTAGCCTAGGAATAAGAGGTAGATAATGCATCGACTTAACTGGGACCATCTTTCCAGCATGAGTCCTCTTATAACGAGCATGTCCATAAAACTTACAATTTTCTAATTCACTATCAGTTTTGTAAAACAACATACAGCCATTAACACGACAATGAATCATATCATAACTCAATCCTAACCTTGAAACCAAACGCTTTACCTGATAGAAGTTCTTACGTATGTCATACTTTGGATTAACTAGTTCACCCAAAAGATCAACCATGGAGTCCATAGACGCATTAGGAACATTCCAATCTGATTTAATATTCATTAATTTAACCGCAACTGACAAGGCAGAATGCGGACTCCCTTGACATAGTGGATGACTAGACTCTTCTAGTTGATCATAGAAGCGTCTTGCTTCTTCATTATGAGCTTCATCAAAATATTTTTCAGGTTCCATCCCACCTTGTACCCCGAAAGCATCATTGATCAATTCATGAACCCTATCATGTTCAACCCTATCGTCATGTTCAACCCTATCATTATGCTCAACAACCTTAATTTGGTCATGTGGTGCAATCATATTATATTCATCCACATGCATAGAATTATAAAACCATTCAATCCATCTCTTTCTCCATAATCAACCCATACAACATATCTAGGCTAAAATACAATACGGTACAAAATGAACCATGACTGTATCTGGTTCAAAAAATGTTAAGCACCTACATGCACTACAAGGACACCTAACCAATCCATTATTCTTGAAAATATCTAGTGTTATTGTATGTTCAATAAAACATCTAACACCATCAATAAGCTCAACTTTCAAATCCCCACCAGATTCATAATGCATATTATACATCCACAAACGATGATCCATCTACAAAATTATACATATTCAATTATAAATTAAATTTGATAATAATTTAAATATATTAAACTAATTTATATTGTTAATATATATTTATAATTACTTAATAATTATATTTATTATTATTTATATACCTAATTAATTAGTTCATAAACACTACATTTCAAGATCAACAAAGTTCAAGCTTAATTAATGCATAAATTTTAATTAAGTTTAAAATTTTAAATAATTAATTATATTTCTAATTAAGTTCAAGTCATTATAAATTAAGTTGAAAGTTATAATTAAGTTCAAATATATTAAGGTCAATAAGATTGTAATAAATATTTCAAAGTTCAATTATTAAGTTCTAATTAATTGAGGTCATCAAGAATTAGTTATATTCAAGTTCTAAGTTCAAGTTCAAATTCTAAATTCAAGTTCATATCTAATTTCTAAACTTACTTATATATAAAATTCCAATCCAAAAATTAGTTATATTCAAATTCTAAGTTCAAGTTCAATTTCTAAATTCAAGTTCATATAATTAATCTCTAAAATTAGTTATATATAAAATTTTATGCCAAGAATAATTAGTTTTATTCAAGTTCTAATTAAGTTCAACTATTTCAAGTTTTATTTAAATTCATCATATATCCAATTTCTAAAATTAGTTATACATAAAATCCTAACTCAAGAATTAATTAGTTATATTCCAATTTCAAGTTCAAGTTCTAAATCTAACTTCAATTTATCAAATTTCAAATCTTCTAACTTCAAATTAACACTTCATTAACTAACAATCAATCAATCCTAACTAAAATCAAAATCCCTAAATCATTCGATAACTAACTAACAATCAATCAAACTAACAATCAATAAAAAACAAATTCAATACACTAATTAACAAAATAAAATCTAACTAGAATTGAAAAAAGTTCAAAAATAATTTCATGAAACCCTAACCTTAAATTAAAGGAGAAGTAGAAAATGGAGTGGGGTCAGGGTCAGCAGCGACGCAGTGGGGTGGGGCAGCGGCGACGGGCAGCGTCGGCATCAACTTCGTCGTCTTAGAGAAAGGATGAGAGAAGGAAGATAAGATAGAAGGAACAAAGATGGAAAAATGGCGAATTTTTGCGTCTGGTCTTTAGATATTTCAACAAAAGCGATGGACAACGTCTCTTTGTTCATCGTTTTTTAAAAATATTTGACCAACATTTTGACCAAAAGCAACGGACTAAGATACACTGTCCGTCACTTTTATATAAGTATTTGACCAAAAAGCGATGGACTAGGAGATGTTGTCCATCACTTCTTTAAAAAATAATTAATCAATTAAAATTAATAAAAAACGATGGATGGCGTGCTTATTTTTTAATTTATAATAATTATTTTTAATAAAAAGTGACGGACAACGTCTCTAACAATTTTAAATAATTAATTATTAATTATATATATATTTGGCACAAAAATCTGTGAAATAAAGTTATGGACTAAGATATGTTGTTCGTCGCTTTCTTAAAAATAATTTTAAAAAAAATATGTTTAGAAAAAAGAGACGGACAGTGTCGCAATTGGCATCGCTTTTGAGAGCGACGCCGATCGTCACTTTTCCTTCCGTCATTTTTAATAATTATTTAGTAGTGCTTGCCAACACATCTCAAAATCTGATATAGGCCTACATACCGGGGACTAAGCTTCCCCTTCTTACCAAACCTCATTACACCCTTTCTGGGTGAGATTTTTAGGTAAACCCAATCATTAACATCAAACTCTAGATCCCTTCTTCTGACATCGGCATATGACTTTTGCCAACTTTGAGCATTTTTCAACTTTTCCTTTACAAGCCAAACTTTCTCTATGGCCTCTTGTACCAATTCGGGACCTATTAAGGCAACTTCACCCACCTCAAACCAACCTATAGGAGATCTACACCTCCTACCATATAAGGCCTCAGATGGAGCCATGTCAATACTCAAGTGATAACTGTTGTTGTAAGAAAACTCAATGGCAAATGGTCATCCCAATTAACCTTAAAATCAGTCGCACAAGCCCTTAACATATCTTTCGAAGTTTGGATATTACACTCTGCTTGCCCATAAATTTGGGGATGAAAGGCCGTGTTAAGCTTAACACGAGTACCAAGACCATTTTGGAATGACTTTTAAAATTGAGAAGTGAATTGGGTACCACGATCGGAAATAATGGGCAAAGGCACTCCATGCAACCTTACCATTTCTCTAAAGTAAAACATGGCATAGTCTTCTGCCGAATAAGAAACCTTGAAGGGAAGGAAATGAGTTGATTTTGTCATCCGGTCTACTATCACCCAAATCGAGTCATGTTGGCGCCGGGAGCGAGGCTAACCAACAATAAAGTCCATGTTCATGTCTTCCCACTTCTAAGTAGGAATTCCAATATCTTGGGACAAACCTCCCAGTTTTTGAAACTCAACTTTCACTTGTTGTAAATTTTGACACTTAGCCATTAATCTCGCAATATCCTTCTGCATCCCATCCCACCAGTAGACCTCCCATAAATCACGGTATATCTTAGTGGCTCCCAGGTGAATGGAATACTGCAAACTCTGGGCTTTTTTCAAAATATGTTCCCTCAAGTCATCCACATTTTGAACACATAAACAACCTTGGTATCTAAGTACACCATCTCCCCCTTGGGAGAAAGCCTCAATGGATTTCTTAAGCATCACATCTTTCAATTCTACCCAAATTGGATCAAGACCTTTCTTGGCTATCACGTCACCATAAAAGACAATTCAGAACCATTGTGAACCATAATACCACCCTTGGTGGACTCCATTAACTGAACACCTAATTGGGCCAATCTATGAACATCACGAACTAACTCTTTCTTTTCTTCTTCAATATGAGCAACACTACCTATAGATAACCGACTAAGAGCATGTGCTACCACATTAGCTTTACTGGGGTGATAAAGAACACTCATGTCATAATCTTTCCATAACTCAAGCCACCTTCTTTGGAAAAGATTTAGATCTTTATGATTAAACACATATTGCGAACTCTTGTGGTGAGTAAACACATCTACATGAACTCCATACAAATAGTGTCTCCAAATCATTAAGGCAAAAACGACCGCCACAAATTCAAGGTCGTGAGTTGGATAATTATTCTTATGAAGTTTAAGTTTCCTTGAGGCATAAACAATAACTTTCCCATTTTACATAAGCATGCACCCTAGCCCAACTCTCGAGGCATCACAGTAAACCACAAAACTATCCGTCCCTTCTGGTAAGGTCAACACCGGAGCGGAAGTAATTCTATCTTTAAACTCTTGAAAACTCTTCTCACATGCTTTGGACCATATGAACTTAGCTTTCTTTTGAGTCAAAGCCGTCAAAGGAGAGGCAATTGTAGAAAATCCCTCCACAAACCTTCTATAGTAACCAGCTAAACCCAAGAAACTTCTAATATCTAAAGAAATTAGAGGTCTAGGTCAACCCTTGACCACATCCATCATCTTAGGATCTACCTCAATACCCTTACTCGAAACAATATGGCCAAGGAAAGCTACAGACCTAAACAAAAATTCACATTTGCTAAACCTCTTAAGGAGTTGTTGGTCATTAAGAAATTGCAACACGATCGTCAAATGATTGATATGCTCATCCTCACTCCTTCAGTAGATCAAAATATCATCAATGAACACATTCACAAACATGTCAAAGTATTGTCTAAGCACCCTATTCATCAAATCCATAAACGCCGCCGAAGAATTACTTAACCCAAATGACATTATAAAAAACTCATAATGACCATACCAAGTTCAAAAAGCAATCTTCTGAATGTCATCTTCCTTCACCTTCAATTGGTGATAACCTGATCGAAGATCAATCTTAGAAAAATAACTTCCTCCTTGAAGTTGGTCGAATAAATCATCTATCCTTGGAAGACGATACTTATTCTTAATGGTTACCTTTTTCACTGTTGATAATCAATACATATACGAAGAGAACCATCTTTCTTTCTCATAAACAAAACTAGAGCACCCCATGAAGATATACTCGATTGGATGAAACCTTAATCCAACAAATCTTTCGATTGTTCTTTCAACTCCTTAAGTTCTACCGGAGCCATTCGATAAGGAGGAATAAAAATAGGTTGCATATCTGGGAAAAGGTCAATACCGAAGTCTATTTTTTGCTTGGGAGGAATACCTGGTAGATCATCTGGGAACACTTCCAAAAACTCATTAACAACGGGAATCGACTCGAGAGAAGGGGTTTCGGAATATAGATCCCTCATCCTGACGAGATGGTAAATGCAACCATTAGAAATCATCTATCTAGCTTTAAGATAAGAAATAAACTGACCCTTAGGCATAGAATTTCCCCCCTTCCACTTTAGGATAAGATCATTCAGGAACTGAAACTTGACTGAGAGAGTTTTACAATCAGTAGAAGCATAACATGAGTGCATCCAATCCATACCCTAGATAATATCGAAATCTAGCATATCAAGCTCTACCAAGCCAACAAGAGTAACTCTATGGCACAAGGAAATCAGACACTTTCTAAAGACCCTCTTAGCCACAATAGAATCACCAACATGAGTACAGACAGAAAAAGGTTCTAACAACACATCCGGGAGAACATAAAACCTCATAGCCACATATGGTGTCACAAAAGACAAGGTATCACCGGGATCAAGTAAAGCATAAACATCAAGTTGTAAAAATTTCAATATATCGATAACCACATTAAGAAAACCCTCTTGTTCACCGCGAGTCTGAAGTGCATAGAAGCGTTTTTGCTTAGTAGTATTGGAACCTGTACCACTAGTAGTAACTTGCTTTCCCTCTCTTCCTTTAGTTGTAAGCATCGGGCAATACCTCATTTTGTGACCACTCTTACCACAACCAAAGCAACCATCCATGCCGGCTAGGCACTTACCCTCATGCTTCCTTCCACACTTAGTACAAGTAGATCTAGGAAATGAAGATCCACTACCATTACCTCCTTGAGGCTTAGAGTTAGACACCCTATCGTTTTTGAACTTAGGATAAGCATTGGACGAATCTTGACTGGAAAACCTTTGTCGGAATCTAGGACGACCTTGTCCATCGGACCTTGCATGTGAGAAATTTCCATCACCGGTTTTAGCCCTCTTTACCTCTCTAGACTTTTCCATAAGTTTCTCCTCGTTAATTTATTATGCATGAAACATGAGACAAGATATGCCTATGTCGTTAATGAGCATGGCGGTTTGGCACTCTTTAACCACCATTTTGGACACATCCGAAACACCTTACTCATCTTAGCCCTTGAATCAGCAACCATGAGTGGAGCATACTTAGACAATTGTGTAAACTTTAGAGCATATTCTTTCAAACTCATATATCCTTGTCGAAGGTTAATTAACTCAAGCACCTTAGCATCCCTCATCTCAAGGGGAAAGAACCTATCAAGAAAAGCTACCTTAAACTTCTCCCAATCAAGAGGACCCACATCTTTTGGCCTCCCTTCCTTCCTTTGGTTACACAATATATGAGCCACACCTTTTAGTTGATAAGCGGCCAACTCCGCCTTTTCCACTAGCGTAACTCCCATTATCATCAAAACCTTATAGACCTCAACTCTTGAGGATCTTCCTCAACTTTAGAACCATGAAACTTCAAAGGATTCATCTTTGTGAAGTCCCTAACTCTTAAAGTCGTCGTACCCACATTTGGGTTCATGGGAACCACTACCTCCCTATTAGCTTGGGCCGTCATGGCTTGAGCAAAAACTTGAAAAGTGGCCCTACACTTTATATTTGATACTTGCTCGGCCAAAGGATCTATCGAAACTTGAGGAGCTTGGGGAGGATTTTCTTATTCCGCATTCTCCCTCACATTCCTTCTAGTATAAGATCTTCGTGTAGCCATATCCTGAAGAACATATGATAAGGATTAGGAGGAAGACCTAAGAGTTAAATTCTATCGTACGACTTAAGAGTAATGAAAGAAATGGAGTTTCTTGATCATCTTGTAGCCTCTCGTTCATAAATGTGGAGCGCTTCACACTTATGAACAAGACTCTACAAGACGTGGCTTATGAGACATCCTAGGACCACTCTAAACCTTTTTCTTTGAATACCAATTTTTTCACAACCTATGGGTACCCCTTAGATGTAATATGGCGTATAGAAACCCAAAGGAATCTATGCAAACCAGTCAACTCTCATAAAATAAGAAATAGAACAATAAGAGTAAAATAATAGTCCATGTCCAAACCATTTTATAAAATAAAAGTGAAAGTCTAAAACTCTTGTCTTATCATAGCCATCTAATACAACAGAATGAGATTGGGCCTAGCCCATACATCATGTCCAAAAGAGAAATACATGAAAGAAATTGAAACAATAAAACTCCACCCTCGAAGAATGAGGACTCACGAAAGCTCAGAAATATCTCAAGTCAACCTCTAGCCACGAAACTGATGACCCCAACTGCCAGACCTTGCATTTGGGGAAATGTAGGCAAGATAATACATTAGTAGAAAACAATGTACAAAGTATGATAGCCTTGCATAAAATATTTAAATCATGCTAAAAGGGATAGTTCATTTCATGACATGCAATTGACCAAGCTAGAACATGATATAAGGGAGTTATAAACAAAAGTCATAAAACCATGGTCAATGCAAGCTAAAATAACCTTTAAAACCTTTTAACTCATATGTGATACTTCTTAAAGTAGCCTTAGTTCATTATTAATGTAGGGAATTAGCCTTAACCGACATAGAGTCCATGTGAGCTATAACATGATCCCTAGTGTCTCCAACACCAAAAAGGGTTGTCCTACTTGCCAAGGTAGAACCATGAACTTCTAGATTATGTGGATCCACTAGCTAATCAACCTATGGGGGGACATAGTTAAGGGATAAGGAGATTGCTACTAGAAACCCGACCTCTACTAACGGGAGAGCTTCCATCTCATGAGATTGCTTCTAGCAACCCAGCCTCTCTTGATAGGAGAGCTTCCATCTCATTATCAACATCCTCTCGGTGCTAAGCATAAATCTCATGTCATTTCTTACTTGAATTTATTATACATGGAAAAGTGTCCCTGGACAACCAATCCAAGCTAGTTTATTAGGATAGCTCATTTATCTTTGATTCAATTAGGTGAGAAAGCCTTTCAACCTAAGAATCCTTTCTATGTGAGAAAAACTTTCACATCATGCCAGTATGCATTTATTACAATATCCTTTCACACTACAACATCATTGGTACTTTACTCTCAAAGCACCCGCAAAACATTTGCATAGATTTCATAAGAAAATGCATAAGTCCATAGTTTACCTCTTGAGATCAAAACCCACTTTCAATCATCAATACTTAGAAAATATGGGTTAGAAATGGATTTAATCATACATTCATGTAAATCTTGTAATACTTGCTTAATTTCATAAAACTCTTCCTTGAAGATCAAAATCCCACATCATATGATTCATAACTTGAAAATATGAGGGTTACATGGGTTCATGGATAAATCATCATAAAATCATAGTATTTCATCAATTCATGCATAAGAGATCATAATACAATCATTTAAATCAATAATGCAAAGAACCCATGATAATTGAAGAAAACCCTAACTCAATTGGGGAATTCTAATCATTGAAATTGCAGAATTTGGGAACTCTATGAATGGAAGAAATCCATGGATGAAAAATATCATACCTTGAATCCATATGCTAGCCTCAATGAAGGAATTGAGACCTTGTGTCAATCCCCGATGCTACCCCTTGACGTAAATACGGAACTTAGGATCACGGGTTACCCCAAGCTAACCCTGTTGGCATAACATAAGTATACTAAGGTAAACTTAAATGAGAAATACTGTGCAGAAGCTCAAAACATGGTATGAAGTGAAATGATAGGGAATACCCATTTTATGTCTGAATATATAATTACTGAGAGTTCAATAACAACTGAAAGATCAAACTCAAAACTAAAACTGAATCTAACTATGTCTGAATAAAAACCTCTAACTAACTAGAGATGCTGGGACATGTCCCCAACTAACTCTAGCAAAACTCAAATAAAAAAAATTATAAATGAAAGAAACATGTCCATCATCCTCAAAGAATGAGAACTCACCACTGATACTGTTGAACTGGAGATCAAGAACTGATCTATGCGTGATCTGAATGCTGAAGACCTAAACCTATATCACGAGAAAATGTAGCGCAATGTATGCGTCAGTACTTGAAAGGTACTAAGCATGGAGGATACGATCAAGCTGAACATATAAACATAACTGAACAAAGTAAAAAGAGCAATAACATAATGTAAACATGATGTAAATACTGAAATATACTGAATACTGAACTAACTGAATATAATGACCAAGTACATGACATGCTGATAGAGAATACTGAACTATAACTGATAACCTGATCAAAGTACTAGAATCTGATTGTGGGAGCTACTGTTAACCGACATAGAACTACGAGAGCTATCCGTGGAGTCTGATGTATCTCCCCATCGAGAGGACCTAATATACCTTGCGAAGGGTATAAAGACATGACTGGCGTGATCAGAACTATGTTGCCCACAAAGGGGACTTATCCTATGGAGGAACGTAGTTCTGGGACGATGAGGGTGATTGACTCTTAGTCCACTCGGTATTAAGCCTACTCCCAACTGATTATGTAAGTAACCCATTTTTACTGAATTATGTAATACTAAATAGCTCAAAATATTGACATGCTAACTGAAAATGCAACATTAATAAACTGATAATGAAATAAACTTAACCGATGCATGTATATCTGAATAAAATGACCTAGCAAGTGTAATTCATGAACTAAACGAATCTATAGAACTAGGGTTCTGAGTTTCATGTAAGAAACTAAGCAACAATTCCTTAAAGACATGATAACATGATTAGTATTGATATTACAATTGAATCACAACAATAATCTGAAGTTCTAGAAACACTAGGTCTAAACATGATATAGAGAATCAAGAATCTGACTGAATTCTAGGGACCTAGTGGATGAAAGGAACCCACTAGTGAAATCCTATATACATGGTGACAAATTTCACAGAGAAATCTTTCGATTTCGAGGTTGGAACCGGAGGAAACCTTGTTGCGTTCTTGGAGAGGGTTGGTCGACTCTTTCTCCTCTTTTTCTTTAAACTTGGATGAGTTTTGGAGAATGAGTTGACTTGGGTAAAGTCTAATTAAGTTACTAGGATAAAACTGACCAATACGACCCTGACTTAGAAGTTGTCAGGCCCAACCGATGGAGTTGAACGATGGACTGTGGATGGACCGATGGTCTGTCCTGGTCAACCTTCATTTCGCTTCAAAGAGGGGGTTTTGGGGTTTCGATCCACGAAAGAGAAGCATGGCCCGTGGTCGGACCTACGGTCCATGGGTCCAGTCTTGGGTCGACCCTAAAATGATTTTGTATAAGTTTCTAGGGCGAGGCTGCAGATGGCCAACCATGGACCCTACCTACGGTCCGTGTGTGATGCCCGTTGGAGGCACCTGCAACTTCTAATTTTCTGTAATCTGGTCTTTCTAGCATACGGGGTGTTACATTATCTCCCCTTTGGGAACATTCATCCTCGAATGAAGGCTAAACTAGCTGAATGTGGAGGGAAAGAGTTGCAAACCCTACCACTAAGTACTTGAAACTGATTTCTGACTGAACTAAGTTCCAAGATCATGCAATTACACTGAAAATGCAAGCATAACTGAAGGAACATGATACTAAGACTAATTTTACACATGAGTAACTGAAAGACTGGAGAGGAACTATTACCTCAAGCTGGAATTGAATCGGAAGGAAGATGAGGATACTTAGCCTTCATGGTTGCTTCTGCTTCCCAAGCCAGTAGAGAAAAACCCATTGCTAGTAAGGCCCTAGATCAGGGAGTCTTTTTTGGGGCTATTGTGTGGGATGTGGTAGTCTCTAATGGAAGCTTTGTGGTCCTCGCTCAGATTGAAAGAGAGGATGTTGAAATTCCATTTTCCATTCTCATAAATGTCCCTAACTTTAAGGTTTCCTCTTCTTCCGTAAAGGGACCAAAGATAATTTCGTCAAGGGAAGGGGAATGAGGAATTTATGTTTCATTAATGAAGGAGAATTTCTATCCATTGTGGACTACCCATCTAGATGCCTTTTGACACACTTCCCATCCATTTTGAATGTTTTTCCAAGTCCTAGAGACCACACTATTCCTACCTGGGACGATTGCATTTTTGCAGTATTTACTAGTGAGGACTCTGCTCCAAAGGCTATTTGGGTTGTTAAAGGTTCTCCATGCCAAAGCTGAGTGCAATACTTTATTCCTATGGTCACACTCTTAAGTGCCGAGTCCCCCATTTTCCTTGTTCCTAGTGACAGTATCCCACCCAATATGGTGCATTTTCCTATTCTCAGCTAGGGTGCCCAAAATGAAATCCCTTTGGATTTTGTTAATGGATTTTGTGGTTCTAGTGGGAAGACTAATATACTGCATAACATTTGAGGGAATACTACTCAACATTGCCTTAGCTAGACCTGATTTGTCTGCTAAGTTAAGTAACTTGGTTTTCGATCCTACCAGCTTGATATTCATTGATTGTTGCACAATTTCATGTGTCAGCTTTAGCGAAAAGTGTCAGGTTATCTATGATAGATCGATGAGAGACTTATGGCCTAGAGGTGGTTGTTTTGATGGGATCCATTCCTTAGCCTTGACTTTGTTATCAATACTCCTAGACAGTTATAGGGATATGGGATCCTCCCACTGGATGCATCTAATAGGACCAAAAGAGTTAGTTTTCCCCCATTTATGATGACTAAGATGAAGTTAGAGCAGACACCAGACATGATGAGAGAAATGAGTTTTTGGGGGAAATTGAAGAATAGCAATGTGTTACTTATGCCTGACTACTCCAACCTGTCGAAGGCTTTTTCCAAATCAATTTTTAGTATCAGATTAGGGTTTCCCTTTCATGCTCTTGAGGTGGTAGATATATTCATGGACTACAATGGCGTGATTTAAGGCTTTTCTGGATGACAGAAAACTGACTTGATAGTACCAATGATATCTTGGAGTTGGGGTTTTATGCGATTTATAATGATTTTTTTCACCACTTTATAGCTCGTGTTATAAATGGAATTTTGGCTCTTTAGAATAAGGCACAGAAGGGTTTGGTTAACCTTTGGGGAAATAGTGGAAGTATGGAAGACTTCCTAACAAAAGGTGATGGTTTTCTCCCAAACTAGGTCCCAATATTTTTATAGTGAAAAGGGTGGAGGCCATATGGCCCCGGGCTTTTCAGGGGCTTGAAAGACTTGAGTGCATTGAGTACTTCTATGTCAGTGATTGGGAGGTCCAAGAGGTCTTTGGATTCCTGGGAAATGCAGCTTGTTTGAGCTTGCTCCCTATAGAAAGATTCCTGGAATGAGAGTGGTTAGTGGTGTAGAGCTTAATGAAGTTGTTAGTTGTGTTATCCCTAATGTCTTTATTATCCACGTATGTTGTTCCAGATTAATTTTTAAGGGAGGTGATTTTGTTCCTCCTCTTACGGTTCAGGGTGGCGATGTGGAAGAACTTGGTATTGGCATCCCTTTGGCCTAACCAGTTAATTCTTGACTTGGTTCTCCTAAATACCTCTTCTGCTTTGAGTAGGTGTTAATAATCGGGGAGGAGGTCATTCTCTAGGTCTTGAAGGAAGGGGCTATTGTGGTACCTAGGAGAGTTTTGGATGCCTATGAGTCTGGCAAGAATTCTCTTCATACTCTAGAAGATATTGCCAAATGTAGATTTGTTCCATGTGATTGCCTCTTCCTTGAAGAGGCTGACAACTTTCTCAAGGGTATTGGTGCTGTAAAAAAAATTAACAATGCTTCGGAAATATGGATGCCCGCACCACATGGGTTCCATCATATTGGGCTTGTTATTGGCATTGACAACACTACCTTGGAGATTAACAAGAAGTGGGCAGTGGTTAGATTTTATTCTGGGTAGGTGGAAGACTAGGGCCTTAGGAAACTGGTTTATCCAGTGGGTATTAGGCACACACCTATCAAATCTTTCCAAAATGAGGTCATTTCTATTCCTATAACTCTTATTTTCCAAGTGTATTTCCAACCTTTATATCCTAGGTCCACCATCCCTGACTTATTTAGGCAATTCCTCAAATGGGAAATTCGAGAATTATTTATGCTTGACCCACAAAGTTTTTCTTTGGCATACATGACTTCGTTGAAGTCTCCTCTAATTAGCTAATCAGTTTTGTGTGTCTCAGCAATTTGGAACAATTCATCCCAAAGATTCATTCTCATGTTTAAATCTGAAGTAGCATAAATACTAGAGAAAAGCCACGAATGTAAGTTAGGAAGTAACTTCACCATCATATGGATCCCCTGTTAGGTAATAGTTAGGTTGTCCATCTTCAGAATATTTTCCTTCCACATAATGATGATGCCACTAGAGAGTCAATTCGCTATAGACTGGATATCTGTATCAAATTTCAGAGTCTCTATAAGATGCTTATGGTTAGTCATTTTTGTGTTTAGTAAAACCAACATAGTTGGTTTGTCGGTTTGGACCATAGCGTCACATGGATGCCTGAACTTGGCACTATTGGTCCCTCTCGCATTATAGATAATGAACTTTATTAGTGCTTATTTAGATGTGGTTGTATTAGTCAGCTCTTGCCCTTATCTACGTGGGTTGGCTCCTTCACATCTCTCAATGGATTTAGGCCTATGGCAGATGGTACCGCCTCTTGTTCGTTCCTTAAGTTTAAGGTGCATTTGGTAATTTGTTTGAGGCATTGGACCACAATAGCTATGCTGGTTGCTTCCTCAAATTCTTTGAGGATCATTTTTTCAAATGTAAACGTCTCCATATTTTGCTCCCCAATCATTTCAAAAATTTCCTATAATTCCTTATTAATTTGCCTTAACAGTTCTTATGTTGAGGTTTCTCCCCTTTCCCTATATCATATCATGCCTCCTGCATATTCTTGGGTATTGTAGGTTTGCGCTATGATTTCTGGAGGTATGCATGGCAGAAAAGTCAGAATCTGGGAACTGTCTAGGTATGGCATAAGAGGAAAAAAGAGAGGATCTAGAATGTCTGGCCCATAAGTACAATAAGGTAAAAAAAGATTGTGATGAACAATCTCTGGAAAATTAAAATGAAAAATAGAGTTTGGTGAAATAAAAATGGGTTTCAAATAAAATGATTGACAAATCAAAGTTTAAGTTCTCAAATGAAAAAGGATGAAAAGAACTTGAGAAGAGGTGAATATGATTGCAGCAATGCTTTGAAAGTGTGCAGTCGCTTGGCCAAATTAACCATACATTAACCCTCGGCCCCAAATCTCATTCGAGGATGAATGTTCCCAAGGAGGAGATATTGTAACATCCTGCCTTAGAAAGAGCTAACATTACTAATAACTTATTTGGAAAGAGCAAATTTGACTTTTGCTCAAGTTAAACTTAAGTTGTGAGTTTTAGGTCAACATCAAATGACCATAACTTTCATTACAAGATGAGTTAGGTGGCCCATAAGATATCAAATGAAAGGTCTTGGAATCCTCTTTCCAATGCCATCGAGTTTTTGATGTTTTGAGTTTGGATTAGGTATATCTGCCCATTTGAAGTCAACCTATCAAGTTAAGGAAATTTACTTGAATTAATGAGGGGTATTTTGGTCTTTTCCTTACCCCATCAGCTTTAAACGCTTTTAGTAATATTTTTGGGGTCAAAATTGATTTGGGTTAGTTTTCACAATCACAAATACGCTTAGGGTTTTGAGAAGAGTTAAAGAGGAGAAAAGAGTAAAGGTTCAAGGTGTTCGTCAAGATTCGTGAGATTTGTCGAGAAAATATGCCAAATTAAGGTATGTAAGCTTCCATAATGATGGTTTGTTCACCATACGCCAATAATGATTTATCTATTTGAATTCATCCATAAAAAATGAGGAATTTATGTTCTTGATGAGTGTTCTTGAAGTGTTGTTCTTCTTGAATTTTGATGGTTGGTTGAGTTCTTGATGCGAGGATCTTGTTAATGAGTATCGTTCTTGAAGATTTTGAGTATATTTCATGCAGTTAAGTTGGGTAAGCTCATCTAAGAGTGTTTGGAATAAACCATTCGATTCTAGGTGAATTAGACTAAGAAAACGAGAGAACAAAATTTGTTGGGTTTTCTGGAAAGGGGTTGGAGCACCGCGCCAGCAGTGCTCCTGAAGTGACCCTCTGAAGTTTGAGGGCTAGCGCCCCGCACCACTCAGTGCACCAGGGTCATCTGCCCCTTCCTGTTTTCAGTCGTTTGCTCTGTCTGAGTTCCTTTAAGGTGTACTTTACTCCTTTCTGATTCTAACTACTCTAAACTACATCTAAACATCAAGAGATCATTTATAAAATGAATCATAACCCTTGAATTCATAATTCAAATTCAAGGTAGAGTTAAGAGTAAATTCGAGTCATTTTGAAAAGTCTTTTACAATCATTTAAAACTTGTTTTCAGACTTGAATACTTGAGTTTCAGGATGAGGAGAGTTGAGTTTTATTTTTTAAAATGAATATAGGGAAACTAAGTATTCCAAGAGTAAATGTTTTCACATTTAAAAAGAGAGGAAACATTGATTTCCTAATGAAATCACGAGGAGTTTTTGAGTATAATCTCTATTAAGAGAACCTTTATAGTAATAATCTCAAAGCTTTAGAATAAGGAATGTTTTTTTAAACATATGAGCTGAGTATATTTTTGGGAGTAGTATTGAGCACCAATATAGGAACGAAACCATACAACTCAAAGTTCTCATAAATCATGTAGCCAATGTTGGTAGAAAGGGTCATACTTTATAGATGAATCCTTATTGCTTTTTAAGCATAGCTTAGTAGATCCACTTACTTGAGGATGTCTTATACTCCGACGAGGTATAGGACAGTTTTGATAGCCTGGGCGAGACGTTGTATCATCACATGGAGTTGTTATCTACTATTTTAAATGCTTTATATGAACATAATCTTTATTGATGTTTTTATAGTGCATTGAGTTGAGTATGCATGAGTTGAGGTTGAGGTTAGTATATTTCCTTCTTTCCATGTTCAAGCTTTTATGTTATGTTCAATGTTCCCCTTACATGCTTGTACATTCAATTTACTGATGCCATTTGGCCTGCATCATTTCATGATACCGATACAAGAGATCAGGGTCATCAACATACGTTTTGTTGATACCACTTGTACTCCCATAGTGGTTTGGTGAGCCTCCTTGCTTCTGGAGGCTAGCTTATTTATTATTTCATTTTTGTTCGGATGAGCAGGGGTCTTTTCTCGACATCCATTATAGTATTAGAGGCTTCATAGACGATAGCAATTGAGAAGTCTATTTCATTTTCTATTGTTAATGTTCTAGACATGAATTGCCCTTGTGGCTAGTTTGAATATTTATAAATGTTCAAAGTTAAGTATTTGAGATAGTTGATTTAAAAATTTACTTTTGAGTTCATCTAATCTTGAGTAAGACTTCTGATGAGAGTTTAGCCTAGCCAAGGGATCACTGGGGCCAACAATGGTTTTCTATTGTCGGTCATGTCCCGAGTGTAGGCTCGGGGTATGAAAAACTTAGTATCAGAGCACATAGTTCAAGAGTTCTAGGGTGTCTATTAAATCGTGTCTATAGAGTCCTAGTTATCGGTCTGAAGTGTGCCACATTTATATTTAGTAGGCTGCGACATTTAGGAACTATCTCACTTCTTTCATACTCTTTACGTGCGATAGAATTCAACTATATAAAGTTTTTTCTAATTCGTGCTTGCACATATCTTTCAGATTATGCCTCCGTGAAGAGTTGTACAAGGTCGTCCTGCTAGGGGGAATGTTGATCGCAGGACTTTGGGGTTCCCAATGCACCAAAAGTACAACCCCAATGAGAGGTTACTAATGTAGAGTTCCAGGATGCTATTAGAATGTCTAGTCATGTAGTGACCAACCAAGCTTGGTAACAAAGAGAGAATTGATAGGATGCGGCTGATATATCCAGGATCCGTGAGTTCTTGAGGATGAATCCTCCCGACTTCACTGGTTCAACTTTAACTAAGGATTTGGAAAACTTTGTGGAAGAGTTGTAGAAGGTGTTTGAGGCTATGCATGTTGCTAATGTTGAGCATGTGAAACTAGCTGAATACCAATTGAAGGGTGTTGCTAAAATCTACTTTGGCCAATGGACGAAGAGTAGAGCTGAAGGAACACCAATTGTGAGTTGAGCTGTGTTTGAAGGTTCCTTCATGGGCATGAGAGAGGCAAAGGTAAGAGAATTCCCAGGAGTATAGTCTCAAGTTCACTCAACTTCCCATTATGCTCTATAAATGGTTGTTGATATAGGAGCATGATGAGCTTGTTTGTGTTTGTGTTGTCTCATGTGTCAAGCAAAGAGGGTAAGGGTGTGATGTTGATAGGGAACATGTACATAGTAAGGCTAATGATCCATGTGCAATAGGTTGAGGAAGATAAGCTGAGGGATAGAGAAGAGTTTCGATACAAGAAGGCTAAGACAACAAAAAAATGAGTTCAGGAAGTAGAAGAGTAATGCAAACCGGTCATCCTTTCAACAAAAACCAAATGGACCTGCTCCATCGTCTACTAGTGAACCTGCACCAAAGAACAGAGGTGAGTTCAGGAACCAGAATTTGATGAACTTCACAGCTAGACCTGCACAATCTTAAGCTAGTGTGGCACAATGAGGTAATTAGACTCCTTCATGTGCTAAGTGTGGTAAGAACCACCCAGGAGCATGTCGTGATGGCTCCACTGGTTGCTTCAAGTGTGGTCAGATAGGTAAGTTCATGAGAGAGTGCACTAAGAACTGGCATAGAAATGGTAATGGGGAAAATAGAGCCCAATCTTCTTTACCCGCTCCACCAGATAGAGCTGCACCTAGAGGAACTACTTTAGGGACAAGCGGAGGAGAAAACCACATGTACGCTATCACCAGTCGTCAAATGTAAGAGAATTCACCAGATTTTGTCACTGCTATGATTAAAGTCTTTACTTTTGATATGTATGCATTGCTAGATTTAGTACTTCAGGGTGCCACTTGTTTTTCTAAGATAGACCTCCTGTCTCGCTATCATCAGTTGAGAGTAAAAGAGAGTGATATTCCAAATACTACATTTAGTACCCGATATGGTCAATATGAGTTTCTTGTAATGTCTTTCGATTTGACTAATTCTCCTGCAACGTTCATGGATCTTATGAATAGAGTGTTTATTCCTTATCTTGATATGTTTGTTATCGTATTTATTGATGACATTCTGATTTCTTGAGGAATAAAGAGGATCATGCTAGTCTTCTTAAAATAGTTCTTCAAACCTCAGAGATAGAGAGTTGTATGCCATATTTTCCAAGTGTGAATTTTGGTTTGAGTCTGTGGCATTCTTATGCCACATTATTTCTTGTGATAGGACTTGAGTTGACAAACAAAAGATTGAGGCAGTGCAAAACTGGCCTAGACCCACATCTCTATTAGATATTAGGAGTTTCTTAGGATTGGCTGGTTATTATAGAAGGTTTGTCGAGGGGGTTTCGTCTATTTCATTCCCTTTGACTAAGTTGACTCATAAAACAACAAAGTTTCAATGTTCTGAAGCTTGTGAGAAAAGCTTTCAAGAATTGAAAAATAAGTTGACTACTATCCCGGTTTTGACCTTACCAAAAGGTACGCAAGGTTTTATTGTGTATTTTGATGAGTCTAGAGCTGGACTGGGTTTTGTATTTATGTATAATGGCAAGGTTATAGCTTATGCCTCCAAACAACTTAAGATTCAAGAGAGGAATTACCCAACCCATGATCTAGATTTGGTTACTATAGTGTTTGCTTTGAAAATATGGTGTCACTATCTCTATGGTTTTCATGTCGATGTGTTCACCGATCACAAGAGTCTTTAGTATGTGTTTACTGAGAAAGAGATAAATCTCAGACAGAGGAGGTGGTTGGAGTTACTCAACGATTATGACACGAGTATTTTTTATCACCTAGGTAAGGCTAATATTGTTGTTGATGCATTGAGCAGGTTATCTATGGATAGTACTTCAAATGTTAAAGAAGGCAAGAAAGAGTTAGCAAAAGATGTGCACAGACTTGATTGATTGGGAGTCCGATTGATGGCTTCCATTGAAGGAGGAGTAGTGTTGATGAATGGGGATGAATCATCACTAGTGTCAGAAAAGAAAGAGAAAAAATCAAGACCCTGTTTTTCTTGAATTGAAGGAAAATGTTCATAAGCAAAGAGTGATGGCTTTTGAACAAGGGGTAGATAGTGTATTGAGGTATCAAGATAGATTGTGTGTACCAAGGGTGGATGAACTCCAAGAGAGGATCATGGAGAAAGCTCATAGCTCCAGATACACTATCCACCCGGGTTCTACAAAGATGTATCATGACTTGAGGGAAGTTTATTGGTGGAGTAGTGTAAAGAGGTGTATTGTAGAGTACGTTGCTAGGTGCCCAAACTGCCAAGAAGTCAAAGTAAAGCACCAAAGGCCTAGTGGTGTGGCTCAGAACATAGATCTTTCAGAATGGAAGTGGGAGATGATCAATATGGATTTCATTACTGGTTTACCGTGGTCTCGCAAGCAGCATGATTCGATTTGGGTGATTGTAGATCGGATGAATAAATCGGCCCATTTCTTACCGATAAAAACTACCTTTTAAGCAAATGATTATGCAAAATTATATATTTAAGAGGTACTCAGACTTCATGGAGTTCCGATATCCATCATTTTAGATAGAAGTGCGTAATTCACCGCACAGTTCTTGAAGTCTTTCTAGAAAGGTTTGGGTTATAAGGTAAATTTGAGTACTATTTTTCATCCTCATACTGATAATCAAGTAGAGCATATGATTCAGACTTTAGAGGATATGTTGAGGGCGTATGTGATTTATTTCAAGGGTAATTGGGTTGATAGGACCATACTTAGTTCATCAAGCCATGGAGAAAGTGAAGACTATTCAAGAACGATTGAAAACAGTGAGAGTCGTCAAAATTCCTATACCAATGTTAGGAAAAGAGACTTGGAGTTTGAGGTGGATGATTGGATTTATTTGAAGGTTTCAGCCATGAAGGGTGTTATGAGGTTTGGCAAGAAAGGAAGTTTAGTCCCCGGAATTGACAATGTAGCCTATGAGTTGGAGCTACCGTCAGAGTTAGTAGCAGTCCATTCGGTGTTTCACATTTCAATGTTGAAGAAGGGTATAGACGCTCCTTCACTTATTATACCTACTGAATATATTGGTGTTAAGTACATCCTATCTTACGAGGAGGTACCCGTTAAGATTCTAGATCGTTAGGTTTGCAAGTTGAGGACCAAGAAGGAACCATTAGTCAAGGTCTTTTGGAGGAATCAGTTTGTTGAGGAAGCTACTTAGGAGGCTGAGGAGGACATGAAGAAGAGAAACCGACATCTCTTTGAGTACGGAGAAATTGCAAATCAAGGAACTAGTATTTTTCTTGGTACTCTTTATATTGATATGTTGAGTGTGTTAAATTGCTTATGGGGTGTTTGAGTTTGGTATAGATATTTCCACCATCATTTCTGCTTAGACTAATCTCATTCGAGGACGAATGTTCCCAAGGGGGAGATATTGTAACATACCGCGTTAAAAAGAGCTAAAATTAGAAAGAACGAATTTAGAAAGATCAAATTTGATATTTGCTTAAGTTCAGCTTACGTTGTGAGTTTTGGGTCAACTTCAAATGATCATAACTTTATGAGTTAGGTGGCCCATATATATCAAATTAAATTACCTGGAATCCTCTTTCCGACACCATCGAGTTTTCTATGTTTTGAGTTCAGATGAGGTACATATGCCCATTTGAAGTCAGCATTCCTAGTTAAGGAAATTTACCCAAATTAGTGAGGGGTATTTTGTTTTTTCCCTTACCTCATCAGCTTTAAACATTTTTAGTAATATTTTTGGGTTCAAAACTGATTTTTGTCAGTTTTCCCAATCCCAAATATGCTTAGGCTTTTGAGAAGAGTTCAAGTGGAGAAAAGAGGAAAGGTTCAAGGCGTTCGTTAAGATACGTGAGATTTATCGAATTACGCCAAATTAAGGTATGTAAGCTTCCATAGTGATGGGTTCGTTCACCCACACACCAACCATGATTTACATAATCGAATTCATCCATAAAGATTGAGAAATTTGAGTTCTTGATGAGTATTCTTGAATATTGTTCTTCATTCTTGAATTTTGATGTTTGGTTTAGTTCTTGAGGCGAGAATCTTGTTAACGAGTATTGTTCTTGAGGGTTTTCAAGTATATTTTCATGTAGTTAAGTTTGGTAAACGAATCTAAGGGTGTTTGGAAAAAAATCATCTGATTCTAGGCGAATTAGGATCAGAAAACGAGAAAACAAAATTCGTCAAGTTTTCTTGCTAGGGGCTAGTGCGCCACGCCAACAGTGTGCCAGAAGTGACCCTATGAAGTTTGAGGGATAGAGCCCGTGCCACTCAGTGCGCTAGGTTCCCTGCCTCATCCTATTTTCAATCGTTTGCTCCGTTTGAGTTCTTTTAACATGTACCTTTACTCCGTTCTAATTCTAATTACTCTAAACTACATCTAAACATCAACATATAATTCATAAAATTAATCATGTCGCTTGTATTCATAATTAAAATTCAAGGTAGAGTTAAGGGTAAAGTATTGAGAGTTCTTTCAAGTCATTTTGAGAAATCTTTTAAATTCTTTTAAATCTTGTTTTAAGACTTAAGTACTTGAGTTTGAGGATGAGGAGAGTTGAGCTTCATTTTTCAAAATGAATATATAGGAACTAAGCATTCCTAGGAGTAAATGTTTTCACATTTAAAAAGAGAGCAAGCATCAATTTCCAAATGAGTTCATCATCAGTTTTTTAGTATAATATCATTTAAGAGAACCTTTTATGTAATAATCTCAAAGCTTGAGGATGAGGAAATGTATTTTAAACATATGAGCTCAGTGTATTTTTGGGAGTAGTATTGAGCACCAATATGGGGACGAGTTCATACAACTAAAAGTTCTCATAAACCATGTAGCCAATGTGGGTCATAATTTTTAGATGATTCCTTATTGATTTTTAATCATATCTTAGTGTAACCACTTAGTTGAGGATGTCTTATACTCCGGCCAGGTATAGGATAGTTCTAGCAGCGCGGGCAAGATATTGTATTATCACATAGCTCATAATGATGCTTATCGGTTACAGAATCTCCCAAATTGAGTTATTTTGTATCTTTACATACAAACTGAGTTATTATTGTTCTTTTAAACACATTGAGTTGTTATCTATTGTTGTAAATGATTTATATAAACTGCATGTTTATTATTGCTTTTGTACCTCATTGAGTTGAGTATCCATGAGTTGAGGTTGAGGTGAGTATGTTTCCTTCTTTTAAAGTTCTTACTTTTATTTTATGTTAAGTGTTCCCTTACATACTCGTACATTCAATGTACTAATGACATTTGGCTTGCATCATTTCATGATGCAAATACAGGAGATCAGAATAATCAACATGCATTTTGTTGATACCACTTGCAGTGCTAGAGTTGTTTGGTGAGCCTCCTTGCTTCTGGAGGATCCCTTATTTATTATTTCAATTTTTTTCGTATGATCGGGGGTCTTGTCCCGAAATCCGTCATAGTATCAGAGGCTTCATAGACAGTACCCAGTTGAGAAGTCTACTTCATTTTCTATTGTTAATGTTCAAGAATTGAGTTGCCCTTGGGGCTATCTTGAATATTTTTAAATGTTCTAAGTTAAGTATTTGATAGAGTTGAGTTAAAAATTTACTTTTGAGTTCATCTAATGTTCAGTTAGTCTTTCGTTGAGAGTTGAGCCAGGCCAACAGTTCGATTGGGGCCATCAATGGTTCTCGAGTGCCAACCACGTCCAGGGTGTAGGCTCGACTGTGACAAGTATGCTGGCATGAGAAATTTCTTATGTTGATTTCTATTCATGCATGTGAATCTATTGTTACTGCAAGAGTAAATGTCTTCCTTATCCAAAATATTTAATAAAAGAGGTAATAGATGACATCTGGAAAACATATCTTGGCTAGCTTGTCTTTTCTTTCTTTTTCCTGATATTTGATATTCATAAAGCTTGTGTTTCCTTTTATATATATATATAAGTAATTTTTATTTTTATGTCTTTACTAAGGTGATTTCAATTTCCAATATTACTGCATGTCTATTTGTGGCATTGATTTTGTATGTATAGGGAAAAATTGAGCTAACTTTTAGCCAAAGTACCATGGACGAGTCTCAAATTTCGCCAAATGATGTTGTTGGTAGGGTTTTAGGAAAAGAGCACTCTGAAAGGGTTAGATGTTTGGGATTAAGAGTCGTCCCCAGTAATGTTGTTAAACAAGTAAGACCTCGTTATGGTTGTGCAAGGACTTCAAGTAGTGAAGGCTCATGTTCATCCCAATTCCAACAGAACCACAATCAATTGATGAATGCTCATAATCAAATGTGAATGATTTCAAGCCATATATGTTAACGAAGAAGGGACGATACCAAAAAAAATTGCAGGGTTCTTTGCTTCTCCTTCGACAAATTCTCCTTCAAAAACTGTAAGTAAAGTTCTTACTTCTTTTTTCATATGAACCATGGAACATTGTTATAAAAAATTTGCAATAACATATCAAAGCATTCATTTGATGAAAGAATTCACACAAGGCCTATTTAAATTGCCATTGATTCAATAATAACCAAACCTAAGTCACGAAAGCAATGACGACATCAACACCTACAACATATTGTATGATGTTGTAACCTACTTGAGGAGATCCACATAAATGCAGTCAACTTACATAGAATTACAACCCCTTTTCCTTTGATGTATCAGTAATAGTAGCAGCCTCAGACTCTAGAGGGCGAGGGCATAAGATAAGTCTTCATGACATCATGATGTACATCAATATTAGAAACATACCAGCTGACATAGTGAACACCATAACCCACAACAGCCAGACCAGAAACATCTGTAGTTAGAAAGCGCAGTTGTGATGAAACAATAACAGTTGTGGCAGCTAAAAAAAATGTTGCCTGCCCACTCTTGCCTACACTGACATTTGTAAAGACTAGCAAACTGGTCTTGTAGTAGTATGCAAAATCCTCACAGTTGTCTTGAATATGTTGTATAACCCAAAATCGTTCTGAAGGAAAAATTTAGCTTGGTGCAGGACATACCCTGGTGGATCAGAAGGGGCAATTGTGCATGTTCCCCTTTGAGTCTTAGCAATAAAACCTCATTGTGAGTCACCATACATAAAAAGATACAACTCACACTTACAAAGAAAACACTCGAGGCATGATGAGATAACACCTTCAGTCCTTGATTGATCACCACATCTAGGACATGGGGATCCCGAGGGATGTGAAGGAGATGAGCTGAATATGAAACGGTCAAAAACAGTTCCAGTTCCAATCTCTTGGGATGTGACACTTTGCTTAGTTTTTACGAATTATAGATTTGGTTCTTTATTTGTAGCATTTTATTAACTTCCCAATGTGTAACTAAAGTTCTTAAATTTCTATTTTCGTTTGATTTGTATATTGCTTCTCCTTCCTTTCATTCATTTTTGGTTGACATATATTGACTAATGACAAGTATAGTTTGAAACATAACATTTGTCAGGAAACTCACATTTTCAAATATCACTTGATTAATTTTATACTTTATTTTTTTATGAAGCCATGTGATGATACTAGTGAGCCAATTCTGCCTATGAACACAAGAAGATCATATGGTTGTGATAGTAATCCTAGCCATGACAACTGTTGATTACATTGTAGTTATCTTAGCTAATTAATTATGATGACAAGATTGTGTGATTGGAGGGGTAGTTAAATGTTGGATTGGATATTTTTTGTTTTGATTTAGTGTTTGACTCTGATTAAGATATTTGGTGTTGACAATTTAATTTAAATGACTAATGATCATGCAATATTTTTGTGATTTTATGATATGTCGTTAAAGAATACATATGTCGTGACCTTGAGATATTTTTTGGGTTTGATTATGATTTATAGCTTAATTAGTGATTATGTAAATAGTATATCAATAAAAAAATATTCAATTAACTGTACAAGTTATGATTGCCTAGATCTTTAAATATAAGGAATTTTAAAAATGTGTGGAGGTTTTACTATTTGTAACTGAAAAATAATAATTTTAAAAGATTTAATTTTAAAATTAGGGTGGGTTGACTTCTGCAAAGTAACTCCCACTAATTTTTTGTATGGGTCAAAACTGCCACAAATTGGTTGCGACAATTCTTTTTGTGGGAGTTTCGATAAATGCCGTAATACTAGATTGCAAGGGTTTTAAATCCCCATAAACAGTAAAATTAACCCCCGTTATTCAAGCACTATTTTGAAGTACGTTCAGGTTTTACTTAAACATGTGCATGAGTATACCTTCTGGGTCTATGGGGGACAAGTTAGGTTTAGTTTAGCTGTAATTATATTTACTTTTGGTATGCTCGTGTATTTTTTCTTTCTTTACCACTTTGACCTTTGTTTCTGTCTAGATACCATCTTTTTAGATAATATTTACCTTTTGTGCTCATATGGCCTTTGATTCTTACAGGGTACCTTTCTTTTGGTACATATGCTACACTCTGTATTTTTTTTTATGTGGGTCCTAGTACCAGTTACCAGCGGTTATCGTTCCTGCCATCATTTGCAACTTTTGGGGATCAGAGACGAGGGTGAGTACTTAGCATCCTGGACCAGCCTGTCTCCTTCGGTATATATGCTTAGCTAATCTTTTGCCTTTGAGATGGCTTGTTGTGGTCCACTTTTGCGAGCTGTATTTTCATATTGGAAATCTCTCTACTCATGACTTCCAGGTTTGGGGAGGATTCTATAATATATATATCTTTGGGTTGTTTCCGTTTATGTCTTTTTTATGTTGTTTAGTGTTATTTTTGTTTACTTCTGTCCTCATACACATTACATGACATTTTGGGTACGGGTTGACTTACGTAATAGTGGGTTATAGTAGCTGTCATTATAAGTTGTGGAATCGGGTCGTGATAGTTAAATGACTCAACGATATTATAACTACACTTTACAACCCTTTTATAGTGCTACTGTTATAATTTTATATTTGATCTAGCTTATATGGGATAAATGATATATAAATTTCTTTGAGTGGAAATGTTTGCCTTTAAATCTTATATCTAATCACGTTATATATTATGCTAATGAAATCGATATTGTATCTGCGACGCAAAAATCTAATTTTAGAGAATCCAAACTAATAGATTGGTGTTCTTGGCATGAAAGAAAAATTTAAATACAAAGGGCCACATCAAACTCAAACTGGAGATACTGCTTTTGGAGGAATCTTTAGAGATGATCACGGAAATTGGTTTTTGGTATATTCAAATAAGATGAATCCAACCTCAAATTTCATGACAGAGTAATCAACTATCAAATAAAAGTTGAAATTAGCCGACGAAATCGAAAGTAAGGATATGATAGTGGAGATACAGATTACCTACTTGACGTTAAGCTTATCAAAGAGGAGGATATACAAGTTCACCCTGTAGGGATACTAATACACACGATAAACATATGTTGAAGTTCAATAGGGCTTTCATTATTCATATTTGGAGGGAGGTAAACAATAACACCCCAGATCCTAGACAGACCAGTTTGCAGAAATTAGAAGTTGCAGGTGCCACCGACAGGTACCACCCATAGACCGTAGGGTGACCCACATAGCATTGGTGGTGGTCCATGATTGGTAACCTGCAGCCCTTCAACCTATGATTTGTAGGTCAGGCCACGGGCCGTGGTTCTGGTCCGTGGATCAGACCCCTGAACAACCTCTCTCTGAAAGCCAACGACGGTTGACAGGATGGACCGAGCGTCAGTCCACAGACTGTCAGTCAGTCCGTCGGTAGGCCCCGACAACTTTTAAGTCAGGGGTCGTTTGGTCTTTTCCTTAAGCGTTGGACCCCTAAACTACATCGTTTAACCCCTAAACTATGTATTTTTGGTCATTTTTAGCCTAGTAACTTAATTAGAATTTACCTTAGTCAACTCATTCTCCAAAAAATCATCAAGTTGAATAAAAAGAAGGAGAAAGAGTCGAAAAATCCCTAGTCTAAGAACGCAATAGATTTTAATCAGTTTCAGCCCCGAAATTGAAATATTTCTCCGTGATATTTTTCACTATGTATCAGAAAGGTAGGGCATCAAGCTCTATGTTTCAGGGAACTGTTTTAGGCACCAGAATCTACCCTACTTGTCCAAAGTGTGGTAAGAACCATCTGGGCGAGTGTCTTACAGGAAAGGAAGGATGTTTTAGGTGTGGTCAGGCTGGTCACAGGTTGACAGATTGTCCTTCTACTAAACAGGGTCAAGGAGGCAACATTTGTAGGGCTAAGTCTACAACTTCAGCAGAACTAGCAGGTCGCCCAACTCAGCAGGGTAACCATTTGGTACAGGCGACGATTAGCGTCAAAACTGGTTGTAGCTCTTCAGGCTCGCCAGGATCAGGAATATTCTCCTGATGTAGTCACTGGTATGTTATGAGTCTTTCTCTTAGATGTTTATTCTTTCTTAGACCCAGGGGCTACTCGTTCCTTTGTAACTCCTTATATAGCAGTCAATTTAAATGTTACTCCAGAAACTCTTTCAGAACTCTTCTCAGTCTCTACTGCAGTTTGTGACCCAGTTATAGCTAGACGAGTATACATAAATTGCCCTATTATAGCTAGACGAGTATACATAACTCAGCAGATCTTGTAGAGTTAGAAATGGTAGACTTTTATATCATTCCAGGCATGGATTGGTTACATTCATGTTATGCCTCAGTCGATTGTAAAACTAGGATTGTTCTTTTTCAGTTTCCTGTTGAGCCAGTTTTAGAATGGAAGGGTAGTAGCCTAGCGCCTATGGGTCGATTCATTTCTTCCCTTAAGGCCAGAAAGATGATTTCTAAGGGTTGTCTCTATCATCTAGTTCGGGTTAAGGATTCAATCTACGAAACCCCAACTCTTGAGTTAGTTCTAGTAGTTAATGGTTTCCAGAAGAGTTTCCAGAATATCTTTCCAAAGTTTCTCCCGAAAGGGAAATCGACTTTGGAATTGATTTCCTTCCACACACCCAGCCTATTTCTATTCCTCCTTACATAATGGCTCCAGTAGAGCTTACGAAATTGAAAGAGCAGATGAAAGACCTTCTAGATAAGGGCTTCATCAGATCTAGTATTTCCCCATGGGGTGCACCAGTGTTGTTCGTGAAAAAAAAATGGTTCTTTCAAGATGTGCATTAACTATCGACAGTTGAACAAAGTCACAATAAAGAATAAGTACCCTATCCCCAGGATTGGTGACTTGTTCGACCACCTTCAGGGTGCTAGTCATTTCTCACAGATAGACCTCAGATCCGGTTATCAGATGCTCAGAGTCAGAGATAGTGACATCCCGTAAACAACCTTCAAAACTTGGTATAGTCATTATGAATTTGTAGTTATGTAATTTAGACTAACCAATGCTCTTTCATGGATTTGATGAATAGGGTGTTCAAGAAGTATTTGGGCTTGTTTGTTATCATTTTTATTGATGATATCCTCATTTACTCTAGGAATGAAAAAGAACATACGACTCATTTAAGAGTTGTCCTGCAAAATCTTAAAGATCGTCAATTATTTGCTAAGTTTAGCAAATGTGAGTTTTGGTTGCAATCAGTTGCTTTCCTTGGGCATATTACGTCTAGCGAAGGGATCCTAGTTGATTCTCATAAAATAGAAGCAGTGAAACAATGGCCTAGACCTACCACTCCTATAGATATCAGAAGTTTCTTGGGTTTGGTAGGTTATTACAGAAGGTTCGTGGAAGGATTTTCATCCATAGCTTCTCCATTGACTAAGTTGACTCAGAAAAAGGTTAAGTTTCAGTGGTCAGATGATTATGAGAAGAGCTTCTCAGAACTAAATACTAGGTTGACTACAACACTTGTTTTGAGTCTACCAGAGGGTTAGATGGTTATGTTATCAATTGTGATATATCCAGAGTCAGCCTAGGTTGTGTGTTGATGTAGTGAGGTAAGGTTATCGCTTATGCTTCTAGACAACTTAAGGTGCAAGAGAAGAATTATCCAACTCATGACCTCGAGCTTGCAGCAGTAGTGTTTTCACTTAAGCTTTTGAGACATTACTTGTATGGGGTTCACATAGATGTGTTCACGGACCATAAGAGCCTTCAGTATGTGTTCACCCAGAAAAACATGAATCTTCACCAAAGGAAATGGCTTGAGTTCCTCAAGGATTATGATATGAGTGTGCATTACCATCCTGGTAAGGCCAATGTAGTAGTAGATGCCCTTAGCAGACTATCTATGGGTAGTGTAGCACATGTTGAGAAAGAAAGAAAAGAACTAGCAAAAAATGTCCATAGGCTTGCTCGTTTGGGAGTTCGCCTTATAAGCATATCAGATGATGGTGTAACAGTTCAGAATGGGTCACAATCTTCATTGGTAGCGGAGGTTAAGGAAAGCAAGACATTGATCCTATATTGCTTCAACTAAAAGGTGTAGTTCATTAGCAGAAAGTTGAGGTTTTCTCCCAAGGGGGAGATGGTGTGCTTCACTATCAGGGTCGATTATGTGTTCCTAAGGTGGGTGAGTTGAGACAATAGATTCTTGCAGAAGCCCATAACTCTAGGTATTATATTCATCCAGGCATCACTAAGATGTATTATGATCTATGGGAAGTCTTTTGTTGGAATGACATGAAAAGGAATATAGCAAATTTTGTGGCAAAGTGCCCTAATTGGCAACAAGTGAGGTAGAAGATTAGAACCATGAGGTATGACTCAAAAGATCAACATTCTTACTTGGAAGTGGAAAGTGATCAAAATGGACTTCTTTACTGGTTTACGTCGTACTCACAGACATCATGACTCCATTTGGGTGATAGTTGATAGAGTTACAAAGTCTACACGCTTATTGGCTGTTAAGACTACAGATTCGGTGGAGGACTACACCAAGCTTTATATTAATGATATAGTCAGGTTGCATGGAGTCCTTTATCTATCATCTCAGATAGAGGTCCTCAATTTACCTCTAATTTCTGGAAGTAATTTCAGAAAGGTCTTGGTACTCAAGTTAATTTTAGCACAACATTTCATCCACAGGCAGATGGCCAGGCAAAGCATACCATTTAGACCTTAGAAGACATGTTGAGAGCTTGTGTGATCGATTTCAAGGGTAGTTGGGATGATCACTGTCCTCTTATAGAGTTCCCCTACAACAATCTCTACTATTCCAACATTCAGATGGCCCCTTATGAGGCATTATATGGGTGTAGGTGTAGATCACCAGTCGGTTGATTTGAAGTAGGTGAAGCCGCCTTTATAGGACCAGATTGGTTCATGATGCCATGGAAAAACTTCAACTCATTAGAGATAGACTTAAGATAGCCTAGAGTCACTAGAAAGTCTATGCAGATGTAAGGAGAAGGGACTTGGAGTTCCAAGTTAATGATTGAGTTTTCCTGAAAGTGTCACTATAAAGGGGGTGATGAGATTTGGCAAGAAAGGGAAGCTTAGTCCTAGATATGTAGGACCTTACAAGATCTTGAAAAGGGTTAGTAAGGTGGCTTACGAATTAGAGTTGCCAGCAGAACTAGCAGCAGTCCATCCAGTCTTTCACATTTCCTTGTTGAAGAAGCGTGTGGGTGATCCAAGATCTATAGTGCCATTAGAAAGTGTGGTTGTGAAGGATAGTCTCACTTATGAGGATGTGCCAGTTGAGATTCTTGATCTCTAGGTTCGAAGATTTAGAAACAAAGAAGTCGCTTCAACTAAGGTTTTGTGGAGGAGTCAGTCCATAGAGAGAGCTACTTGGAAAGCAGAAGAAGCCATGAAGGCCAAGTATCCTCATCTCTTTTCTTCCTATTCCATTCTAGCTTGAGGTAATAATTCCTCTCTAGTATTTTAGTCATTCATGCGAAATTTCAATCTTAGTATCATGTTCCTTCAGTTTGTACTTGTATTTTCAGTGTATTTGTATGTTCATGGAACTTAGTTCAGTTAGAAATCAGTTTCTAGTAATTAGTGGTAGGGTTTGCAGCTCTTTCCCTACATATTCAGCTAGTTTTGTCTTCATTCGAAGACGAATGTTCCTAAGGGGGAGATAATGTAATACCCCGTGTCCGAGGCAGACCAATTTGCAGATATAAGAAGTTGCAAGTGCCACTGATGGGCGCCACCCATGGACCGTAGGGTGACCGTAGGTGGTGGTCCGTGGTTAACCACCTGCAACCCCTCCCAAAAAAACCCATAAGATTTGTGTAAGGGTCGACCCGCGGTCGGACCAACAGACCATAGGTCAGGCCACGAGTCATTCTCTTGGTCTATGTATCAGACCCCTCAACAGTCCCTCTCCTAAAGCCAACGACGGTTGATAGGACGGACCGTGGGTTAGTCCACAGATCGTCGGTCAGGGTATGGGTTGGCCCCAAAAAATTTTAAGTCAGGGGTCGTTTGGTCTATATCTTATGCGTTGGACCCTTGAACTATGTTGTTTAACCCCTAAATTATGTAGTTTTGGTCAGTTTTAGCCTAGTAACTTTATTAGAACTTACCTTAGTCAACTCATTTTTCAAAAATTCATGAGGTTGAACAAAAAGAAGGAGAAAGAGTCGACCAAGTCTTAGTCCAAGAACACTACAGATTTTCATCAGTTTCAACCCCGAAATTGAAAGATTTCTCCATGGAATTTGTCACTAGGTATGTGGGATTTTACTAGTGGGTTCCTTTCACCCATTAGGTCCCTATATTTCAGTCAAATGCTTGATTCTCTACATCGTATTAGACCTAGGGTTGCTAGAATTTCAGAATTTATGTTGAGATTCAGTTGTTAGATTAATCCAAATTTGATTATCATGTATTCGTGGAATTGTTGCTTAGTTCTTGCTTGAAACTCAGAATCCTAGTTGTGTAGACTCATAATTAGTTCATGAATTACACTTGTTAGGTCGGCTATTTCAGATATTCATTCATCTGTTTTCGAATGTTTCATTATCAGTATATTAATGTTGCATTTTCAGTAAGCATGTCAGTATTTTGAGCTATCCAGTATTATAGAAATTCAGTCATAATGTGTTAATTACATAATCAAATAGAAGTAGGCTAATATCAAGTGGACTAGGGTATGTTATCCTCAAGTCCCAGAACTACGTGCCCCCGTAGGTTATAAGTCCCCTCCGTGGGCATCAGTTTAGTGATCACGCCACTCATGCCTCTATACCTCTGGCAGGGTATATTGGGTCCTCTCAATGGGGCGTATACATCGGACTACACATTTAGCTCATGTGGTTTTATGTCGGTTATTAATAGCTCCCACAGTCAGATTCTAGTGTATTAACAAGATTATCAGTTACAGTTCAGTATTCAGGTTCATCATGTAGAAACTTGGCCATTGTATTCAGTTAGTTCATGTTCAATATTTTTAGTATTGTATCATGCTTATCTTATATCATTGCTCACTTATATGCTTTGTTCAGTTATGTATATTGTTCAACTTTATTCTATCATGCATGCTCAGTACCTTTCAAGTACTGACGCATACTCTACACTATATCTTCTCGTGTTGTAGGTTCAGGTCCTCAACTTTCAGATCACGCATAGATCGGTTCTCGATCTCCAGTTCAGCAGTATTAGTAATAAGTCCTCATTCTTCGAGGACGATTGACATGATTTTCTTTCTACTTTAAGTCTTTAGTTTCAGTTCTTGCTATATTTAGCTGGGGGCATGTCCCAGCATCTCTAGTCAGTTAGAGGCTTCATTTCAGACACAGTTAGATCCAGTTTTTGATTTGGAGTTTTATATTTAAATTGTCATTAAACTCACATATTATTCAGATAGTTTTGAGTATTCCCCATCATTTCATTTTATGATATGTTTCTAGCTTTCGCACAATATGACTATTATGTTGAAAATCGTTAAGTAAGCTTATGATATGCCAGCAGGGTTAACTTTGGGTCACTCGTGATCCTAGGTCCCGTGTCAGCGTCCTGGGGTAGCTTCGGGGTGTGACATAAACTAATATCCAGAACTTTGTAGCAAATGATACAAGAATGAGGAAGATATGATAATATGGGAAGTATTTCTTAGAGAAATGGATTTCTTTCTCCTTGCAAAATTTTTCCATGTTTAATTTGAAAGGTTTTAAGTAGCTCATTTATATTTTTCCACCATACCAAAATAAAAAAGTTGTGAAGAACTTGCTAAATTTTTATAAGTTACTATATTTTTAACATTCATACTTCCCTAACTTGATAAAAATATTCAGATCGACCAATTATTTTATTGGTTTATTTCACATAATTTTTTGGGTTGAAGTTGTGTACTTATAAAAGGTTTCTATATACGTAAATAAACTAATGAATCCCTACACATGAAAAAAAAAATTAAGCAAAGGTGGATGAAAAATAAAATTAAGTTGGAAGTTTTGAATTTCAAGTGTGATATTCTTTAATTTGATTGTTAAAATTAATATATATCTCTGCATTGCCACCACATATATGGTGAATGAAAAAAGCAATAAACATATGGAGAAACAATAATGAATATGGTGTATTCTCGTATGAGTGATTACCCAAATTTCAATTGAAATAAAGTCTTTGAGATAAATTAATATCATTTACAAGATATCACATAAATTGTAATAGTTCACTAGGTTAACTTTTGTCAGGATCCAAAGTACACTCTAGTCGTAACATGGCGTATATGACCTCGAGCAACCCTATACAAGCTTCTTAACATGCGTATACAAGATAATAAAATCATTAAGAGTTCACAAGCATTTTTATATCATAGCGAGTTTGACAAAAATAACAGAAGTCTAACATAAGTCTCAAAGTCATCTATTACATCGTAGGAGGGATTGGGACGTAACTCATACATCACATACACAATCTGAAATGAATAGACATGAACGCAATAAAAGATTCTCGGTCCTCGGAACATGAGGACTCACTAATCTTCAAAGTTTAAAAGGTATCACTAGCCACGAGTATGAGATGTAGGAGTGTCGGACCCTACATTAGTGAAACGATGTTAGCAAGAGTATGCGTTAGTACATAAAATGTACCAAGTATGATAGTATTGAATAAGAGTAATGAAATCATGCTAAAATAACTTTACATGACATGAAATGACTACTCTAAATCATAAAATAACATGTTTGAAAACACAAGTCATAATCATGGTCAATGCACGCTAAACATCTTTCAAACATATTTGAGATACTTGTAGAAGTAACCTTAGTTCATTATTTTGGGATGTTTTCCTTTAACCGATATATAGACTATGTGAGTTATAACATGGAATCCGGTGTCTATCCCACACCGAAAATAAATGTCCTTACTTTCAAAGGTAAGAACCATAAATTTCTAGCTTAAGTGGATCAACTAGCTAATGTCTATCTAAGACAAAACTATGGTGGCACATACTTATGAGATATGGGTAATCATCACTTGTCTACTAGCTGCTAAGCATAAATCCCATAAAGAAGTCATTAATCTTAACTTGTCTTATCATGTTGGTACATGGGTAATCACTACTTGTCTTATCATCCATGGAAGGGCACATCAAGTAGCCAATCCAAGCTAGAATTATATTAGAATTACTTTGTAATCTTAATTCATCTTAGGTGAGAAAATGTTTCAAGCTCATGAATCCTTTATGTGAGAAAATCATTTCACGATCATGTTTGAGTAGTACGTGATAAATCATTTCACAACAACAACAACTTGAATGCTTAATTCTCAAAGCATCCTAAAATACTTTTCATCATTTTCATAAAGAAACATGCATATCATCATAAATTCATATTTCATAGTTCAAAACTAACATCATATCATCACAGTCTAGAAATCATAGGTCATGCATAGGTTCATAGGGTCTCAACTTAAAAACATGCAATTACTTCAATTCATGCATAAAAAGACATAAAATCATCAATATATCAACGTTGAAAGGAACCCATGTGATAAATTGAAGAAAACCTTAATTTCAATTGGAGATTCTATCTTATAAAATTGGAGAATTTAGGAACCCTATGGACGAAAGAACTCCATAGGTGAATACTATCATACCTTGATGTCAAAAGCCCACTTTAAATGGAGAATTAGATACTTGATCTTGAAACCCTAGACTTCTTCTTCTTAGAGTTTTAAAGAGACAAATATTTGGGGAAGAACTTTCGAGGGATTTGGGGAAATTTGAAGAATGATTTAGAACAGTTAGATTTTAGACCCAGAAGACTTATATTTGGTTTAGGATTAGGATCAAAACAACCTAGTTCAGACATTAGTCAATTAGGGAAAAGACAAAAAAAAAAACCTTAAAATAATTGCAGACCACTATCTACAGTTTGACGTATGGTTCGTAGGTCCTACTATGGACTGTCTTGATTGACTGCAGATGGGGTTCAAGAACTATGTTTATGACCTCTAACGATGGGACCAATGTACGGTTTATTGGTAAACCTACGGTCCTTACATGGCCACTATAGGTCAAACTTTAAGCTTTAAATTTTTCTCTAAGTCTAGGATCACTTACGAGACCTATCTACGACTAATACATGTGAGACCTATCTACGATTAGTACAGTGAACGATTGAATGTCCTGGTGAATGTAAATAGGGTACTGGAACTTGTTTTTAAAAAATATTTATGCCTACCACCTATGGTTCTCACCTACAACCTTTAAGTGAACCTATAATATGTCGGTACAGAAACAAGCTAAGAAAATTAGAAAATATTTCTTCTTTTCAAATTCGAGGTAGTACAATATCTCCCCCTTAGGAACATTCGGCCTCGAATGGGACTCGAGACATCACAAAGAGGGTAGAAACTAGATCTAACAGCCCAACATGCATGCAATCACATAAATGCACATATCCGAGGAGTAAAATAAACTCCAAGCTAAAACAATCCAAACACATCATCCCATGAGGTCTATATGCAACTCATACACAAATGCACATAATATCGAGAAAATCAATTAACCTAACTGATTTTTCTCAAGATTTAAACTTTTTTATGAATATACATAAATGAGGAATCATGAGAATAACTAGGACACATCAAACCAAAAGAGTAAACCATGAGTAACTAAATACCTCAAGCTACCATAGGAACATATAAAAAGAGATGAAGATAACGAGATGTATATCGGCCTCGGACTCCCAAGTAGCACCCTCGACTAACTAATTCCTCCAAAGAACCTATACTGAAGCAACTTCTTTGTTTCTCAACTTCTGAACTTGCTGATCCATAATCTCAACCGTAATTTCTTCATAAGAAAGATTGTCCTTAATACCAAGACTATCCAATGGTACTATAGATGTCATATCACCAGCATATTTCTTTATTAAGGCGACATGGAAAACTGGATGAACTGATGCCAAGTCATTAGGTAAATCAAGTTCATAAGCAGTTTTACTTATACACCTCAAATCTGATATAGGCCCATATAACAAGGACTACGTTTACCTTTCTTTTCAAATCTCATCACACCTTTATCGGTGAAATTTTCAAATTGACCCAATCATTCACATCAAACTCAAGATCTCTTCTTCTAACATCGACATAGGACTTTTATCGACTTTGAGCTATTTTCAACCTTTCTCTAATAGGCCAAACTTTCTCCATAGCTTCATCTACGAATTCGTGACCTATCAAAGAAAATTTATCCACATCAAACAAACCTATAAGATATCTACACCTCCTACCATATAGAGCCTCATATTTATGTCATCCCAATGTTTGAGTGATAACTCTTTAAGTACGCAAATTCAATCAAAGGAAAATGAACATCCCAATTTCCCTTGAAGTCAATTACACAAGCTCTCAATGTATCTTACAAAGTTTTGATTGTATGCTCCACATGTCCATCAGTTTCAGAATGAAAGGTAGTACTAATTTTAACGCGATTACCAAGCCATTTTTGGAAGTATTTCCAAAACTTAAAAGTGAATTGGCTTCCACGATCAGATATAATAGATAGGGGCACTCCATGCAACCTAACAAATCTCCCATAGCTAAAACTTAGCATAGTATTTCGCCAACTAAGAAACCTTGACATAGATGAAATGAGATGATTTCATCATTCGATTCACAATAACCCAAATCGAGTCATGTTTTCACGGGGTACGGGGTAAACCCACAATAATGTCCATCTTCAAATATTTCCACTTCCAAGTAGGGATACTCATATCTTAGGAAAAAAACTCCCATCTTTTGATGTTCAACTTTCACTTGTTGACAATTAGGATACTTCACCACAAATTTCGCAATATCCTTCTTCATCCCATTCCTTCAATAGTCCTCACACAAGTCACGATACAACTTGGTGGCTCCTGGGTGAATGGAATATCGAGAACTATGGGCTTCTGGTAATATTTTCTCTCAGGTCATCTACATTGGGAACACACAAACAACCTTGATATCTAAGCACTCCGTCTCCTCTTTTGGAGAAAGCCTCAACTGACTTTTTGAGCAGCGCTTCCCATAACTCAATCAAAATCAGGTCAAGGCTTTGCTTTGCTTTCACTTATGACACAAAAGATGATTCAGAACCAATGTGAACAATAACACTACATCTGGTGGAATCAACTAATCAAACACCCAATCGGGCTAATCCATGAACATCTCGAACCAACTCCTTCTTACCATCCTCAATATGAGCAATAATACCTATTGATAACATACTGAGAGCATCTGCCACCACATTTGCTTTTCTAGTGTGATAGAGAACACTCATGTCCTAATCTTGTAGTAACTCAAGCCACCTCTTTTGGTGAAGATATAGATCTTTCTATTTAAACACATAGTGCAAACTTTTGTGGTTGGTAAAGACATCAACTTAAACACCACATAAGTAATGCCTCAAAATATTTAAAGCAAACACAATCGCCGCTAGGTCAAAATCATGGGTAGGATAGTTCTTTTCATGATTCTTAAGTTTCCTTGAAGCATAGCCAATGAATTTTCCATTTTGCATAAGGACATATCCTAACCCAATTCTTGAAGCATCACAATAAACTGTAAACCCATTGTTCCATTTGGTAAATTTAACACTAGAGCGGAAGTAAGTCTATCTTTCAATTCCTAAAAACTACTCTCACAAGCTTCTGACCATAAGAATATGTATTTCTTTTGTTTCAATGCCGTCAATGGTGAGGCAATCGAAGAAAGTCCAACCAAAAACCTTCTATAGTAACCGGCTAAACCAAAGAAGCTTCTAATATTCAAAGGGGACAGATCCTAACCGAAACACACACTTACAACACAATCCTCAAATGATCGGTATGCTTGAGGACTTACAACACAATCCTCAAATGATCGGTATGCTCCTCTTCACTCCTTGAACACATCAACGTATAATCAATTAACATGATTATGAACATATCCAGTTATTGTCTAAAAACCCTATTCATCAAATCCATAAATATAAACGGAGCATTAGTAAACCCGGATGACACTACCCAAAACTCATAGTGACCATATTGAGTCTGAAAAACAGTCTTCAGAATATCATATTCCTTCACCTCAATTGGTGATAATTTGATCGGAGGTGGATCTTAGAAAAGTGAATTGCCCATTGAAAGTGATCAAACTTGTCATCTATACTTGGAAGAGGATACTTATTTTTATGGTAACCATGTTTAACTAGCGGTAGTCGATGCACATGCGAACTGAACCATCTTTCTTTCAAACAAATAAGATGGGAGCACCCATGGAGAAATACTCGATCGGTTGAAACCCTTATCCAACAAATCTTTCAATTGCTCTTTTAATTCCTTAAGTTCTGCCGAAGTCATTCAGTAAGAAAGAATAGATATAGGTTGCATATCTAGGAAAAGGTCAATGTCGAAGTCTATTTCCTTTTTCGGGGAACACCCGATCGATTATCGGGAAATACTTCCAAAATCTCATTAACAATAGGGACCAACTCAAGAGTAGGGGTTTCAGAATCCATATCCCTAACCCGAACAAGATGATATATGCAACCCATAGAAATCATTTTTCTAAATTTAAGACAAGAGACAAACTGACTCTTAGGTATATAATTTCCCCCTTTCCACTCTAGAATGGGTTAACTTGGAAACTGAAACTTGACTTCTCGAGTTCTACATTCAATAGAAGAATAACATGAATGCAACAAATCGATACCAAGCATAACATGGAAATCTAACATATAAAGCTCTACAAGATCAACATAAGTGACTCTATCTGATAAGGATAAGGGACAATTTCTATAGACTCTCTTAGTCACAATAGATTAACCAATAGAAGTAGAGATAGAAAAAAAGGTCTAATAACACATCTAGAAGAATATCAAACCTCATAGCCACATATGAGGTCACAAAACACAAGGTAGCAACGGGTTCAAGCAAAGCATAAACGTCAAGATGAAAGAGTTTAAATATACTGGTAACCACATCAAGAGAACCCTCTTCCTCATGCTGACAACTCTACAGTTCATAAAATAAATTGTGTTTCGACGTCCCACTAGAACCCGAAGAAGGGTAAGGTCTAGCCCATCAATGAATATCTCTTTCATTCTTAGCAACTGAGGAATAGTCCCTTATCTTATAATCCATCTTGCCAGAGCTAAAACATGCATTAGAATCGGCTTGGCATTTTCCCTCATGCTTCGTTCCACATTTAACATAAGTAGATGAGGAAGATCCACCACCATCTCCTCCTTGAGGTTCAGGGTTAGACATTATGTCTTTATTGAATTTGGAAGAACATTGGACGAACCTTGACTGAAAAACCTTTATTGAAACTTAGAACGGTCACGTCCATCGAACCTTGTATGTGAAAAGTCACTATCACTGGTCCTAGCCTTCTTTGTCTCGCTAGACCTTTCCTTAAGTTTCTCTTCTTGTATTTCTTGAGCATGCACCATTAAGCGATAAATGTCCATATCATTGATGTTAAAGGCGATACAACATTTTTTACTACCATCTTGGACGCACGCGAAACAAACTTACCCATCTTTGCCCTAGGATCCACAATCATAGTAGGGCATATCTACAAATGTGTGAACTTCAAAAAAAATTCCTTCACACTCATGTTTTTTGATGAAGATTGATGAATTCAAATATTGTTGCCTCCCTTGTCTCAAGGGGAAAGAACCTATCAAGGAAAGTGACCTTAAACATTTCCCAATCAAGAAGACCCGTATCAACTGCCCTCTCTCCTTTCCATTGGTTGAACCAAACTTGAGAAACACCCTTAGGTTGATAAGCGGCCAATTCTTCCTTTTTAACTGGAGTCACTCCCATGATCATTAACACCTTGTACACTTCATCAATGAACTCTTGAGAATCTTCCTCAACCTTGGAATCGTGAAACTCTAGAGGATTTATTCTAGTGGAATCCCTCACTCTAGATGCCGCCGTACCCACATTTTGGTTCACGGGGACCACAACCTACCTATTGGCTTGAGTCGTCATGGCTTGGGCCAATAATTGAAAAGTAGTCCTAAACTTCGCATTAGTCACTTGCTCGGCCAAAGAAATGAAGAGAACTTGAGTAGCTTGAGGAGCTTCTCATTCCATGTTCTCATTTGAATTCCTTCTAATGTATGCTCTTCAAGGGGCCATATCTTGAAAAACATCGGATATGGATTATGAGAAGGACACATAGAGATACACTATCGCACGACTTTAGAATAATGAAAGAAGTTGAGTTTCCTAATCATCTTATAGCTTGTTATTAATAAATGTGGCGCGATTTACACTCATGAACAATACTCTACTCGACGTGGCTTAGAGACTTCTAGGATCTATCTTAACAGTGTGCTATAAATACCAAGATTATCACGGCCCTAAGTACACCCTAGTCATAACATGGCGTATAGGACCCTGAGCGACCTTATACAAGCCGCTTAGCATGTAAATACAAGATAATAGTATCTTAATGAATTCAAAAGCATTTGTATATCATAAAGAGTTTGACAAAAGTAGCAGAAGTCTAACATAAGTCTCAAAGTCATCTATTACATAGTAGGAGTGATTGGGACATAAATCATACATCACATACACAATTTGAAATTCATAGATATGAAAGCAATAAAAGAGTATTAGTCATCGGAACATGAGGACTCACCAATCTTCAAAGTATTAAAGGGATCACTAGCCACGAGTGTGGGAGGTAGGAGCGCCGAACCCTACATTAGTGAAATAATATTGGCAAGAGTATGCATTAGTACATAGAATGTACCAAGTATGATAAAAATGCATAAGATTCATGAAATCATTCTAAAAGGACTTTATATGACATGTAATCACCAAACTAAATCATGAAATAACATATTTGAAAACACAAGTAATAATCATTGTAAATGCAAGCTAAACATCTTCAAAATATATTTAAGATACTTCTAGAAGTAACCTTAGCTCATATTGTGGGAAATTTTCATTTAACTAACATATAGACAATGTGAGCTAAAACATGAAATCTGGTGTTTATCCCATACCGTAAAGAGATGTCCTTACTTGCCAAGGTAAGAACCCTAAACTTCTAGCTTAAGTGGATCCACTAGGTAATGTATATCTAAGGTCAACCTTTAGTGGCACATAGTTATGGGACATGGATAATCACCACTTTTCCACTCGGTGCTAAGAATAAATTTCACGGAAAAGTTATTAATCTTAACTTGTCTTATCATTTTGGGCCATGGGTAATCGCGGGTTGTCTTATCATCCATGGAAGAGCACATAGCTAATTCAAGGTAGAATTCATTAGAATAGCTCTTTAATCTTGATTCATCTTAGGGGAGAAAACCTTTAAATCCTATGAATCCTTTCTGTAAGAAAATCCTTTCATAATCATGTTTTAGTAGTATATGAGAAATCCTTCTCAACAATAACAACAACACTGATGCTTTACTCTCAAAGAAATCTCAAATCATTTTCATCAATTTCACAAAGAAATATGCATATCTTCATAAATTCATCTTTCATAGTCCAAAACCCAAATTGTATCATCATAGTCTAGAAATTGTGGGTCATGTATGGTTTTGTGGGATTAAACTTAAAAACATGCAATTACTTCAATTCATGCATAAAAAGACATAAAACCATCAATTAGATCATGGTTGAAAGGAACCCATGACATTGAAGAAAACTCTAATTTCAAATGGAGATTTTATCTTGTAAAATTGGAGAATTTAGTAACCCTGTGGTGGAAAGAACTCCATAGGCGAATATTGTTATAACTTGATGTCAAAACGCCCACAATCGATGGAGAATTAGAGACTTGATCTTGAAACCCAGACTTCTTCTTCTTCTTCAAGCTTTAGAGACAGAAATATTGGGCGAAGAACTTCATAGGGATTTAGGGAAATTTGAAGAATAATTTAGAATAGTTAGATTTTTGGCTTAGAATACTTATATATGTTCTAGGATTAGAATCAAAACGTCTTGACCACCCAACGCTATACATTAAAAATTTAAAACAATAGCTATAAAAAATATTTACACAAGTAGGTTACTTATAAGGTAATTGTAGATATTTATTCTACCTTAATATAACTAAGATTCTAAATATTTTAGATACAATGAGCAAACACAACATTTTCCTCCCAGGTTAAAACAAAACAAGAAATGGAAATTGCTTTTAGCGTCGGTGGAGACGTTGAGTCATGCTCCCACAATTAATAGAAAAATCATTCAACAAAAAAATGGAGATTTCAAGCCTCATCATTTTGATCTAGTTCTCTTAGTTTAAATTACTCATATACACATAAGCTTTGACTTCCTTGAAGTTCAAGAATAATTAACAAGTTAAGAAAGCACAACAATGATTTATCAGATGACTATTGTAGTTTGTTTCTTAGTTCTCATGTCTCATTGAAATTGTTTGTGCTTTTATCACAATGTTTGTCAAAGTGAAACAAAAAACGACCATTCATTCACAGAAGAAGTAAAAGAAAGAAAATTATTGTTAGAAAGAGAAAATAAGCAATGTGACACAATACACTACTAATAAAAGTTATTACTAGTTTGCAGTTTTAATTTATATATCTCGTGTTCTCATTCAAAGTGTTTGTAATTTCATCACAATATTTTCCAGAGTGTAAGAAGATTCAACCATTGATTCATGAATGATAATATTATCAAACAGGTAAAATTAATAGCATGACATGATATACTAGTAATAGAAATCTCATTAACTACTAGGTTGCATCATTGCTTCCTAAATCTCGTGTTCTCATTAAAGTTATGCCTTTTAAATCTCCGTTCAAGACATCAATTACATCCTCTGCTAGAAATATAAAACCAATATACTATAACCTAATGATAATTTTGTTTCATGTAAGGAGCAATTTTTATAAGGACCCACACAGTACAAGAATATTAAAAATAACAACACTTCGATAGTCACCAGGTAACTCATCAAACACAATGAAAATAACGAGATTTTTTTATTCTCATGTAACTCATCAAACACATTGAAAATAAAAATAATTTTATTTTATCATGTAACTCATTAAAAACATTAAAAACAATGATTATTTTATATTCAACGTGTAACTCATCAAGGACGTTGAAAATAACGAAGATTGTATATTCGTAACTTATCAACTACATTGGAAATAACAACAATTCTTTTTTTCATATTGTAACTAATCAAACACATTGAAAATAATGACAATGGAATATTCACCATCTAACTCATCAAACACATTGAAAGTAAGGACAATTTTATATTCATCATGTGACTCATCAAATATATTTAAAGTAACAAAAATATTATTCATTAGGTAACTCATCAAACTCATTGAGAATAACCGTAATTTTATATTCATATATCATGCAAATCATCAAACACATTGAAAATAACGACAATTTTATGTTTATAATGTAACTAATTAATTTATATCCAAAATCATATCATAAAGAGGTATAGGAAATCGGGCTAAATGTAACTTCTTGCCTTATGTTGCATTTCCTAATCTAAATACATCATTAACTCATATTTGGTTATTTTTTGGCTACTATAGAGAAATATTATTAAAGAGAACATATAACATAATATGATATGAAAAAATTGCTCCAAAGAACATTTGATCGTCATAGTGAAATGTTGATATAGAGGAGGGCAATTGTATAATGATCATCTGGCAGAACCAGCCTGAACCTTCAGCCTTGTTACTTATCATATCTTTATCATGTTGCAACAACTCCCTGAGATTAGAGAACAACCTTAAAATAATCATACATTGGTTGTTTTATTTTTCATTGGGTTGAGAGAGAAGCATAAGCAACCCCCCCCCCCAAAAAAAAAAAAGCTTTGTCTCCTAAAACCTGGGTTGGTATAGTTTTTCATGTTGTTAAATCGATCTAGAAAACAATGACAATCATGAAAATCATAAACGTAGGCAATTTTCCCTTCACTTCAGAAAGGAAAGACTATAACTGACCTTAAAATGTGAATCCAATGAGAGCAAAGGAAAGAACACCAAGTTTACGAAGTCTTCGAATCCTTTTCTCCAATGAAGGGCATGTCTAGCAACATAGTTTTCCAAGTATCAAGAGAAACCTTTTACCCCCTACAACTTCCACCCAATTTTTCACATACACGGGAATCCAGTTATTTGAGGCTACAATGGATTTTGAAACATACCTGAGTTGCAATATAAAAGTGATTTGAGGGTAAGCTTTGAGTGATTTGAGGGGGAGATTTGATGATTTCTTGGGGAAAGTGAAGGGATTTTCGTTTTCTGCCATTGTAGCTATGCACAAGGCACAAATTAAATCAATGTGGCAGTTGGGTTCATTTAGGGTTTTTATAATTGAAACAATTACATGGATGGTCCCTTTTCCTGGATATTTAGCCAATATCGTCCTTTATTTATTTGAGTTGGTTTTTTTTATCATTTAAATATAATTCTAAGCATATTTGGTCCCTATTAGTGGAGCACCTTTTACCAAACAATAGAATGGACCTAAAATAAAAAATGATTATAAAAAAACACGATAATATCAACCAACTGGATCAATTTGATTAAAAATTAGGAACTAAATATTCTTGGGAATATATTTGAAGGTTAAGTAGATTAATAGGACAATTTTGGATAAAGAACTCTACTTTTTGATCCAGAAATCAAATATTAGTCACCATAAAATGTATAACTAAAAAGTAGCCGATCCTTAATGTAAAATTTAAAAGTAATATTGCTACCACTTAAATTTTCTTATACAATTTTTTACATCACGTTTACACTTAAACCAAATAAGGTAAATACATAATATATAAATGTGTCTTTTAACTTGGCCTCAACTTGCATTTATGCCCTCATGTCGCATTATATATAAAAATATTACAAAGATTGTTATTTTTCATATGTTTTAATATTCAATTTCCATGTAGAAAATTGCAACATTCTCCTCTATGGTACAAATAATACTCAGAAGGGTGTGAGAAAGGAAGCAAAAATCATTTTTATTTTTCAACATGACATTTAACAAATCAGTCCCATATTTTATCCTTCATTAGAAAATAATATTGAGTATTTCAAATTATACGAAGTCTTGAAAAAAGATTTGCAAGTCTTAAGGTAGAAACTGCCAGAGACATAAGGACAAAGCTTACTTTTTATTTAACTTTCTTGCTCGATTATATCATTGACACCTCATAAATAATGTGACATTTCATATTTTATCATTCATACCTGAGAAATAATGTGACATTTCATTTGATATCATTCATACCTGAAAAAGAATGTGACATTTCTTGTTCTATTATATCATTCATATATACCTGAGAAAGAACGTGATATTTTTGGTTCTTTTGTATCTTCATATATACTTGAGAAAGAACGTGATATTTCTTATTCTATAATATCATTCATATATACATGAGGAAGAATGTGTCATTTTTTGTTCTATTTATCATTCTTATTTACGTGAGAAAGAATATGATATTTCTTGTTATATTTTATCATTTAAAAAAATTAAATTCCTCAATACAAGTTGATGCTCACATCGGAATGGAGAATTTGACCTCGATGCCTACCTTGTTCAGTTAATAAGATAGTTTACAATAGAGGGGCACATAAGGCCACAAAACCACTGCACTAGTATTACCAAAAAAGGAAATATCAAAGAAATGCACTGTTATATCCAATAGTTTCCGAAAGAAAGACTTCTTCCACCGAAGAAACATAAGGTCAAAATCTTCATTTAGCACCTTCATGGTGTCTCATAGAACCATACAAATTGTTTTACTTATTTTAACCTAAAAGAGGCAAGGTTTAGTTTATTCATCCTCATAGGTCATCTAGTAGTATTAGGCATGTCTTCTTCTCGGGAGTACTTCTCATATATATCTCCTGTGATGGAATATCTAGGAAGGGAATCAGCAACTGCATTTGCCTCCCTGAAACAATGAATGACCTCACATTGCAAGTTTCTAACCTTCCCTTCAATTTTGTATACAATCTTTTTTAATGTCCGGGTAGATTGTAACAAACTTTTGATTATGTTGACTTCCTTGAGACTGTCCATCTCCAAAGTAATGTGGGCATTAAAGTTGTCTTCACACCATTCCATTTGATGCAATGCTGCTTGTAGCTCACATATGTTGTTATTAGTGAACTTGATAGTTTTCGCAAACGCCATAATCAACTCTACATTTCTTTTTTCTAACAATACCCTATGATTACATTAAGACCTTGTCTGAACATAAAGCTTTTATCTATATTAATTTCCAGTTCACACTTGCAGTCTTTTTTCCAGTAAACGAATGTTCAACTGATCCTCGACTCGTAGTTTTTGATTTGCTTCTACTTACTGTTGTAGATTTTAACAAAAAAATGTTGTTTGTCCTTAAGATAATTTGAATTTTGAATTTTAGCTAGATTGTTTGAGTTGTGAGATATTTTAGGTTGTTTTAAATTACAAATTATGCGGTATTTTATATTTGATATCAAATACCTCAATGCTTAATGAAATTATTGAAAGCTACTGATGCCATTTAAATCCAAAAAATACACATTTTCAAACCTTTTTAGTTGCCTCGTCTCTTAGAAACACTAACAGTGGTATCAAGGCCTTCATTAATTTTAAGAGATCTGTGTGTTCTTTCGAAGAACAATCATACCATTTTCAACCCGCAAGGGCTATCTGTTTAACCTGTCAGGGCTATCCATTTTAATCTGTCGGAGTTACTATTTTCAATCCGTGCTTATTTTAAAAGAGCATGGCTATTTTCAAAAAATATCGATGTCAAGAAGCAGTTTCTCTTTAAATGCCAAAAAAAGTTCATTGATAAAAATTATTAGATTTGGTCAGTGAATGAAATCATATTTTATATCCTATGTCATCTATGTTGTTGTGAGGGAATAAAAATACCTACAACAACACTTTGCAAATCCTATATTTGTACAAATTAAATCAGTTTCAAATTTTTTTTTACATAAGACAATGTAATGGAAGATGTTTTCGAAGAGAAAAATTCTCTCTGATAACATGGTCCAAGATTACTTAGATTGTCTTAAGTTGATAGATAATTTGTGTAAATTTGCTTCTCTTAATGAAGTTCATAAGATGTTGCTACATATAACTCCTTTCACTCAATGAGAAATTTGGAAAGCAAAGAATGCCACAAGGTTTGAAAACAAAAATGTTACTCTTTTAAGAATTACTGACCAATTGAATAGCAATTGATGATGATGTTCTACTACTTGCTGGTAGTAGAAGACTTGTTTTTTTTTAAAGATGGAGCAGTTAAAAAGGATCGAAAATGTCTCTCATTGTATTGAAATGACTTCAATCGATTTCAATAATTTTATTAAGCATTGAGGGCTTTAACTACCGAACATAAAATACTACATAATTTGAAATTTAAAACAACCTAAGATATATCAACAACTCAAACAACATTAACTAAAATTCATATTATCTTAAAATAAAAAATTATTTTGTTAAAAGTACTGTAGTGACTAAAAGCAAATCTTATAACTCCTCCTTTGCTTTAGTCACTGTAATTTTAAAAACTGCTCCTCTTGAATTTTTGCTCTAAGCAGTTGATGCTGATTTTTTCTTAATTTTCTTGAATTTCACATTTTTTAAATACCGATATTTCTCTTTCTTCTTTTTATTTTTTTAGAGAATCCTGATTCTAAATAATTATCACTATGAAAGGATCTCAAAGTATTACTCCCATATTTTCTATGTAAAAGATCGATATTGGCTAACTGACCGTTGGAAGGCCAGTTATCCCACAAGAAATACATATGAACCTCATTAATCTCCAAAGTAATATATTTTTCCACAACATGTCTAATATGCAACAGTTTTCTCCAAGAATTGGAATTTTTAGACTAAATGACTTTTGCCACCATGTTAGTTCTAGGACAATACTTTGTTGTTTCATAAATTTCGTCTATAAGTTGTCCATAGTGTTTAGTCTTGACCATGACTTAGCTGTGAAGGAATTACAAATATCAAACAATATTTGACAGCCCAGTCCACCGTCATCAATGTGAAAACACATTTTCTTCCTGGAACTCCAATGGTACTTATTTTTACCTTCCATTTGCCCCAAGAAGAAATTAGAGAAATCTTCCTCTATTTTATAAAGCACCTTCTTAGGGTGTTCCAGAGTAGCAAATAAAGTTTTGAGACTGAAGAATATGTTTGATAATGAAAGTTTTCCTCTACAAACATGAGATTATTCTGCCACCCACTTATTTGGTTAATGACCTTTGTGGCTAAGTCTGTAAAAATACTCGTTCTCTTCCTCTCAGTGTAAACGGGCCATCCCAGATATTGGAAATTGAACTTTTCTTGATTATAACCAGCCCATCTTTTGATCTTTATGATAATCCTGAAGTCTACATTCTTATGAGTGATGAAGCAACTTTTACCCTTGTTGATCTCTTTCCCAAAAGCTTCTTGACACTTCTTGAATATCTTCATGATCTGTTTAATAGAATATTTCTCAATAGCGCAAAAACTACTATGTCATCAGCATGACACAGATAGTTAACTTGAGGTCATTGTTACTTATGAAAAATCCCTTGAAATCTTCGCTTTTATGAAGTTTATTAAGATCTTTAGATAGACCCTCCGCACCTAAAGTAAATAGGGGTGGAGACAAAGGATACCCTTTCTTGAGACCTCTAGATGAATATAAAAATCTCTGTCCAGCCCTACTCACTATTACAGAGTACCAATTGTTTGAAATGAGTCTATGGATAAGCTCAATAAAATATTCTCTGAAACCCAATTTTCTAAGAACAGATATGTGGAAAGCCTAGGAAACCTTATCATAGGCTTTTGACATATCTGATTTGAACATCTAGTTACCACGCTCATTTAAACCTTTGATGCCATGGACAATCTCTTGAGCAAGAAGAATATTTCAAGTGATCGACCTTCCTTTAATAAATCCTGATTGGTTTTCAGAAATTAATTGAGGAAGGATAAGAGCAAATCTCATGGAAATAATCTTTTTAGTAAAGTTCCTCAAGCTTATAATGTCACGACCCGAGAGCATCCCCTAGTCGTAACCGGCGTATTCGACCTTGAAGAGGTCAAATATAAGCCTCATGGATCTTTCATTGCATACGATACTAAAAAAAAGAGAAGAATTTAAAACTTTCTTCACACACGAAGATACTTTCATTAAATAACAAGCGAAAGACTTTCTAGACTTTATCCAAGATGTCTCAAAACCATCTAATACTTGAATACAACATTGGGACTAAGCCCACTCAAGACTATAACAAAACTACAAGACAAAAAGGAACATGTTGGTTATTGTCCTCGAATCTATGAGAACTCACCAAGTCTTCATCTTCAAACATCATAGAAACCTATCCATCAACCATGGAATATCAACATCTCCAAATCCCTACACTTTAGTCAAAAGGGAAAGAAAGGGGTTAGCACAATTAAGTACTACGTATGGAAACCATGCAAAAACATGCTAAAAAGAACATTTGGTTGAAAGTCATGCCTTATGCCATTTTAGTAAAACTTCATGAACATTGACATATTAGACATATTATAGAACATAACCAACCTATAAGACATTAACCACATTATAGACATACTCAACATTTTCACCACGTAACGCATTTCATCATTCAAGGACCCTTATCTAAAGTTACCCTAAGACACACTTGAGTGAGACATGAAATGGCCGCCCATACAACCTCTTCATACACACCTAAGTGTTCCTCAAGGCTACTATAGACAAGAACCATCATGCTTCAAGGTAACATACAAAATAACTCACTTCATTAACATAAGTAATTCATTCAACAAATCATTTAGACAATAAGTCAACATTCTTTTTTTAAAGTCATTTAGGACACATTCACGCATTTAAGGGACTTCATAGTTTAGTCATATAGACTTAGAGAACTCACGTTAGCACCTTCAAAGGCTACTCGTACCATGTGTAGATAGCATCCCATACTACTACCTACACGGTGTAGAACCTATCAAGTAACTAGAGTTCACATTAAGGGCATCAAGTTCTACACTTAAAGATCCAAGTGTCAAGAATGCTCATAGCACCAATTTCCAAGAGATTCAATAACAAGGCTCGCCCAATATACACATCATGTCGTCACACCAAGCACAAGCAAGTATCAAGAAGGGTCGACACACTGTATCAAGAAGGGTCAAAGCCCAATAATCAAGAGAAGCAAGAACCATATTAAAAATGGTTTTCTAGTTCGTACTTAAAATGAACAACTTCCATTCATAAGACGAACTAAAAATCCAGAGTCAAGATCGCAAGCGATCTGAATCAACAGGCATGCCAAGAGTGACAAAGTCACAGCCACAAGAAGGACAAGGTCCCAACAAGAGTGCCAGGTGATTAAACAATCCGTACAAGTGGGCGAGTTACACAAGCCTCTTTAATGCCTTAAAGGATACCAATATGACAATGCCAAGTGACAAGAGGTAACCAAGGAACAAAGATCAACTTTCAAATATTCCAGCAGTTAAAAGAGTGCAAGTACAAGTTTGTACACAAATATCAGTGCTTTAGCAAAGAAACAGTCCAACACAACTTTGCGAGTTCAGACCGTAGACCAATAATTGTTTCAAGGTCCTCAACTTATTCAGGAATATATACAACCTTAAAATATAGTTAAATAACTTCTTTAACTTCTATTAGCTTGGTAATGTTGACGTAAATAGGATCATCATCGCAAGTAAGTCTAGCATGTACAAATACAAATATGCTCCCAAAACAGTGAATCTGTCCAGCCTGGTACCCCAAGTCGCAAGTTAGATTTAACATGAAAACGACAAAACTAGACTTTATAACTTTCACGAAAGATGTAACTACATCTCTTAAGGTTGAAAACAAACAAGAATCACCACAAAATACATTTTGTACAAAAAGATATATTCAAAACACTAACAGCTGATCATCCAGGATTTCAATTTTCGAAATCTGGGCAGTACTTGCCCTTTGTTGTGTCCCTGATTTCGTATCCATAATAGTTAAATTAGCGTTTTACATAAACATAAGAGTTGTAGGTGTACAAGTTAGCTTTCCAATTTATATTTATTCATTGTAAACGAAGTTCTAGAGAACAAGATATGCATAAATTACCAAATATTACCCAGCTCAGAAACCGATTTCATCACTTACATATGAAAGGAATGCCATAGCCTATCGATTTATATTCAACATAGCTTTCCATTTATCAAGAAGAGCACCAAAGTCTACCAAGTCAAGAGATGACATTTAACAATATAAGGCACTTCACATTCCATCATCTTCATTCATAAGTGTTAAGAGAGAACATACTTTTAATCGCAATACAATAATAATTTATTAAAGATCACCTTGGGATCACATGTACACATTTATATTCACAACATTATTACCTTTACTTCATTAGATTCTCATCCAAATCCTTTACATCACATTCACATATATGATATCATGTCAACACTTCAATTCCTCATATAATGCCTTCAAGGCCATAATCATAATACATTCAATAAGTAGGCACCTCCACCATAAGTGGATCACACATCAATCTATCACAATTCTATATCAATTCTACATTAACAATGAAGTTAGGTCAACTTACCCTTTTCCACAGCCGCAATCACCATTCCTCAATTCTTCAACAATTCTCAATAGATAAACATATATAGTAATAGAAATCAACTATTCAACTCAATTTAAGCATAATTCTATCATCATTCAATAATAAACAATAAACCCACTTCATAAGCCAATTTTAGGAAACTTGCAAAGACATGGGTTCATGGAATTTACTTTCTTAAAACCATAAATAAACATCAATAATAACATAAATTATCATTAAAAATCATTTAATGCAAGAACCCATGCTAGAATCGAAATTAGAATTTTAATTTTTAAACAACTTTTGAAATCTTTTGGATTGACTCTTTGATTGAAGAAGGAATCAAAGATGAAAAGTCCCCATACCTTAATCTTCAAGAACCAAACGAAATTGGAGAAGAAATCAGTAGCCACCATCAACCCTAGCTCCATCTTTCACCTTGATCTTCCATGGGGTTCTAGATAGAACCTTTTTGAAAGAGGGAGGGTTTTTTTTTTAATTATTATTAAATGGAGTGATTTAAATGGAAGAATTTTGGTCAAAAAAGGGTTTTATAATTGCTAGGAAAGACAAAGAATAATAGGGACTCAACTTAGGAAAAGAATTAAGGACCCACAAAGTTAAACTTAAAAGTTTTCCCTAAACCCGTCTAAGCTCGTCCTTTTTGACAGTGCTTCACTATTTTGGGCATAACTTTTTACTCCGAGATCGGAAAAGAGCAAACTTGGTGGTGTTGGGAAGAGGACTCAGAGACCTTTAATTGGATAGGTAGTGGTCCACCTAATTCATTTTGAGCTAAAAGATATGACCATTTAAAGTTTACCTTAACTCCTAACTTAAAACTAAAAACTATTTTTTGGGGACTATTTTTAGGGTCTAGGTTCTAAATGATTTCATAACTTAGCTTAAGGTCTTGCTAGCTTATAAAGGTGATAAATCAACTAGCTAATCAACCCCTTAATCCCCTTTACATAATTTAATCAAGTTACCAACTTCAAATACACATATGAGGCTCTAGTTTTACTAGTTCGTTTTTTTTTAGGGTCATTACATATAAGCTAAGTTAAGAGGATTGATCTGTGGCCTTTACTTTTGGAACTATCACTAGACAAGAGTGGGTTCAAAAATGGAGAGTTCAAAATAAGCTCAACAACTTTCCAAAGCTCATTAAATGGTCCAAAATTTGCATTGGTAGGTATGCATCATGTCAAGATTTTACTAATTGATATAATATGAAAGTCAAGTTTTTTTCTCTGGTATGCCAATGCAATTTTTGGACCATTTATTGAGAGCTCTGGAAGAGTTCTTAAGGTTGTTTCAGGTATAATATGAAATGTCAGGTTCAATCAAGGAGGAAACAACTATTTAAAAGAAATAATAAGAGCAAAATGGAAGCAGAACAATATATATTATATAAATATATATATTCACTTTCAAAATATGGAAGTCACAAGTATATACCCGCAACCTGCCCCACCCCGCATTAGTTGTTTTTCCGCCCTGCATCCCACCTGCTCCGCACAACCTCAAATCCTCCCTTCCCTACATAGACATAAGCCCGCCCTGGCCCACCCTGCATCTGCTCCGCCCCATTGTCATCCCTAATTCAAATAATACTTCATGCCTATTCGTGGCATTGATTTTGTATGTATAGGAAAAAATTGAGTTAACTTTTAGCCAAAGTACCTTAGACGAGTCTCAAATTTCGCCAAATGATGTTGTTGGTTAGATTTTAGGAAAAGAGCACTCTGGAAGGGTTAGATGTTTGGGATTAAGAATCATCCCCAGTAAAGTTTTTAAACAAGTAAGACCTCGTTTTGGTGGTGCAAGTGCTTCAAGTAGTGAAGCTTCATGTTCATCCCAATGCCAAGAGAACCACAATCAAATGATGAATGTTTTCAAGGAATATATGATAATGAAAGAAGGGATGATATCAGAACAGTATGCGGGGTTCTTTGCTTTTCCTTCGACAAATTCTCCTACAACAATGGTAAGTAAACTTCTTATTTTTTTCATATGAACCATGGAACATTGTTGTAAAAAATTTGCAATAACATATCAAGGCATCCATTTGATGAAAGAAAGAACACACGGCAAGTTTAAATGACCATTGTTTCAATAATAACCAAACCTAAGTCACAAAAGCAATGACAACATCAACACCTACAACATATTGTATATTCTAGTAACCTACTTGAAGAGAACCATATAAATGCAGTCAACTTACATAGAACTACAACCTCTTTTCCTTTGATGTATCTATAATAGAAACAACCTCAGACTCTAGAGGTGGATGGCATAGAATAAGTCTTCATTCATTTTTGGTTGACATATATTGACAGATGACAAGTATAAATTGAAACATAAGATTTGTCAAGAAAATCACATTTTGCTAATATTACTTGATTAATTTTATACTTTATTTTTTTATGCAGCCAACTGATGCTACTAGTGAACCAATTCTGCCTATAAACACAAGAAGATCATGCGGTGGTGATAGTAATCCTAGCCAGGACAACCATCGATTACATTATAGTTGTCTTAGCTAATTAATTATGATGACAAGATTGTGTGATTGGAGGAGTAGTTAAAATGTTGGATTGGATATTTTTTGTTTAGATTTAGTGTTTGACTCTGATGAATATACTTGATGTTGAGAGTTTAATTTAAATGGCTAATTATCATGCAATATTTTTGTGATTTTATGATATGACGTTAAAGAATATATAGTTCTTGACCTTCAGATATTTTTTGGGTTTGATTATAATTTAAAGCTTAATTAGTTATGCTATAAATAATATATGAATAAAAAAATATTCAATGAACTGTACAGGTTATGATTGCCCAGATCTTTAAATATAAGGAATTCTTAAAAATTTGTGAAGGTTTTAAACCCCACTATTTGTAACTGAAAAATAATTTTAAAAGATTTAATTTTAAATCCGCGTGGGTTGACTTCTACAAAGTAACCCTTGCTAATTTTTTTATGGGTCAAAAATATGCCACAAATTGGTTGCGACAACTCTTATTGTCGGAGTTCCAATAAATGCCGCAATACTAGATTGTGGGGGTCTTAAACCCCACAAAAACAGTAAAATTAACCCTCGTTGTAGTCCGTTCAGGTTTTATTTAAACATGTGCATGAATGTACCTTATGGGCCGATGGGGGACAAGTTAGATTTAGTTTAGCTGTAATTAGATTTACTTTTGGTATGCTCGTGTGTTTCCTTTCTTTACCGTTTTGACCTCTATGTTTGTCTAGATACCATCTTTTTAGACAATTTTTACCTTCTTTGTTCAGATGATCTTTGATTCCTACTGAGTACCTTTGTTTTGGTACATATGCTATACTCTGCATTTTTTTTCATGATGCGAGTCCTAGTACCAGTTTCCAACGTGATCATTCATGTCATCGTTTGCAACTTTTGGGGTTCGGAGATGAGAGTGAGCACTTGGCATACTGGATCAGCCAGTCTCCTTCAGTATATATGCTTAGCTAGTCTTTTGCCTTTGAGATGGCTTGTTGTGGTTCACTTTTGGAATTTGTATTTTCATATTGAAAATCACTGTACTCGTGACTTCCAGGTTTGGGGAGAGATTCTATAGTATATATATATATATATATATATTTGGGTTGTTTCTCCTTCCGTCTTTTTATGTTGTTTAGTGTTATTTCTGTTTAGTTCTGTCCTCATACTCATTACTTGTTGTTTTGGGTACGGGTACGTTATGGTGTGTTATAGTAGGTGCAATCATGACCTGTGAAATCGGGTCGACTGTTAAATGACTCGATGATATTATAACTACACTGTACAACCCTTTTTTATAGTTCTGCTATTATAATTTTATATATTATCTAGCATATATGGGATAAATGATATATAAATTTGTTTGATTGGAAATGATTACCTTTAAATCTTATATCTAAACACATTATATATTATGCTAATGAAATTGATATTGTATCTCCGACGCAAAAATTTAATTTCAGAGAATTCAAACTAACAGCTTGGTGTTCTTGTCATGAAAGCAAAAATTGAATATAAATGACAACATCAAACTCAAACTGGAGATACAGCTTTTGGAGGAATCTTTGGATATGATCAAGGAAATTGGTACTTGGTATATTCAAATAAGATGAAGCCGACCTCAAATTTCATGACAAAGTTATGGAGTATAAAATAAGAGTTGAAATTGGCCGACGAAATAGAAAGTAAGGATATGATAGTAGAGACACATATTTCCTACTTGATGTCAAGCTTATCAAAGAGGAGGATATACAAGTTCACCCTGCTAGGGATTTTATTAAACACGATAAACATATGTTGAAGTTCAATAGGCCTATCATTAAACATATTTGGAGGGAGGTAAACTAATGTGAAGAATTTTGTAGCAAATGACACAAGCATGAGGAAGATATGATAATATTGGAAGCATTGCTCAAAGAAATGGATTTCTTTCTCCTTGCAAAATTTAGCCACGTTTAGGGTGTGTTTGGTATGGAGGAAAACATTTTCAAAAAAATGTTTATCAATATTCCCATGTTTGGTTGACCTAAATGTTTGGAAAATATTTTCCAAATCAACTCATTTTCCTCAACTCTAACGAAAATGACTTCCCTACCAAAATTAAGGAAATCATTTTCCGAACTCTACTTCATTCTTTAATTTTTTTTCTTACTTTACCCATACTCTGTACCCAACCCTACTCGTTTAAAATAATTAATTTTTTATTTTTTTAAAAAAAATTCAAATATGTTTTATCCCTATCTCCGAACATGCCCCCCTCCATCCCCTCCTCCACCCTCAAACAAAATTAAAAATTATTTTTGAAAAATGTTTCAAATTTTAAGATTTTTTTTACCTCACCCAATCCCTACCACCCCTATCCCTTAACCCCCCCCCCCCCACCCCTAAAAAAATTACTTTCAGAATATATTTCAAATTTGATTTTTTTTAAAAAAAATTTATGTCACTCCCCCCGCCCCTCCGCCACCAAGGGCACCTCCAACCATACCACCCCCATCATTTTTTAAAAAAAAATATTTTTGAAAAAATATTTAGAATTTTTAAAAAAATCTTTTTTATGCCACCCTACCCCACCCCTAGCCGCGCCCTACCCAGCCCATCACCGCCAATTTATATTTAAAAAAAATTGTTTTTGAAATTCAAATTATTATTTTTTCATTTTAACTCCAACTCCTACCCATACCCCCTCCTTCACCAACCCATACCCCTCACCCAGGCCATTCCCGGGAAATAGTTCAAATTTAAAAAAAAAATCATTTTTTATTCCACCCCTACCCCCTACCTCCCGTGCCACCCCCACCCAGTCTACCCCCATAAAAAAAATTAAAAAATTGTTTTTGAAAAATATTTCAAATTATTTTTAAAAATATTTTTTATGCCACCCCCACTCCTATCCTACCCCCAGCCGCCGCCCCCCCCCCCCCCCCACGACCCTGTAAAATATTTTTTTTAATAATTAAAATTGTTTTTGAAAAAATATATTCTAGGTCAGATCTTAGGGTCGGATTTTGGAACGGTCATCATGGTCTTCTCCTAGTTTGGATGTTGCGGTCGGTCTTATATCAATTATCGAGTTGATTTTTGGATCAGAAATTATTTTTCTAAAGAGTATTTTTTAGTCTTAAGCAAAAAATAAATGATATTTTTTGAAAAATATTTTTCATTCACCAACCAAATACTAAAAAATATTTTCCAGAAAATATTTTCTACTCCCCAAGCAAACATGAGAAAATAAGTTAGAAATCTACTTGTTTTCCAAGAAAACATTTTCTAGGATAACATTTTCCATGGAAAATATTTTCCTTCATACCAAACACACCTTTAATTTGAAACGTTTTAAGTAGTTCATTTAGTTTTTTCCACCGTACCTAAATACCAAAAATGTGAAAAACTTGCTAAAAGTATTCACATTGACCAATTATTTTATTGCTTTACTTCACATGATTTTGTGGGGTGAAGTTGTGTACATATAAAAGGTTTCTATATACGTAAATAAACTAATGAATCCCTTCACATAAAAAAATGTGTTTAAGTGAACCTACGGCTTGTCGGTAGAGACACCAGTTAAGAAAATCAGAAAATTTTCTTTCTTTTCAAATCCAAGGTGTTACAATATCTCCCCCTTGGGAACATTCGGCCTCAAATGGAACTTGAGACATCATAAGGTGGGTAGGAACTAGATCTAGAAGCCCAACAAGCATGCAATCACAATAATGCACTTATCCGAGGAGGAAAATAAACCCCAAGTTGAAATAATCCAAAACATCATCTCATGAGTTCTATATACAACTCATACTCAAATGCACATAAACATACAGAAAATCAATCAAGTTAACTCATTTTTCTCAAGATTCAAACTTTTTTTGAATATGCATAAATGAGGAATCATAAGAATAACTAGGACACATGAAACCCAAAGAGTAAACCATGAGGAACTAAATACCTCAAGCTAGAGTAGGAAAATAGGGAAAGAGATGAGGATAACGGGATGCCATATCGGCCTCAGCCTCCCAAGTAGCATCATCAACTAACTTATTCTTCCAAAGAACCTATACATAAGCAACTTCTTTGTTTCTCAACTTCCAAACTTGCAAGTCCAAAATCTCAACCGTAATTTCTTCATAAGAAAGACTGTCCTTTATACCAAGACTCTCCAATGGTACTATAGATGTCAGATCACCAACATATTTCTTCATCATGGAGACATGAAAAACCGGATGAACTAATGCCAAGTCATTAGGTAAATCAAGTTCATAAGCAACTTTACATATATGCCTCAAATCTGATATGGGCCCATATAACAAAGAGTAAGTTTCCCTTCTTTTCCAAATCACATCACACCTTTCATGGATGAAATTTTCAAATAGACCCAATCATTCACATCAAACTAAAGATCTCTTCTTCTAACATGCACATAGGACTTTTGTCGACTTTGAGTGATTTTTAACCTTTATCTAATAAGCCAAACTTTCTCCAAAGCTTCATATACCAAATCACGACCAATCAAAGAAAATTAATCCGCTTCAAACTAACCTATATGAGATCTACACCTCCTACCATATAGAACCTCAAATGGAGACATACCAATGTTTGAGTGAAAATTATTTATGTACGCAAGTTCATTCAATGGCAAATGATTATCCCAATAATTCTCATACTGAATGGGAATACCTCTCGAAAAGGACCCTTGAAGTCAATTACACAAGCTCTCAAGATATCTTGCAAAGTTAGGATAGTGTGCTCCGCTTGCCCATCGGTTTTTGAATGAAAGGTCATACTAAGTTTAACACAAGTACCAACCTCTTTTTGGAAGGATTTCCAAAACTGAGAAGTGAATTGGTTTCCACGATCCGAGATAGTAGATAGGGGCACTCCATGCAGCCTAACCATCTCTTATAGGTACAACTTAGCATATTTTTCCGCCAAATAAGAAACCTTGATATGGATGAAATGAACTGATTTCATCATTCGATCTACAATAACCCAATCTTCAAATATTTAAATTTCAAAGTAGGGATATTGATATCTTAGTACAAACCTCCCAACTTTTGATGCTCAACTTTCACTTGCTTATAATTAGGATACTTAACTACAAATTCCACAATGTCTTTATTCATGCCATTCCATCAATAGACCTCACGCAAGTCACGGTACATCTTGGTGGCTCCCAGGTGCATGGAATATTGAGAACTATATGTTTCTGATAAGGTTTTCTCTCTTAAGTCATCTATATTGGGAACACACAAACAACCTTGATATCTAAGCACTCAATCTCCCCATTGGGAGAAAGCCTCAACTGACTTTTTGAGCACCTCTTCCCTTAATTCAATCAAGATCGGGTAAAGCTTTACTTTTGTTTCACTTATGACACAAAAGACGATTCGGAACCATTGTGAACCATAACACCACCTCTGGTGGAATCAACTAATCGAACACCCCACCGAGCTAATCCGTGAACATCTCAAACCAACTCCTTCTTACCATTCTCAGTATGAGCAATACTACTCATTGATAACCTACTAAAAGCATCCGCAACCACATTTACTTTGCCAGGGTGATGGAGAACACTCATATCATAATCCTTTAGTAACTCAAGCCACCTGATTTTGCAAAGATATAGATCTTTCTGTTTAAACGCATTTCAAACTTTTGTGGTTGGTAAAGACATCAACATGAACACCATATAAGTAATGGCTCAAAATCTTTAAAGCATACACAATATCCGCTAGGTCTAAATTATGGGTAGGATAGTTCTTTTCATGATTCTTAAGTTGACTTGAAGCATAGGAAAGGACTTTCCCATTTGCATAAGGAAACGTCCTAACCCAATTATTGAAGCATCACAATAAACCACAAACCAATTGGATCTCTTCGGTAAAGTCAACACCAGAGCGGAAGTAAGTCTATCTTTTAATTCATGAAAACTCTTTTCACAAGCTTTTGGCCATAAGAATTTGGGTTTCTTTTTTGTCAATTCCATCAGTATAGAGTCAATCAAAGAAAATCCTTCAACAAACCTTCTATAGTAACAAATTAAAACCAAGAAACTTCTAATATTCGAAGGGGATAGAGCTCTAGACCAACTCTTAACTGCATCCATCTTCTTAGAATCTACCTCAATAGCTTTTCTAGAAATAACGCGACCAAGAAAAACCTTAGATCTTAACCAAAACTCACACTTACTAAACTTTGAAAATAGTTGTTTGTCCTTGTGGTCTTGCAACACAATCCTCAAATGATCGGTATGCTCCTCTTCCCTCCTTGAACAAATAAACATATCATCAATTAATATGATTATGAACATATCGAGGTATTTTCTAAACACCCTATTCATCAAATCCATAAATGAGACCGGAGCATTAGTCAACCTGAATGACATTACCGAAAACTCATAAGTGAGTATATCGATTTCGAAAAATAGTCTTCAGAATGTCACATTCCTTCACCCTCAATTTGTGATAACTCGATCAAAGGTTGATCTTAGAAAAGTGAATTACCACTTGAAGTTGATCAAACTAGTCATCTATCCTTGGAAGAGGATACTTATTCTTAATGGTAACCATGTTCAACTGATGGTGGTCAATGCACATTCGAACTAAACCATCTTTCTTTCGAACAAATAAGACTAGAGCAACCCATGGAGAAGTACTGGGTCTGTTGAAACCATTATCCAACAAATCTTTCAATTGCTCATTTAATTCCTTAAGTTCTGCCAAAGTAATTCGGTAAGAAGGAATAGATATAGGTTGCGTATCTGGGAGAAGTTTAATGCCAAACTTTATTTCCTTTTTGGGGGGAACACCCAGTAGATAATCAGGAAAACTTCCAAAAACTCATTAACAGTAGGGACCGATTCAAGAGTAGGGGTTTCAGAATCCATATCCCTAACTCGAACAAGATGATATCTGCAACCCTTAGAAATAATTTTTCTAGCTTTAAGATAACAGACAAATTGACTCTTACGCATATAATTTCCCCCTTTCCACTCTAGGATGAGTTAACTTGGAAATTGAAACTTGACTACTCGGGTTCTACATTAAATAGAATCATAACATGAATGCAACCAATCCATACCAAGGATAACATCTAAATCTAAAATATCAAGCTCTATAAGATAAACATGAGTGACTCTATTGGATAAGGAGACATGACAATTTATATAGACCCTCTTAGCCATAATAGATTCAACAATAGAAGTAGAGACAGAAAAAGGATCTAATAACACATCTAGAAAAATATCAAGCCTCGTAGCGACATATATGGCGTCACAAAATACAAGGTAGAACCGGGTTCAAGAAATGTATAAACATCAAAATGAAAAAGTTTGAACATACCGGTAACCATAGTGGGAGAACACTCTTGCTCATGATGAGTTTGGAGTGCATGCAATCTATTTTGCTTCTAACTCCCACTATAAATTGAAGAAGGATAAGGTCTAGTCCATTGATGATTATCTTATTCATTATTAGAAACTAAGGAACAGTCCCTTATCTTATGATTCATCTTGCCAGAGCTAAAACATGCATTAGAACTGGCTTGACATTTTTCCTCATGCTTTCTTCCACATTTAACACAAGTAGATAATTAAGACCCACCACAATCTCCTCCTTGAGGTTTAGGGATTGACATTGTATCTTTATTGAATTTAGGAGGAGAACTGGAGGAACCTTGATCGGAAAACCTTTATAGGAACATAGAACGACCCTATCCATCGGACCTTGAATGTGAAAAGTCACCATCACCGGTCCGTGCCTTCTTAGTCTCCCTAGATCTTTCTTTAAATTTCTCTTCTTGTATTTTGTGAGCATGCACCATTAAGCAAAAAACGTCAATATCATTGATGAGCAAGGCGGTACAAATTTTTTTGACTACCATCTTGGACACTCGCTAAAAATACTTACTCATCCTTGCCCTAGGATCGCCAATGTAATGCCCTAGAAATTAGTAGACTAAACTAGAGCCAAGAGTTAGGGTTCTAGAGTATGTTATTGAAGATTAGAGTCGTAGATGAGACTTTTCATGTTTAGAATGAGGGGTTAGTGGTTGAACGTTAGGGTACGTGTTAGACCTCATAGCTTATAAGACCTTTTAGAGTATTGGTTAAGTTTTGGAAGGGCATGTGCCAAGGAAAAAGGGCAAGCCTAAGCCAAAGGGCCAAGGCTTCCCAACCTTGGCAGCACACTGCTCAGGGATCACGACCACTTTTACGGCTAGTGGTGATGACCACGGACCGTGAAAGGGTCCGTGAAGTTCCCTTAGACTCATCTAGGCATGGTCCAAGAATCCTAGCTACTGCTTAAGGAACCACAGACTACTTCACGAACTGTGGTCAAGACCACAACTCGTGGGAAGGCCCATGGTCTTTCCTTAGTGCATAGTGAGCTTGGGGAGGTGAGGTGGTACACTGGTAAAGGGACCACGAGCACCTTCATGGGCCGTGGTGCCCTTGATGGTCCGTAGAGAGTGGTGTGGCGCCTTGCACCAAGGCTGCCTAGTGAGGGCCGAAGTCGTAAATTCCTAAATGTGTAGATAAATTATGGGTCATTTTATATGGGTATTATACACCTATTACTATATTTTATAAGTCTTATAACATCTTTTTAATTCATTGAGAATCAAAACCCCAAATTCCTTCTCTCTCAAATAATTCTCTCTCTAGAAAACCTAAGAAGAAGAAGAAGAAGAAGAAGAAGAAGAAGAAGAAGAAGAAGAAGAAGAAGAAGAAGAAGAAGAATGAGAAGAAAAAAAGAAGGAGGCCAGGTCAAATCTTACATTGAAGCAAGCTTAGTAGGTCTTTGAATTAAGGTATATTTATCTTTTCATATATGAGTTCTTCCACCCATAGAGTTCCCTAAGATTTCCCCTAATTTGTGAAGAAGAACCCCAATCTAAGCTAGGGTTATTTCCAATGCGTGGGTATAGTTGGGTATGATTTCAAAGTGTTGGATAATACTTGTTTATGGCTAATTTGGCATTTAATTGTGATAATGTGATGAAATTATGTGGTTTCAATGGTTAACCCTAGTTTTCTTAATGAGTTGCATGATTTGTGGGTTGATGTCATTAAAGGGCAATTTGAAGGTTCATGAGTGACCTTCTTGTATCAATGTCATGAGTAGGAATTGTTCAAGGTTAGGAACACATAATCATGAATTGAACTTAGACTAATTGAATATGATTGATCTTGTCTTGTAAAGTTGGAATTCCACCTTTAAGATGAATTATGGCTAGAATGACCTAGTAATGAGGAATGTGATGAGAATTGCTTAAGAAAAAGCCTATTACTTGAATGTCTTGTAATCTAGATATGATTAAGGATAAAATTAAGTAAAGCTTTGAGATGAAGGCTTGTAGTCATTAATATTGAATCACTAGGGCTTGAGAGTAGAGTCAATGTGATGAATAGAATCTAATGGGTGGGTTTATGGTGAAAGGCCTATACTCACCTAATCTACTTTATGAATGCTTGAAAGTATGAAGTGATAGAATCACTTGAGCATGGATGGATTGTCAAGGACATCCTTCCATGAGAGATGAATGTTAAGCAAGGCTTAACAAGTAAACCTTGGGGTGTATGCTTGGTTCCAAGTGGATATTGACAATGAGATGGAGTGTCACACAAGAAAGGGTTCGAGCTCGAAGTAGAAAGGAGAACCACACCTAGTTGATGTGAGGACTATCCAAGAACAAGGGGGAACTATTACGTAGTAGAGTATGGGTTTTCCCCTAGTTAGGTCTCATGAGATGGGATCCTTCATGTAGTTGAGTCAAGGTTCGTAGTAGAAATCTCTATATCGAATGAGCTAAGACATGCTTGAGAAGCATCTCATAGTGTTCAAAGCATAGAGAACTAAGACTTACTTAGTGAAGTAACTCATAGTGTTCTGGAGTGTAGATGGACTTAGACTTGCTTAAGCTAGCATCTCATAGGGTCCATGAAGTGAAGGAACTTAAACATACTCTAAAGAGTATCTCATAGAGTTCAAAGTATAAGTGAGTTAGACATACTTAAGTAAGTATCTCATAGTATCCATGCTAGTAATGAACTGAGACATACTAAAAGTGGTATCTCATAGGGTTCGAGCTATAAATGAACTAAGATGTGCTTAAGGGAGTACCTCATAGTGTTCTAAAGATAAAAAGTGGAACTAGATTCCAAACTTAGAAGTACTAGAAAGAGGACCTAAAAGTAATACTTAGTATGAGTAGTATTATAGGATGCTATGATTGCATTGCACAAGTATGGCTTAGGGTTACTAAGTAGAGTGAGTTAAGATGGGATTGTGCCACATTTGCCTTCATTGCTATAGTTGACTAAAGGTGAAAGATTCTTTTAGTTATGAGGAGTTAAGGTAATAATGAGACCAAAGAGGGGTGAATATAACTAGGATGGTTTCAAGGTCATGCTTAGTGTGAAGGGTATTATAGGATTCTTTTCATGCATTGCATAGGTGTGCTTTCAGTTTACCTAGAAGTATGGTATTCTTATGGTAGAGAAGCCTAGAGAATTAGACCATGTATATATACCATGATTAGGATGACCAAGAAGGGATACATGGCTTGGGTAGTATTATGGTATCTATTCTTGCTTTGCACTTGAATGTTTTTGAGGTTACTTGAGAATGGTACTATTTTAGCATAGATGACAAATAGTCAATAATGCTTATGATGATGAATTGGTTTATTGTGATTGTGATATATCTCCTATGCTCGTTTATTATGTCTTATGTCGACTTATGTTCATACGTTGTTTATGTTGGAGATTACGCTTATGACTATGTTATTATCTCTTATGATCATGTCTTATGTTGACTAACCACTTTGAGATGTTTATGGTGGTATGCTAGCTTTCATACTTGGTACATTTTGTACTAACGCATATTGCCTACATTATAATCAAATGTAGGGTGTTGGGAGATTGATTTGCTTGGAGGCTAAGTTCCTAAGTGCAAGAAAAATGAAGATTGGTGAGTCATCATATCTTCAAGGACAAACCCCTTATGTTTCATTTATGTCTTTTCTTATGTGTTAGACTTTATGTGGGCTCCGTCCCAAGACTTTTATTCATGTTATTCATAGATGGTTTGAGACAAAGATGTTAGAAAGACTTCCGCTTTTATGAAATGTTTTTGGTATTATGCTTTAAAGAAAGTTTTAAATTCTCCCTAATTTTAAACGATCTTATGATATGATAATGCTAAGGGATTGTATGCGACCCCTTTGGGGTCAAGTACGCCGTGTTACGACTAGGGGGTGCTCTCGGTAAGTGACAAACTTTGTATCAGATCATAAGGTTTTGGGATAAGATTTAGGATGTCTCAAAGCACGTCTAGTAGAGTCTTATTCAGCGGTGTGAGCCGCGACACATCTATGAATAGGAGGCTATGGGATTCTTAGGAAAAGTCTCACTTCTTCATTCTCTTAGTCGTGCCATAGAGTTTGGCTTTAGTAGGCACATCTTCTAATCTGTGCCTTTAGTTGTTTCAGGGTATGGCTAATACTAGGGCTAATGCTAGGAGGGTTGAGGAAGATGATGAGGGCCAAGAGGTTCCACTTCAAGTTCCAAATCAAGTCCCTCCACAAGCTCCTTCTCAAGTCCCTATTGATGAAGGAGCTATGACTAACGTGGAGATAAGGGCGGCTCTCCAAATATTGACTCAAGCCGTTACGGCCCAAGTCAATAGGGAAGTAGTAGCCCCGGCTAATAATAGGAATATAGTTGCTTAGAGGGTGAGAGAGTTTTTGAGGATGGACCCTCCAGAGTTTTATGGCTCTAAGGTGGAGGAAGACCTTCAAGGTTTCATAGATGAGGTGTATAAGGTGCTTGCCATCATGGGTTTGAATACGGTAGAGAAGGCGGAGTTAGCCGCCTATCAATTGAGGGATATAGCTCAAATTTGGTATGAACAATGGAAAGATAATAGGCCATTAGGAGCGGGCCCAATAGAGTGGGAAGGGTTCAGAAAAGCATTTCTAGATAGGTTCTTTCCCCTAGAATTAAGGGAATGAAAGATGCAAGAATTCATCAACCTCTGTCAAGGAGGTAAGAGTGTAAATGAGTATGCTCTTAGGTTCACCCAACTATCCAAGTAGGCCCCAACTCTAGTGGCGGACTCAAGGGATATAATGGATAAGTTTGTGATGGGAGTGTCTGAATTAGTAGAGAATGAGTGTCGTTCGACATTGCTTATCCATAGTATGAACATTTCAAGTCTTATGGTTCATGACGAACAAATTGAGGAGCAAAAGCTCAAGAAAGTAAATAGGGAGGTAAAAAAGGCTAGGTCCAATGATGGGAACTTTACTAATGCTAAGTCTGATAGACAAGATAGGCCTAGGACTAAACCAAGGTACTTCGGCCAAGATTCTTCTAAGCCTACTTGCTCCAAGTGTGGGAGGAGTCATTATGGTAAGTGCCTAGCCGGCATGGATGGTTGCTATGGGTGTGGAAAGGATGGGCACAAAGTGAGGGATTTTCCGGTCTTAAGGCTAAGGGAAGGGAGGATAAGAAAGTTGCCTCTAGTGATCCGAATGAGGGTACTCAAAAGAAGAATAGGTTTTATGCTCTCCAATCTAGAGAAGAACAAGAGTGATCTCCTCATGTCCCTTCCGGTATGTGCTTCTTTCATGTTTTAGAAAAATTCCATATTTCTTGTTTTTTGTGATTTGTTATGTTGGACTTGATGTTGTCCTTGCTATGATTGATGTTTAGAAAAGCAATGTGTGGGCTTACTCCCAAGGGGGAAATAGTGTGCCTATTCCATAATGTCTTTACATGATTATGTGTTGTCATGATTTCTTTGTATGTATGTTTATGAAGGTGTGTAGGTCTTGTTAGAATTGATCTAATTGCATTGTGTTGCCTCTTGTTGTATCATCTTTGAGTTGATGTGCATTTTAGGCTCCATGAGTTTTATGTTGAGCATGTTGTAGCTAGGATATGTTAGTTCCTCCTTGAAAATGAGTAACTATGTCTCTTTCATTCATTTTGAGTTGGTAGATGTAGTTCCTACTTCCTTGAGTTGCATTAGGTATGATTAACTTGGAATTGAAGTTTCCTTGGTTGGTTGTGAGCATGTAGGTGTAGTGCATGAATGATGGGCTGCTAGTCTAGAGTCATTTTCTTTACGAAGTGTTAAGAAAGGTAATTCGAGGACGAATGTTCCCAAGGGTGAGATATTGTAATGCCTCGAAAATTAGTAGACTAAACTGGAGCCAAGAATTAGGGTTCTAGAGTGTGTTATTGAAGATTAGAGTCGTAGATGAGACTTTTCATGTTTAGAATGAGGGGTTAGTGGTTGAATGTTAGGGTACGTGTTAGACCTCGTAGCTTAGAAGACCTTTTAGAGTATTGGTTAAGTTTTGGAAGGGCATGTGCCAAGGAAAAAGGGAAAGCCTAAGCCAAAGGGCAAAGGCTGCCTGATGCTTATTGTGACCAACGACACTAACCTACGGTATGAGTGTCTACGATCATCGATAATATAGTAACCCAACCAAGGGTTGGGGTCGTGTCCCAAGGGAGCACTTTAGAGAATTAATAACCAATTAGAATTTCATTTAAGTTAGTCGTAGTTAAAGACATTTGCGATAAAAGACATTGTAAATTAATGGGGGTGAAACAAAAGTGTCAAATATCAAAAGGGGGTTTTGTAACAAATATTAAAAAAGAAAAATAAACAAGAAAATTAAGTATGGGGAAAGGTTTTTGGGATGTGATCGCAATACAAGTTGAGATAAATTGTTGGGTACATGCTTTCGATAGGAAATTTGCAAAATAATAGCGACTAGGCTAAGCTTTAAATGGAAATAAGTTCCCTCTCGGGGAACTTACCCCGTTTCAAATGCATTCCTCTCGAACACCCATTTGCCGCATGAAGACTAGCCTACGCCTTACCCCATTCACTCTCTCGAGCTGGGTGTTAGGATATGGGACTAGGGCTCACCCTCTCAGGCAAAACCTTATGTCGACCCACTCCTTAGGCCATCAGTCTAGTGGTTTTGGTTTTGCAACCTCCCTCTCGGGCAAGCCGAAAACACATGGGTGGCTTTGTATTTGCAACAACAAACCCTTTAAATTAAACCACAACCACTAGGTGAAATCACCATTAAAATACATCTAACCTATCAACAAGCAAGACCCAACAAGAATATCAACCCATATTTGCTAAATCACACCCAAAGAATGGGGTTTTTTAGCCACACATCAAGAAATAAGAAATTATACCTAACATGATAATGAAATCAACTGGGTATAAGAAATTAAACCTTAAATTAAGTAAAGGAAAATGAATAGAGAAGACCCACTTCCAAACTTGGGGAAGAAGTCTCCACAAAACCCTCTCAAAACTTGAGAGAAAATATCCACTAAAGTATGTTCTAAAGTGAAAATAATAATAATAATTGTTCCACTCCAAAATTCTCCAAAATCTCCTATTCTAAAGAGTATTTATAGTTTTTACAGATTGTGCTGCAGAGGATTGTTCGGTGACATTAGTCGAGATCGTCGATGAACTCGGCAATCCGCCCTTTGGTCAGCTCATCGCCTTAGTGTCTTGCCTTTAGAATCCTCGCATTCTAGATTATTGGGCGGTACAATAATGCTTCACGGAACTGATCAATGACTTGCTGACTGCTCATTTCCTCACCTTTTGATCCATTTCCTTCAAGGCTTCGCGTACTGGAACGAAGGGTGGTTCATATCATTTTAGTGACTCGCTAAGTTAAACTTGGCGATCCGCAGAATTCTTTTCAGCCCTATTTTCTCCATTTTGCGCCTAAGTGTCCATGCTTCCACTAAAACATCAAATACCTGAAACTTAAGCATTTTAATCAGGTATTGAGATAAAAACAAACATACAAGGACACTATTTTCATTAAAATAAAGCCCTAAATGAGTCCAATTTGTGGACTCATCAACACCCCAACTTAAACTTTTGCTTGTCCTAAAGCAAACTCAAGTTCAGCCGTTCAGAAAGGGTGGCTCAAATAGTGCTACACAAGACTAAATCATGAATGCACACAACAAGACTCAATTTACTTATGCAAGGATTAATTGTGTACTCAAAGATTCAAATTGTGATACACCATCACCAAAGATTCTCATTCTCGCAATACTTGCTACTTGTGCAAGTTCAAGCTCAACAAAAATATCTAAATGCCCTTGCACAAAGAATGATTCCATATTCACACACATATATGAGTCAATTTAAGATCAGGAATCAGATACAACGCTCATACTCAAAAAGAGGAACTTAATGCATGTTTTCACCCATGGGTTTGCCCTTATTTTCCAATTGACTTTCGATCCCGCTTACTCAAGATAAAAAGGGTCTTTCTAAGGCTTGTAATGGGGCTGAGTGCAAATGTATGGTAATTTAGGCTTAGTGACTTTTTCCTCGTGAGATGTGGTATTCTCAAAGCATTCCCTTTTTTTCTTTTATCACTTCGTTTTCTAGCACTTCTAAGTCATCATTTTATTCACTCCCGATGAATTGCTTGGAAACCCAGTTTCTTTTGCACATTTATTCCACTACTTTCTTTTTCTTTCTTTTCTTTTCTTTTTCTTTTTTCTCTTTTAATTTATATGGAGGGTTTCCATTTTGTTCTACAACACTATGGGTTAAGGAAGACTTCTTGACTTTTCTTTTTCCTTTTCACCACACCCCCAACTTAGACTTTTGGCCTAAGTTGGCTATTCACTAAACACATCTCAAGAGGATTATAGGTAGTGGATGAAAAAAAGGTGTAAGTTTCATCAAGTTTCTTCCAAAGGAGGATAGGCTCAATGGGTGGTCAAGAGAGTTTCACACGCTCACATGTAGGCCATAAAAAGAGGTATATGTCAAATTGGCTCACACTCTTTAAAATTGCCTAAGATCATCTCAAGAGTAAACCATTCTAAATCAATCAGACTAACAGGGCCAATTCTAGGTTTATTCATGCAAGGTTCAAAGTAAGTCAATCACACAAGGCATCGATACTTCAGTCAAACAAGATTAGACATGTTCGCTAGCATGCAACGGTCCTTATAAGAAAATCAATTCTATAAATGGGTAGTCACAACGAGATGCAAAGAGTGCACATATTGTCTATGTAACTTCATTTGGCCTCGTCGTAAGCATGCATTCATGTTTGTTCAATTGAGAGCACTATTCAAGTCATCGGTATTGATCGCAACCGAGACTTAATATTTTGCAAGAGAACAACCACTTTCAACACAAGGGATCAAAATTGTTTTTGCAATTAAAACAACAGGAGACATAAGCTCAAACATCCACAAAAAAGCAGTATTTAAAACACAAATTAAAATAGACAGCCCAAATATATAAAGAAAAAAATATGACTGTCAACACAAAAGGTGTGGGCCTCACCCCACCACAAATAAAAAGTGTTTGTCCTCAAATGCAAGTAATAAGTATCCAAAAGGTCAGATAAAGAAAAACAGAGAGGGAGGTAAAGAGGGGATCCTGACTAATTTCCAGAAGAACCGGCCCCACTGAATCCCTTAGCAGGAGCTTTGGCCAAGGAAGCCTGCACAGTAGCATCTATCATGATTTCCTCAGTCTCTGTTATGTCGGTTGCTGCAGCTCCCTCGAATATCTCTTCATAAGACTCTACTTCTGCTCCAGAATCTTCTGTCTGCTCCGCTCTATCCCTATATCCAGTAGTAGTCTGAGGCCTCTTAGGCAGGGCTTGAATTTCCACTGTCCCAAAGACCTTGGACACATCAGTGGCCTGCAAGTGATTCACATCTTCTCGCCGCTCAGCAATGACAGCTTTTAAAAATCTTATCTCACTAGTGGACCCTTGCTTGTGCTCACACACCGCTATCCTGGCCAAAGAAACTCAAGCCTCTATAGCACAAACTCACAATAAAACCCATGATAGTATCACACCCCCGCAGTAAATTAATTCAAATTAGAGCACAGTTGATTCAGATTCTACCAATTACGCAAAGATGTTAATCAATGATGTATGAAATGCCCTCAATGCGGAGATTCAACAAAGACTTGCCAATATCAACATTATGCAAATGAGTACAATTTTACTAAATTAAAAATGGGGTTTGAATCACCAACCTTTAGTGCCGACTCAGATGCTAATAAAGTGCTAGATATCAATGAGATCCAAATCCGCGCCCAATTTGACACATACAATAATTTAGACTTGCAAGAAATATAAAACTAAAGTGCAGGTGTGAGTTTGGTAGGATGAAGAAATGAGAGAAAATGAATGAACCATAATATTTCAACCTATAGCCTGCAGAAACCGTCCAGTTTCTGCCCAGTCGACGATGTACATTAGGTACACTTATTCACTCGGCGAAGCGCCAAGTGTCTAGTCTCTTCGCCAAATGTAACAGGACTTGTATCTCATGTGAGTATCTCAACGACGGTCTATATTGGAATCGCCGACATGGTTGGCAATTCACCATTAATTTTCTACTGAACGCCAAGTTTTATAGAATCCCAGCTGACATTGCCTTGAGTCACCTGACGAAAAGAGTCGTGCTCACCGATATCATCGGCGATCCGTCAACTGGACTTTTTGTTTTCCTCCATACATGATTTCACTCTCCTCCCTTGCTTCAACCTGTACAACTTACACACCATTATTTTCTCAAAGTAAAACAAAGCAATAAAGGTTTTGGGTTGCCTCCCAAAAAGCGTCTTATTTAACGTCGTGGCTCGACATAGGAATACTATCAAGCATCCTCCAGGTATAATTCTTCAACTAAAGCGATTTCCTGGCAATCCTCAAGGTATAACTTCAAACGTTGTTCGTTAACTTTAAATGTGGGTCCCTCTTTACCTTCAACTTCTATGGCACCATTGGTGAACACTCGTGTCACTCTGAAAGTCCCAGACAATTTGGATTTTAGCTTCCCTGGAAATAGCCTTAGTCGTGAGTTGTACAATAACACATAATCTCCCACATTGAATTCCCTCTGGACTACCCGTGCGTCGTGCTATTTCTTCATTTTCTCTTTGTAAATTGTTGAGTTGTCGTAAGATCTGAGCCTGAATTCATCTATTTTATTCAACTAGTCCAACCTCTCCATTGAAGCCTTTACCCAATCTAAAATCCGAGCTTTCAATACCCATAAGGCTTTGTGTTCTAGCTCAACAGGTAAATGGCATGATTTACCAAAAACTAGCTGATATGGGGACATTCCTATAGGCGTCTTGTAAGCAGTCCGATATGCCCACATGGCATCATCACGCTTTCTAGACCAGTCGGTTCTGCTACCGTTTACTGTCTTGGATAGAATGCTTTTGATCTCACGATTTGACACCTCAACTTGTCCGCTTGTTTGGGGTGATATGGATTGGCGGCCTTGTGTTTTACTCCATATTTGCTTAATGCATTGGAAAACCACTTATTGCAAAAATGCGATCCTCCATCACTAATGATTGCTCTTGGAGTGCCAAATCGTGCAAAGATGTATCATTTCAAAAATTGGACATCGCTTCTTCCTTCATTATTCGGGAGTGCGACAACCTCCACCCATTTGGACATATAGTCCACAACTACTAAGATATACTTGTTTCCAAACGAGCTGACAAATGGACCCATGAAATCAATTCCCTACACATCGAATTGTTCAATTTCCAAAATAGGTGTAAGAGGTAACTCATGTCTTCTTGACACTCCGCCTTGCTGCTGACATTGAGGACATCTCTTTGCAAAATCGTTGGCATCTTTGTAAAGAGAAGGCCAATAATAACAACTTTGGAGAATCTTAGCTGTGGTACGGTTTCCACTATGATGACCCCCTATTGGTGATGTATGGCAGGCATGAAGGATCTCTATTGATTCTTCTTCCGAAACACACTTTCTTATGACATGATCAACATATTCCCGAAATAAGTATGGCTCATCCCAGAAGTATCTTTTAACATCAAATAGGAACTTCTTTCGTTGGTAAAAGTTTAACTCATCAGGAATCAACCCACATACGATGTAGTTTGCTAAGTCAGCATACCATGGCATGTATGTGAGTGACAGTGCGAATATATGCTTGTCTGGGAATGAGTCATTTTTCTCCTTTTCCTACTCAATACTTGCTTTATTCTCTAACCGTGATAGGTGATCTGCAACTTGATTCTCGCAACCTTTTCGATCTTTCACCTCAAAATTGAATTCTTGCAAGAGTAGCACCCATCTTATCAGTGTTCGCTTCGCATCCTTTTTTGCCATGAGGTATCAGATTGTTGCATGGTTTGTATGAACAACTACTTTAGTGCCTAGCAAGTATGCCCAGAACTTTTCGAAAGCATAGACCACTGCTAGCAACTCTTGTTCAGTGACAGTGTAATTTCACTGGGCACTATTTAGAGTCTTGCTTGCGTAATAGATTGGGTGAAACAGTTCGGTACGCTTTTGTCTCAATACTACACCTAATGCCATCCCACTTGCATCACACTTCACTTCGAATGGTTCTGACCAATTGGGGCTGATGATAACTAGTGTGAGTATCAATTTCTCCTTCAAACATTTAAATGATGCCAAACAAGTGTCATCAAAGTAGAATTTCACTTCCTTCTCTAAGTGTTTGCATAATGGTTGTGCAATCTTTGAGAAATTCTTAATGAATCTCCGGTAGAAGCCTGCATGGCCCAAGAAACTGCAAATCCCCTTTACTGAGATCAGTGGTGGTATTTTCTCGATAAGCTCAATTTTTGCTTTGTCAACTTCCATCCCTTCTTGCGACACTTAATGCCCAAGAACAATGCCTTTTTTCACCATGAAATGACATTTCTCCCAATTTAGGACTAGATTAGTTTCCACACACCTTTGGAGCACTCACTCTAAATGTGTCAAGCATTCTTCAAATGTGTCCCCCACGACTGAGAAATCATCCATAAAGACTTCCAGAGAGTCCTCAACCATATCCACAAAGATGGACAATATGCATCGTTGAAAAGTTGTCGGTGCATTACAAAGTCCGAATGGCATCCTTTTGAATGCAAAGGTCCCATAAGGACATTTGAAAGTGGTTTTCTCTTGATCTTCTGGTGTGATAGATATCTGGTTGTATCCGGAGTATCTATCCAAAAAAAACAATACTACCCTCTTTCCGATAACCTGTCAAGCATCTGGTCCATGAAGGGCATTGAAAACTGGTCCATTTCAGTCCATGAATTTATCTTTCGATAACCCATGCACACCCTCCATCCTGTTATAGGTCTAGTTGGCACAAGCTCTCCTTTAGCATTTGGGACCACTTTTATGCCACCCTTTTATGGTATGCATTACACTATGTTGACCCATTTGCTGTCTGAAATCGGATAGATTATGCATGCATCAAGCCACTTGATGATCTCCTTTTTTACTACCTCTTGCATTGGGGGGTTTAACCTTCACTAATGCTCCACACTGGGTTTGCATTCACTGTCCAACCAAATCTTATAAGTGCAGATACCGGGCTGGATGCCCACGATATCGGCTATGGTCCATCCGATCGCTTTTATGTGCTTCTGCAGTACTTCAACAAGCACTTTTACACGCCCTTCACTCAGATTTGATGCAATAATCACTGGCAGAGTGTTGTTAGTTCCCAAGAAAACATACTTGAGGTGGGATGGGAGTACTTTCAGTACTAGAGTTGGCGGTTCTTCAATTGATAGCTTTGCAGGTGGGCTGCATCGGTTTTCTAGGTCGATATCCAACTTAATTAGATTTCATGCATATGCTCCTAACCCTGTTAGGGCTGCGATCATTTCATCATATTCCTGAATTTCTGATTCATCATGATTTGCAAGTATTGACTCAAGAGGCTCATTCTTGCGCAACAGATGGCTCACACTTGCCACTGTCTCATCTATAACATCTTCAGTAGACACTACATAGATATCACTTGGTTGCTTCATGGATTTTACAGATGTTGAAATTTACCTCATCGTCATTCATACGGAATTTCAACTTGCCACTTTCAACATCCACTAATGCTCTGCAGGTTTCTAAGAATGGCCTTCCCAAGATAATGGGGACCTCAACATCAATGTCACAGTCTAAAATCATAAAGTCAGCTGGAAATATGAACCGATCTATTTTGACCAAGATATCGTAGAGGATCCCAACAGGATGCTTGATAGATCAATCTGCCAGGAGAAGTCTCATGGCAGTTTCCTTTGGTTCTCCCAATCCAAGTTGCTTGTATATGGCGTATGGCATCAGGTTGATGCTTGCTCCTAGGTCACATAAAGCCTTGGCAAATTAGAGCATTCCAATAGTACACGGGATGGTGAAAGCACCAAGGTCTCTCTCTTTTAGTGATTAACTCCTTTGTCATGATCGCACTTCAACTATGAGGCACTTCAATCATTTCATAATCCAAGATCCTCTTCTTGGTGACTAACTCTTTCATGAATTTAGCATACCTGACATCTCCAACAATGCTTCCACCAAAGGAAGGTTGATGGACAACTTTTTGAACACAGATAAGAATTTTTTAAACCTCTCATCTTCATTCTTCTTTTTCAGACATTGGGGAAAAGATAGAAGTATTTTGGGTAAGGGTTGTATTATTTTTGGAGTTTTGTTGTGTTGATTCATTCCTTCTTGAGCTTTCTTGCCGATGTTTTGATGATCGGTAATTTCTGCTTCTTCCTCACCCTGATTTTCCTCACGTTCTTCTCCTTCATTACTTATCGCTACCTTCCCGCTATGGGTAATTACAGCCAGCTCTTTGTCCTCATTTTCCTTTGGTATCTTGTTTGTTAGTTGAGCCGATAATAAATTCAATTGACCTTCCAGCATCTTGATCGCATTAGCATGAGAGTTCACCTTGCTATTTAGTGAAGAAAAATCATCTCTCATTCCTTTTAGCAAATCATCAGAACCTTCAACTTTCTCAAGAATTCGTGTCAGTAGATCATTCACCCTAGGGCTGCTATCACTCCCCTTTGATGTCGGTCTGTCACTTAATTGGGTTTTGTATTCTTCATGATCGTTATGGTTAGTCCACTCTTGGAAATATCGCCTAGGCCCTTCACCTCTAGGGTGGTTCCAACCTTGATTTCCAACCCGCAGTTGATAGTGTGGGTGGAAACCCTCCTCATTCTTTCTGTGGTTCTGACCTTGGTTCCCTCCCGATTTCAAGTTATCGGAAAAATAACCCCCCTCTGCATGAAACACTTCATAGTTGCCTTTCATGTGCTCTTGTAAATCTTCCATCTAAGACAACATCTTTTTGATGTTTTCATCCCTCTCTTTTTCTTTATCGAGTTGCTCTTGCGTCAATCTGAAACACAGAGGGGAGACTTGATCTTCTTTGGTGTACCAAGCTTGATTTACTCTCGGCATACCATCTAGGAAAGATGAGGCCACCTCAAAGGGTTGTAGCATTATGCCACCTTGGACCAATTGATCAGCTATCCCTTTGTTGACTAATCAAGACTTCAGTTAAAATATTGGAGTAGTAATTCACTTGGCAGCCCATGTGTTGGGCATTTTCGCAGAGACCTCTTATATCTGATCCACGACTCATAAATTGGTTCACTCGCTTTTTGTTTGAAATTCTAAATGTCGTCCCTCAACTTCATCATTTTTGTCGGGGGAAAGAATCTATTGTGGAAAGCAGTGACTAATTCTTTCCATGATGTGATAAAACCTTTGGGAAGCTCAGACAACTACGTAGTGGCAACTCCTGTCAGTGACAATGGGAATAAGCAAAGCCTTATGGCTTCTTGCGACCAATTTTTGAATGACAACGGAGCACATACGTCCAAAAAGCTTTGGATATGTTCATGTGAGTCTTCATGATCCAACCCTCCGTATAGGCCCCTTGAATGTCTCAGATGGAGTGTTGTGCTAGTGACTTCAAAATTTCCATTTCCACCACCCTGCGGCAAGCGAATTTCACCTATCTCACCCAATGGAGCGGGGTCATAAACACTATTTGCATCGTCAAAGTCATCTCGATGCAAGTCAATATTCAATGGGTTGTTTGCGTAGCAAATGTCCCCACGTCCTCACTCATATTTTTTGTTTTCAACACAAACAAGCAAAGCGAAGCTAAAAATTAAGTTAGTAAAGCTAAAACTAAGAAAAACAAAAAATCTTACCAATGATCCTTGGGATTACATACAATCAAAAACTCAAAGAAAAACAAAAATAGAGTAAAGTTAATACTATACGATTAATAAGATGGAAATTCTAGTGAACTAAAAATTCTCAAATAACACCACTCCCCGGCAGCGGCGCCATTTTGACGCTTATCGAGACCAACGACACTAACCTACGGTATGAGTGTCTACGATCATAATATAGTAACCCAACCAAGGGTTGGGGTCTTGTCCCAAGGGAGAGATTTTGAGAATTAATAACCAATTAGAATTTCATTCAAGTTAGTCATAGTTAAAGACATTTGCGATAAAAGACATTGTAAATTAAATGGGGTGACACAAAAGTGTCAAATATCAAAAGAGGGTTTTGTAACAAGTATTAAAACAACAAAATAGACAAGAAAATCATGTATAGGGAAAGGCTCTTGAGATGTGACCGCAATACAAGTTGAGATAAATTGTTGGGTACATGCTTTCGATAGGAAATTTGCAAAATAATAGTGACTAGGCTAAGCTTTAAATGGAAATAAGTTCCCTCTCGGGTAACTTACCCCGTTACAAATGTGTTCCTCTCGGACACCTATTTGCCTCATGAAGACCAGCCTACGCCTTACCCCACTCACTCTCTCGAGCTGAGTGTTAGGATATGGGACTAGGGCTCACCCTCTCGGGCAGAACCTCATGTCGACCCACTTCTTAGGCCATCAGACTAGTGGTTTTGGTTTCGCGACCTCCCTCTCGGGCAAGCCGAAAACACATGGATGGCTTTGTATTTGCAACTAAAAACCCTTTAGATTAAACCACAACCACTAGGTTAAATCACCATTAAAATACATCTAACCTATTAGCAAGCAAGACCCAACAAGAATATCAACCCATATTTGCTAAAGCACACCCAAAGAATGGGGGTTTTTAGCCACACATCAAGAAATAAGAAATTATACCTAACATGATAATGAAATCAACTGGGTATAAGAAATTAAACCTTAAATTAAGCAAAGGAAAATGAATAGAGAAGACCTACTTCCAAACTTGGGGAAGAAGAACTCCTTTCTTCAAGTCTCCACAGAACCCTCTCCAAACTTGAGAGAAAATATCCACTAAAGTATGTTTTAAAGTGAAAATAATAATAATAATTGTTCCACTCAAAAATTCTCCAAAATATCCTATTCTAAAGAGTATTTATAGTTTTCACAGATTGTGCTGTCGAGGATTGTTCGGCGACATTTATCGAGATCGCCGATGAACTCGGCAATCTGCCCTTTGGTCAACTCATCGCCTTCAGTGTCTTGCCTTTAGAATCCTCACATTCTTGATCATTGGGCGGTAGAGTACTACTTCGCAGAACTGATCAGCGACACGCCGACTTCTCCTTTCCTCGCCTTTTGCCACTTTCTTCAAGGCTTCGCATACTGGAATGAAGGGCTGTTCATGTCTTTTCGGTGACTCGCTAAGTTAAACTCAGCGATCCGTAGGATCCCATTTATTGTTCTTTTTAGCCGTATTTGCTCTGTTTTGCACCTAAGTATCCATACTTCCACTAAAACTTCAAAGACATGAAACTTCAGAATTTTTTAATTAGTTATTGAGATAAAACAAGCATTCAAGGACACTATTTATATTAAAATAAAGCTCTAAATGAGTCCAATTTGTGGACTCATCACTACCCAACCTTGGTAACACATTGCCCAGGTACCACGACCACTTTCATGGCCAGTGGTGATGACTACGGACCGTGAAGGGTCCGTGAAGTTCCCTTAGACTCATGTAGGCATGGTACAAGAATCCTAGCTACTGTCTAAGGAACCACGGACCACTTCACGAACCGTGGTCAAGACCACGGCTCGTGGGAAGGCCCGTGGTCTTTCCTTAGTGCATTGTTACCTTGGGGAGGTAAGGTGGTACACTGGTCAAGGGACCACGGGTACCTTAACAGACCGTGGTGCGCTTGACGGTCCATAGAGAGGGGCGTGGTGCATGGCACAAAGGCTGCCTAGTGAGGGCCAAAGTCGTAAATTCCCAAACGTGTAGATAAATTATGGGGTAATTTTATATGGGTCTTATACACCTATTAATATATTTTATAAGTCTTTTAACACCCTTTTAATTCATTTAGAATCAAAACATCAAATCCCTTGTCTCTCAAATAATCCTCTCTCTAGAAAACCTAAGAAAAAAAATAATAAGAAGAAGAAGGAGAAGAAGAGAAGGAGGCTAGGTGGGCTTCGAATTAAGGTATGTTTAGCTTTTCATCTATGGGTTCTTCCACCCATAGAGTCCCCTAATATTTCCCCTTATCTGTGAAGAGGAACCCCAATCTAAGCTAGGGTTATTTCCAATGCGTGGGTATAGTTGGGTATGATTCCAAAGTGTTGGATAATACTTGTTTATGGCTAATTTGGCATTTAATTGTGATACTACAATGAAATTACGTGGTTTCAATGGTTAGCCCTAGTTTTTTTAATGAGTTGCATGATTTGTGGGTTGATGCCATTAAAGGGAAATTTGAAGGTTCATGAGTGACCTTCTTGTATCAATGTCATGAGTAGGAATTATTCAAGGTTAGGAACACATAATCATGAATTGAACTTAGACTAATTGAATATGATTGATCTTGTCTCGTAAAGTTGGGATTGAACCTTTAAGATGAATTATGACTAGAATCACCTAGTAATAAGGAACGTGATGAGAATTGCTTAAGAAGAAGCCTATTACTTGAATGTCTTGTAACCTAGATATGATTAAGGATATAATGAAGTAAAGCATTGAGATGAAGGCTTGTAGTCATGAATGTTGAATCACTAGGGCTTGAGAGTAGAGTCAATGTGATGAATAGAATCTAATGGGTGGGTTTATGGTGAAAGGCCTATACTCACCTAATCTACTTTATGAATGCTTGAAAGTATGAAGTGATAGAATCACTTGAGCATGTATGGATTGTCAAGGACATACTTCCATGAGAGATGAATGTTAAGCAAGGCTTAACAACTAAACCTTGGGGTGTATGATTGGCTCCAAGTGGTTATTGATAATGACATGAAGTGTCACACAAAAAAGGGTCCGGGCTCCAAGTAGAAAAGAGAACCACACCTAGTTAATGTAAGGACTATCCAACAATAAGGGGGACTCTTACGTAGTAGAGTGTGGATTTTCTCATAGTTAGGTCTCATGAGATGGGATCCTTCGCGTAGTTGAGTCAAGGTTCCTAGTAGAAATCTCTATATCCAATGAACTAAGACATGCTTGAGAAGCATCTCATAGTGTTCAAAGCATAAAGAACTAAGACTTACTTAATGAAGTAACTCATAGTGTTCTAGAGTGTAGATGGACTTAGACTTGCTTAAGCTAGCATCTCATAGGGTCCATGAAATGAACGAACTTATACATACTTTAGAGAGTATCTCGTAGAGTTCAAAGTATAAAAGAGTTAGACATAATTAAGTAAGTATCTCATAGTATCCATGCTAGTAATGAACTTAGACATACTAAAAGTGGTATCTCATAGGGTTCAAGTTATAAATGAACTAAGATGTGCATAAAAGAGTACTTCATAGTGTTCTAAAGATAAAAAGTGGAACTAGGTTCCAAGTATAGAAGTACTAGAAAGAGCACCTAAAAGTAATACTTAGCATGAGTAGTAGTAGGGGATGCTATGATTGCATTGCACAAGTATGACTTAGGGTTACTAAGTAGAGTGAGTTAAGATTAGATTGTGCCACAATTTCCTTCCTTGCTATAGTTGACTAAAGGTGAGAGATTCCATTAGTTATGAGAAGTTAAGTTAATAATGAGACCAAAGTAGGGTGAATATGACTAGGATGGCTTCAAGGTCATGCTTAGTGTGAAGGGTATTATGGGATGCTTTTCATGCATTGCATAGGTGTGCTTTGAGGTTACCTAGAAGTATGGTACCCTTATGGTAGAGAATCCTAGAGAATTAGACCATGTATATATACCATGATTAGGATGACCAAGAAGGTATACATGGCTTGGGTAGTATTATGGGATGCTATTCTTGTTTTGTACTTGTATGCTTTTGAGGTTACTTGAGAATGGTACTATTATGGAATAGATGACTAATAGTCAATAATGCTTATGATGGCTTATTGTGATTGTGATAGATCTCCTATGCTCGTTTATTATGTCTTATTTTGACTTATGTTCATACGTTGCTTATGCTGGAGATTACGCTTATGACTCTGTTATTATCTCTTATGATCACGTCTTATGTTGACTAACCACTGTGAGATGTTTATGTTGCTATGTTAGCTTTCATAATTGGTACATTTTGTACTAACGTATATTGCCTACATTATAATCAAATGTAGGGTGTTGGGAGAATCAGTTTCTTGGAGGCTAGGTTTCTAAGTGCAAGAAGATTAAAGATTGGTAAGTCCTCATAGCTTCAAGGACAAATCCCTTGTGTTTCATTTACGTATTTTCTTATGTTTTAGACTTTATGTGGGCTGAATCCCAAGACTTTTATTCATGTTATTCATAGATGGTTTGAGACAAGGATGTTAGAAAGACTTCCGCTTTTGTGAAATGTTTTTGGTTTTATGCTTTAAAGAAAGTTTAAAATTCTCCCTATTTTTCTACGATTTTATGATATGATAATGCTAAGGGCTTGTATACGACCCCTTCGGGGTAAAGTATGTCGTGTTATGACTAGGGGGTACTCTCGGGTCGTGACAGCCAATCATAGTAGGGGCATATCTAGACAATTGTGTGAACTTCAAAGCATATTCCTTCATACTCATGTTTACTTGACGAAGGTTGATGAATTCAAGTATTGTTGCCTCCCTCATCTTGAGGGGAAAGAACTTATCAAGGAAAGCTACCTTAGACTTTACCCAATCAATAGGACCCGCATCAACGACCCTCTCTCTTTTCCATTGGTTAAACAAAATTTGAGTAGCACCATTAAGTTGATAAGAGGCCGATTCTTCCTTTTGCAGTGGCGTCACTCCTTTGATCATCAACACCTTGTACACTTCATGTAACACCCTAGAAACTAAGACTAGACTAGAGCTAAACTAGAACTAATCGTTATGGTTAGAGTCAAAGAATAGGGGCAAGAAATAAGGCAAAAGGCCAAGGGCCAAGGCTGCCCAAGCCTTGCCAAGGCTGCCCAAGCCTTGCCAAGGCATTGCCCCAAGACGACGAGGGCCTTCACGACTAGTGGTGGTCACCACGAGTCGTGGTGCCACTCCTGGAGGTGGAGGCAGTAGCCTCCTTAGGCTGCCCCAAAAGTTACCCCTCCACATGAGCCACTTCATGGCTCGTGAAGCCCTCGACCTCTCGTGGGAGTGGTTTTGAACTTGCCTTAGTGGAATGGACATGGAGGGTGGCTTTACCTAGCCACTACCTTAAGGTCCACGACAGGGACCACGACTCGTGGCTTGCTCTATGGCTCATGGAGCCCCTCGTGAAGATGCCTTGGGCCTGTGAGCTAAAGGCAAGTGTTGCCATGCCACTGCCTCAAGACCACGGATGGGACCACGGCTCGTGGAGCCCCACGTGGTCCGGCTTATGAATTATATTGGATTGAATATTAAGGCATTCTTCCATAAATATGAACTTAAGTCAAGACTAAATATGAAATTATGGGAAGTAATGCTTAGCACTGAGTGGATATCGAATATGAGATGGAAGCTTTTACACAAGTTGAGTCCGGCTTCCAATGGGACCTTCTAAGCAAGTTGAGTCCGGGTTCCCAAAGTATGTATCTCATGATATGGAAACCTTCTACCACAGTTTGAGTCCGGGTTTCTAGTAACAATCTCCTTATCCCATAACTGTGTTCCCCCGTAGGATATTTATATAGTGGATCAACCTAAAATCTAATACACCATGGTCTTACCTTAAGCAAGTAGGACAACCCTTTTCGGTGTGGGTAACACCGAATTCTATGTTATGATCACATGGTTCATGTCGGTTAAGGCTTATTCCCACTATGACATATGAACTATGAATAAGAACATGAACTATGAACTATAGTTAATCAAGAAGTTTTACTTAGTATGGGTGAGATTATGGAATCTTATTCATGCATTGCACAAGTATACTTTGAGGGTACTTATGATATGATGACTTATAAGTTGATTATGCTTATGACTTGTGTTGTTCCACTATTTTCAAAATGATGCTTTAACTTATTAAATTGCATGCATTCAATTGAAATGTCCCTTTTAGCATATTTAAAGGTTTTCATGCATGGCTATCATACTTAGTGCATTTTTGTACTAACCCATATTTTTTCTACATTTTTCTTAAGTGTAAGGTCCGGTTCTTAAGGCGATCGTCAGTTGGTCCAAGCTTGGATTCGACTATTCTCCTTGCTTGTGGTGAGTCCTCATGAGTCGAGGACGGATGTTTCATTTTGATTATCATTTCTAGATTTCCTTTTGGTTTATGTTGTAAGGGTTGTGACCCTATTTGATTTGACTATTTTAATAGATGGTTAACTGAGACAAGTCTAGACTTCCGCTTTTCCTTTATAAAGATTTTTGTGGACTTGGATGCGTTTTACTCTTTATATTTCTAATTCTTTATGTTATGATATGCTAAGTGGCTTACATGGTTCCTTTTGGGGTTTTATGTGCCTTGTTACATCTAGGGGGTACCCCTGGGTCGTGACACTTCATTAATGAACTCTTAAGGATCTTCCTCAACCTTGTAACCATGAAACTCCAGAGGATTCATTCTAGTGAAGTCTCTCACTCTAAATGCCGTTGTACCCACATCTTTGTTCACGAGGACCATAACCTCCCTATTGTCTTGTGTCATCATGGGTTGTGCCAATAGTTGGAAAGCAATCCTAAACTTCACATTAGTCACTTGCTCGGCCAAAGGGTTGACTTGAACTTGAGGAGCTTCTCGTTACACATTCTCATTCGCATTCGCCCTAACGTATGCTCTTCGAGGGGCGATATCCTGAAAATCATCGGATAGGGATTAGGAGAAGGACACATAGAGATACACTATCACACAACTTTAGAGTAATGAAAGAAGTGGAGTTTCCTAATCATCTTATAACCTCTTATTCATAAATGTGGAGCACTTTACACTCATGGACAAGATTGTACTCGACGTGGTTTAGAAACTTCTAGGACCAATCAAAATATTGTGCTATGAATACCAACTTATCACGACCCAAAGTAAAATCTAGTCGTAACATGGCGTATAGGACCCTATACAAACCGCTTTGCATGTAAATACAAGATAATAGAATCATAATTAATTCAAAAGCATTTTTATATCATAAAGAGTTTGACAAAAGTAGCAGAAGTCTAACATAAGTCTCAAAGCCATCTATTACATAATAGGAGTGATTGGGACGTAACTCATACATCACATACGCAATCTCAAATGAATAGATGTGAAAGAAATAAAAGAGTCTCGCTCCTCGGAACATGAGGACTCACCAATATTCAAAGTATAAAAAGGATCACTAGCCACACGTATGGGAGGTAGGAGCGTCGGATCCTACATTAGTGAAACAATATATGCAATAGTATGTGTTCATATATAGAATGTACCAAGTTTGATAGCAATGCATAAGAAGCATGAAATAATGTTAAAAATACTTTATATGACATGTAATGACCAAGCTAAATCATAAAATAACATGTTTGAAAACACAAGTCATAATCATGGTCAATGCAAGCTAAACATCTTTAAAACATATTTGATATATTTCTAGAAGAAACCTTAGCTCATTATTGTGGTAAATTTTCTTTTAACCGACATATAGAACATGTGAGATATTACATGGAATCCGGTGTATATCCCATACCGAAAAGAGATGTCCTTACTGCCAAGGTAAGAAACATAAGTTTCTATCTTAAATGGATCCACTAGGTAATGTCTATCTAAGACAAACCTATGGTAGCACATAGTGATGGGACATGGATAATCCTTATTTGTCCACTCGGTGCTAAGCATAAGTTCCACGGAAAAGTCATTAATCTTAATTTGTCTTATCATTTTGGGGAATGGGCAATCGCCGCTTGTCTTATCATCCATGGAAGGACACATAGCCAATCCAAGGTAGATATCATTAGAATAGCTCTTTAATCTTGATTTATCTTAGGTGAGAAAACCTTTTAGCCGTATGAATAGAGGCGACCCCAGTTAAGGGTAAGGTTGGGAGTATCTTAAGGGTAAGGTAAGTGAAGCGTAGGACTTTAATTATTCAGTGAAGAATACTTGTAAGCTGCATATTTTCTAGCAGTTTTTTGTTTAGAATTTTGTTAGGGATTTTATTTGTTTTTAATTTCAATTAAGAAAAGAATGGGGTCAGAGGAGATGGTAAAAAAGGTGGTTAAGAAAGGGGATGGGGCTGATGAGGTGGTAAAAATGAGTTTTAATAAAAATAATTATAAAAAAGGTTTACTATAAAGAAAAAATTGATTTTGAAGTTCAAAAAAGGTGTCATTCGCAGGATTTGATCCTGCGCAGTCTCGGTCCTAATTGGAGCCTTCGACCATTGAACCCATGCGCCTTTTAGTTATAAGGGTGCACAATTAAATATATAACTGTTTTACCAACAATCTATACATAAATGTAATTTATATTAAAAATTTATCGGGTGCATGTGGGGCCGCCTCTACTTATGACTCCTTTATTTAAGAAAAATCTTTCACAATCATGGTTGAGTAGTATGTGAGAAATCCTTCACAACAACAACAACCCTGATTCTTTACTCTCAAAGTAAACTACAATCATTTTCATCAATAATATAATGAAACACACATATATTCACAAATTCATCTTTCATAGTCCAAAACCCACTTTGTGTCATCATAGTCTAGAAATCACGGGTCATGTATGGATTCATGGTATTCAACTTAAAAACATGCGGTTACTTCAATTCATATATAAAAAGACATAAAACCATCAATTAGATCATAGTTGATTGGAACCGATGACATTGAGAAAAACCTAATTTCAAATGGAGATTATATCTTGTAAAATTGGAGAATTTAGGAACCCTATGGAGGAAAGCACTCCATAGGTGAATACTATTATAACTAGATGTCAAATTCCCACAATAACTGGAAAATTGGAGATTTGACGTTGAAACCTAGACTTCTTCTTCTTCAAGCTTTAGAGAGAGAAATATTGGGGGAAGAACTTCCATGGAATTGGGGAAATTTGAAGAATAATTTAGAATAGTTAGATTTTAGACTTAGAATACTTATATAGGGTCTCAGATTAGGATCAAAACGACCAAGTTTAGACATTAATCAATTAGGAAAAAGACCCAAAAAAAACACTAAAATTTAACAGCTGAAAACCATCTATGGTTAGATTGATGGTACGTGGTCCTACTACGAATAGTCCTGGTCGACCATAGGTGGGGTTTAGGAACTAAGTTTTGGACCCCTAATGATTAGACCGATATACGGTCCAGTGGTCAACCTACGGTTTGTCTATGGCCACCGTAGGTCCAAATTTAAGCTTTAGAAATATCTCTAAGTCTTGGGTCACCTACAAGACCTATTTACGACTAGTACATTGAACAAAGGACCATCTCGTAAAGCATAAAAAATGTTCAGGAATTGTCTTTACAAAATATTTACCCCTAGCACCTATGGTTCCCACTTACGACGCATAAGTGAACCTACAGTCTGCCGGTGGGGTCCGTTGGTACAAACACTAACTAAGAAAATCTAAAATTTTTCCTTCTTTTCGAATTCGAGGTGTTACTACTATCAATATTAAAGTATAAACACAAGGTAGAGACCGCGTGTCATGCCCCGAGGCTACCCCTGGATGCGAACACGGGACCTAGGATCACGAGTGACCCCAAGTTAACCTTGCTGCCATATCATTAGCATACTAATTAAACTGAAGTAAGGAAATATTGTACGTAAGCTTAAAACATCATATAAATTGAAATGATGGGGAATATCCAATACTGTCTGAATATATAAAAACTGAGAAGAGTTTAAGATACTGAAATAAAACTCAAACACTAAAGTTGAATCTATCTAAGTCTGAAATAAGCCTCTAACTGACTAGAGATATTAGGACATGCCCCAGCTAAATCTAGCAAAACTGAAACTAAAGACTAAAAGTAACGGAAACATGTATGTCATCCTAGGATAATGAGGACTCACCACTGATATTGCTGGGCTGAAAATTGGGAACCGATCTATGCATGATCTAGAAGCTGGGGTTCTGAACCTACATCACCAGAAGATGTAGTGCAGTGCATACGTCAGTACTTGAAACGTACTGAGAATGCAGAATAAAGTAAAGCTGAACAATATACATAACTAAACAAAGCATATAACTAAGCAATGATGTAAGATAAGCATGATATTGTACTGAAAGTACTGAATATGACCTAACTGAATGCAATGACCAAGTTTATAACATGCTGAGACTGAATACTGGTTGTAACTGATAACTGGTCAATGCACTAGAATCTGACTGTGGGAGCTACTAATAACCGACATAAAACCACATGAACTAAATATGGAGTCCGATGTATATGCCTTATCGAGAGGACCCAATATACACTGCCAGAGGTATAAAGGCATGACTGGCGTGATCACTAAACAGATACCTATAGAGGGGACTTACAACCTATGAGGGCACGTAGTTCTAAGACTTGAGGGTGACTGACGCGAGCACAACTCGGTCTAAAGCCTACTCCCAGCTGAATATATGAAATTTGTAACATACTGAAGTAAACTGGATAGCTCAATAATCTGACATGCAAATCTGAAAATGCAACATCTATATCTGATAATAAAACATTCGAAATTGAGGCATTTATGTTTCTTTATCTGTCTAGCTGATGTAATTCATGAACTAAAAGAACTAAATAACTAGGGTTCTGAATTTATGCAATAATCTACGCAAACCAATACTAAAATCATGACAATCAGAGTAGGAACATTAAAGTACCTAATTCATAATAATCTGCAGAAATTCTAGAAACCCTAGGTCTAGATAAATAGAGGGAATCAAGAATCTGACTGAATTCTACAGACCTAACGGGTGAAAGGAACCTACTAGTTAAATCCCACATACCTGGTGATGAATTCCATGGAGAGATCTTTCGATTTCAAGGCTGAAGCTAATATAAACCTTGATGCGTGTTCTTGAGGGTTTCTCGACTTTGTCCTCTATTTTGCTCTAAGTTTCACTTGATTTTGGTGAATGATTGATTATGTTAGGTTTCTAATTAGTTAATCAGACTAAAACTGACCAAAAACGCGTAGCTTAGGGGGTTAAACGACGTAGTTTAGGGGTCCAATGCATAAGGAAAAGTCCAAACGACCCCTGACTTAAAAGTCTGACACAGCTGACCACGGGCTGATTGGAGGTCCGTAGACTGACCCGGTTCATCCTGTCAACCATGGATTGGCTTCAGAGAGGAGTTGTAGAGGGGTCTGATCCATGGGTCGTGATCTTACCTACAGTCTGTGGGTCGACACTTAGACATTTTTTTTCTTAGTTGATTCTGGGGAGGGCTTCACAGGCACTGCCATGGGCTGTCGTCATGACAACGGCCTGTGAAGGGCCCCGTGGTCTAACGTTTGGGCCATTTGGTCTCTGCATGGCAACCACAGGTGCCAGTACAGGCCGTGAGGTGGTCCATGGCCCGTGAAGGGTCCCGTGGTCCACCTCTACTGGGAAGGTGATAAGTCCACGAGGAGGTCAACAGACCATGGACCCTATTATGGTCTGTGAACCCTACCGTGGTTCACTGGTTCAGGTGATCTTCCTGTTACATTTTCTAAGTCCAGTTTCCAAGGTGTTACATTACGAGAAAAGATTATCAAGTCAGGGAGCCTTAGCTGAGGGTCAAGGAGTGGTGGAGAAAAAGTTTGGCTCTGGGCAGAACAACACATTTCCTTTGAGTATAAAGGTGATTAAGGGTGCTAACCTGACCACCCAACTCTATACATTAAACATTTATAACAATAACTATAAAAAATATCTAAAAAGGACCTAAAATGCCCCTCAAGTATTTGAATTGGTATAAAATTACCCTTCATCCACCTTTCGGCCCTAAAATACCCCTATCATCCACCTTTTGGCTCAAAAATATCCTCGATGTTAATTTTTTGGCTCATATTTGCCCTTATTTTTAATAGCTCCCTTTAAGTAAACAAATTAATTATTATGTTGCCTAATGTTATTGGTCCAAATTTAAACCTTCTCAAATAAATAATAAAAATCCTATTTTTAATTATTTTTATTTATAAAGCCACATATGATTCATATTTTTACCCAATACACTTGAAAATAATATTGAAAAAATAATTAATTTCTTGATACTATTGGCCTAATTTAAATCAACCCCCCAATTTATTATAACGTAACCCAGTTCATAAATGGGAATCCAACTAAAATATATACTCACCCCGGCTAATTGTCCATCTAAAAAAAATTATTATTTAATAAATATAAAATTTTCTATCAATTATCCAAATGTCTTATTCATTTTGTCTATTTATTCCCTTTTTAATCTCTTATTCTTAATTAGGATATCCGGAACTGAAACTTGAAATGAACTCAATTGTTTATATGATTTTAATTTTTATTATTGTTATGGTGGGATGAGGATGTGAATAACAGAAATGATTATTTTAATTCTTTTTTTTTTTTGAATTTTGGGTACACACAAAAGAAAAATGTAATATTCATACATACTTGCTTAATTAAGTCATTTTTTAATTGAACTAATTATTCTATAAGAATGCATTGTTATTTTCCATTTTTTTTCTCTATTGTTTGTCATTAATTGAAAAACAATAAAATTTAAAATAGTGGACAAGATCCAAAATAAAAAAAAATGAAAGCGATAGGAAGTGAAGGTGTGGCGGTGGGACGGGGGAGTGTAGAGAGTAGATACCTAACCTTTTCTTTTATTTTTAATTTACTATGAAATTCAAAATTAAGTCAATCACATGAGCTTATAAATTAAGTAATTTCAAATTATTTTAATGGAAAGGGCCTAAAATGCCCTTAAACTATGGGATTTGCTACAATATTGCCCTCCATCCACCTTATGAGTATGATCCGTTAAAAATAATGGTATTTTTTAGCCAAAAGGTTGACGTCAGGGGTATTTCAGGGCCCAAAGGTGGGTGGAGGATAGTTTTGTACCAATTCAAATAGTTGAGGAGCATTTTAGGGCCTTTGCCGAAAAAATATTTAAACAAGTAGGTTACTTATAAGGTAATTATAGATATTTATTCTACCTTAATATCACTCAGATTCTAAATACATCAGATACATTAAGTGTAACACCCCGTATTCAAAATAGACAAAAATGCAGATTTTGAGAAGTTGCAGGTGCAACTTACGGTCACCATCCACGGACCGTAGGTCAAACCACGGCCCGTGCTGGTGGACCGTGGTTCACCACTGCAACCCCTCCCCAGCCAGCTCAGAAAATTGGCTAAGTCCCGACTCATGGACAGACCCACGGTCCGTAGATCAAACCATGGTCTGTGGTCTGTGTCCGTGGATCGAGACTTCCCTTACCAGCCTATGACACAAACTACGGTCGACCAGGATGGACCGTCAATCGATCCACGGTCCGTAGGTCTGACCGTAGATGAGGATCAACAGCCAGTTAGCTGAAAATTCTAATGGGTCAACTTCAGATGGTCATAACTCTTACAACAAAATAAATTATGTGTCCCATAACCTATGGTTAGATATATAATTGAATTATCTTTCCAACGCCACCAAGTTTGCTAAATTCTGACCTCCGAGTAAAAAGTTATGCTCATTTTAGTGAAGCCCTGTCGGGCAGACTCGACCTATAGACCCAATCAACGGACCGTCGATTGATTGACGGGCCGTCAGTCACTCCGACAGCAGCTAATTCAAGGGTCTTTTGGTCTTTTCTTATTTCATTTAACCCCTAAGATACGTCGTTTAGACCCTAAGTCATGAGATTTTAATCGGTTTAAACCTAGAAACATAACTAGAACTTACCTAAGTCAAATCATTAATCAAACTTAGAAGAATTAGAACGCTAAGAGGAGAAAACAGGTCAAGAACCCTAGTTCAAGAACGCAACAAGTTTTCTTCAGTTCCAGCCCCGAAATCGAAAGATTTCTCCGTGGAATTCGTCACCAGGTATGTGGGATTTCACTAGTGGGTTCCTTTCGCCCATTAGGTCCCTAGAATTCAGTCAGATTCTTGATTCCATGATTATGAACAGACCTAGGGTTTCTAGAATTATAGCAGATCATCATGAATTAGTTATTTAACTGTTCCAAATCAGATTATCATGTTATTGCTCAGTTTATCGCATGAATTTCAGAACCCTAGCTATGTATTTCTTTAGTTCTTGAATTACCCATGCTAGGTCAGATATTTCAGTATTCATTTTTCATGCCTCAGTTTATGAATGCATCATTATCAGATTAATTTTTGCATTCTCAGTTTGCATGTTCAGTTTCGAGCTATCCAGTATTTACAGAAACTCAGTCATAATGTGTTAACCACTTAATCTATTGGGAGTAGCATAATACCGAGTTGGACTAGGGTTTCAACGTACCCATATAGTCCGAGAACTACGAGCCACGTAGGTGTAAGTCCCCTCTATGGGCAACATCAGTTTAGTGATCACGCCAGCATGCCTCTATACCTCTGGCAGGGTATATTGGGTCCTCTCGATGGGGCGTATACATCGGACTCCACATTTAGCTCATGTGGTTATATGTCGGTTATTAGTAGCTCCCACAGTTCAGTCAGACTCTATTGCATTGACCATATTTCAGTACAGTCAATATTCAGTCTCAGCATGTTATAAATTTGGTCATTGCATCAGTTAGCTTAGTATTCAGTATTTTCAGTATCTATATCATGTTCAGATTATTTCATTGCTTTATTGCTTTGTTCAGTTATATGTTATTTCAGCTTTACTCTATCCTGCATGCTCAGTACCCTTCAAGTACTGACGCATACGTGTGCTACATCTTCTCGTGATGTAGGTTCAGGTTCTCAACATCCAGACCACGCTTAGATCGTTCCTGATTTCCAGTTCAGCAGCATCAGTGGTGAGTCCTCATTCTTCGAGGACAATAGTCATGTCATCTTTCAGTTTTCAGTCTTTTAATTTCAGATTTTCTAGACTTGGCTGGGGCATGTCCCAACACTTCTAGTCAATTTAGAGGCTTATTTCAGACATAGATAGATTCAGCTTAGTATTTTGAGTTTGATATTTCTTTTGTATTAAACTCATCAGTTTTCATATATCTCAGTTATAGTATATGGGTATTCCCCATCTCTTCAGTTTATTTATGATTTAGCTTCCGCATCAGTTTATTATCTTTAGTATGCTCATGATCATGCCAACATGGTTAGCTTGAGATCACTTGTGGTCCTAGGTCCTGTGTCCGCGTCTCGGGGGTAGGTCGGGGCGTGACAAACTTGGTATCAGAGCATTAGGTTTAAGTGTCCTAGGATGTCTGAAAAGCTGCACTAAGTAAAGTCCTTTTCATGGGTGTGAAGTGCACCACATCTAATGAGAGGGAGGCTACAAAGTGATTTTAGGAAAACTTCATTTTCTTGTTACTCTTATCGTGCGTAAGGTATGATCTAATTCCATTCTAACTCGACGTTCTACGTTTCAGTGATCATGCCTCCCCATAGAGCTAATGCCAGGAATGCGAATGCTAGGAATGCTAACGCAATTCCTCTAGTCCCAGACCATGAGGTTAAGAATGAAGAGTTTCAGAATGCGATCCAACTATTGGCTCAAAGTATGACCAACAAGAAAAATCAGCAGGTTCCAATTCCTACTAATAGAAATAGTGGATCAGTGGCAGCTAGAGTTTGAGATTTTTATTAGAATAAATCCACCTGAGTTTTAGGGTCACAAGTTGGTGAAGACCCACAAAACTTCATTGATGAGGTTAAGAAAATCTTTGGAGTGATGCAAGTGACTGGTAATGGTTGGGGTGAGTTGGCATCCTACCATCTTAAGGATGTGGCACACATATGGTACACTCAGTGGAAAGATTCAGGGGGGTACTTTATCTTTTATGAATCCCTTTATAGCAGTAATCTTAGATGCCAGTCCAGAAACTCTCTCAGAACCCTTCTCAGTCCCTACTCCAGTCGGTGACTCAGTTATAGCTAGACGGGTATACAGAAATTGCCCTGTCACAGTCTCTCAGAAAGTCACCTCAGCAGATCTTGTAGAGTTAGAAATGGTAGACTTCGATGTCATCCTAGGCATGGATTGGTTACATTCATGTTATGCCTCAGTCGATTGTAGAACTATGATTGTTCGTTTTCAGTTTCCAGACGAACCAATCCTAGAATGGAAGGGTAGTAGCTTAGCGCCTATGGGTCGATTCATTTCTTACCTTAAGGCCAGAAAGATGATCTCTAAGGGTTATCTCTATCGTCTAGTTCGGGTTAAGGATTCTAGTTCCGAATCCCCAACTCTTGAGTCAGTTCCTATAGTCAATGAGTTTCCAGAAGTGTTCCCAAAAGATCTTCCTGGATTCCTCCCGAAAGGGAAATAGACTTTGGAATTGATCTCCTTCCAGATACCCAGCCAATTTCTATCCCTCCTTACAGAATGGCTCCAGCTGAGCTTAAGGAATTGAAAGAGCAGTTGAAAGACCTTCTAGATAAGGGCTTCATCAGACCCAATATTTCGCCATGGGGTGAACCAGTGTTGTTCGTGAAGAAGAAAGATGGTTCTCTCAGAATGTGCATTGACTATAGGCAGTTGAACAAGGTCACAATCAAGAATAAGTATCCCATCCCCAGGATTGATGACTTGTTTGACCAACTTCAGGGTGCTAGTCATTTCTCAAAGATAGACCTCAGATCAGGTTATCATCAGCTTAGAGTCAGATATAGTGACATTTCGAAGACAGCCTTCAGAACTCGGTATGGTCATTATGAATTTGTAGTTATGTCATTTGGACTAACCAATGCTCTTAAAGCTTTCATGGATTTGATGAACAGAGTGTTCAAGCAGTACTTGGACTTGTTCGTTATCGTCTTTATTGATGATATCCTCATTTACTCTAGGAATGAGGAAGAACATGCAAGTCATTTGAGAGTTGTTCTGCAAACTCTCAAAGATCACCAATTATTTGCAAAGTTTAACAAGTGCGAGTTTTGGTTACAATTAGTTGCCTTCCTTGGGCATATTGTGTCTAATGAAGGAATTCTAGTAGATTCCCAGAAGATAGAAGCAGTGAAACAATGGCCTAGACCTACTTCTCCTACAGATATCAGAAGTTTCTTGGGTCTAGCGGGCTATTACTGACGGTTTGTGGAAGGATTTTCATCCATAGCCTCTCCATTGACTAAGTTAACTCAGAAAAAGGTTAAGTTCCAATGGTCAGATGATTGTGACAAAAGCTTTGTAGAACTGAAAACTAGGTTGACTACAACTCCTGTCTTGACTCTACCAGAGGGTTCAGATGGTTATGTGATCTATTGTGATGCATCCAGAGTCGGCCTAGGTTGTGTATTAATGCAGTGAGGTAAGGTTATAGCTTATGCTTCTAGACAACTTAAGGTACATGAGAAAAATTGTCCAACTCATGACCTCGAGCTAGCAGCAGTGGTGTTTGCACTTAAGATTTGGAGACACTACTTGTATGGTGGTCATGTAGATGTGTTCACAGACCATAAGAGCCTCCAGTATGTATTCACCCAGAAAGAGTTGAATCTTCGCCAGAGAAGGTGGCTTGAGTTCTTCAAAGATTATGATATGAGTGTGCATTACCATCCGGGTAAGGCGAATGTAGTAGCAGATGCTCTTAGCAGACTATCCATGGGTAGTGTATCACATGTTGAGGAAGAAAGGAGAGAGTTAGCAAAGGATGTTCACAGACTTGCTCGCCTAGGAGTTCGTCTTATGAGCATATCAGGTGGTGGTGTAACGGTTCATAATGGGGCAGAATCTTCTTTGGTAGTAGAGGTTAAGGAAAAGCAAGACAGTGATCCAATCTTGCTTGAACTTAAGGGTGCAGTCCACAATCAGAGAGTGAAGGTTTTCTCCCAAGGGGGAGATGGTGTACTTCTCTATCAAGGTAGATTGTGTGTTCCTGATGTGGGTGAATTGAGACAACATATTCTCGCAGAAGCCCACAATTCCAGATATTCTATTCATCCAGGCACCACTAAGATGTACCGTGATCTGCAGGAAGGCTATTAGTGGACTGGTATGAAAAGAGATATAGCAGACTTTGTGGCTAAGTGCCCCAATTGCCAGCAAGTAAAGGTAGAACATCAAAAACCAGGGGGTATGACTCAAGGGATTGACATTACTACTTGGAAGTGGGAAGTGACCAACATGGACTTCATCACAGGTTTACCTCGTACTCGCAGACAACATGACTCCATTTGGGTGATTGTTGATAGGGTTACTAAGTCTTCTCGCTTTTTGGCTGTCAAGACTACAGATTCGGCGGAGGATTACGCCAAGATTTACATTAATGATATTGTGAGGTTGCATGGAGTTCCTTTGTCTATCATCTCAGATAGTGGTCATCAGTTTACATCTCATTTCTGGAAGTCATTTCAGAAAGGTCTTGGTACTTAGGTTAATCTTAGCACAGTATTTCATCCACAGACGGATGGTCAGGCAGAGCGTACCATTCAGACCTTAGAGGATATGTTGAGAGCTTGTGTGATCGACTTCAAGGGTAGTTGGGATAATCACCTTCATCTGATTGAGTTCGCCTACAACAATAGTTACCATTCCAGCATTCAGATGGCCCCTTATGAGGCATTATATGGGCGTAGATGTAGATCTCCAGTTGGTTGGTTTGAAGTAGGTGAAGCAGCCTTGATAGGACCAGATTCGGTCCTTGATGCTATGGAGAAAGTGCAACTCATTAGAGATAGACTTAAGACTGCCCAGAGTCGCCAGAAGTCTTATGCAGATGTGAGAAGAAGGGAACTAGAGTTCCAAGTTGATGATTGGGTTTTCCTGAAAGTGTCACCTATGAAGGGGGTGATGAGATTTGGCAAGAAAGGGAAGCTCAGTCCCAAATATGTAGGCCCTTACCAGATCTTGAAAAGGATTGGTAAAGTGGCTTATGAGTTAGAGTTGCCAGCAGACTTAGCAGCAGTGCATCCAGTCTTTCACATTTCTCTCTTGAAGAAGTGTGTGGGTGATCCAGCATCCATAGTGCCATTAGAGAGTGTGGCCGTGAAAGATAGTCTTTCTTATGAGGATGTACCAGTTGAGATTCTCGATCGTCAAGTTAGAAGGTTGAGAAATAAAGAAGTCGCTTCAGTCAAGGTTTTGTGGAGGAGTCAGTCAGCAGAGGGAGCTACTTGGGAAGCAGAAGCAGCCATGAAGTCCAAGTATCCTCACCTCTTTCCTTCTGATTCCATTCCAGCTTGAGGTAATAGTTCCTCTTCAGTTTTTCAGTCATTCATGCGAAAATTCAGTCTTAGAATCATGTTCCTTTAGTTGGTGCTTGCATTTTCAGCGTATTTGCATGTCCTTGGAACTCAGTTCAGTCAGAAATTCAATTCTCAGTGCTCAGTGGTAGGGATTGCAGCCCTCTCCCTCCATTTCAGCTAGTTTAGTCTTCATTCGAGGATGAATGGTCCCAAGGGGGAGATAATGTAACACCCCGTATTCAAAATAGACAAAAATGCAGATTTTGAGAAGTTGCAGGTGCAACTTACGGTCACCATCCACGGACCGTAGGTCAAACCACGGCCCGTGCTGGTGGACCGTGGTTCACCACTGCAACCCCTACCCAGCCAGCTCAGAAAATTGGCTAAGTCCCGACTCATGGACAGACCCACGGTCCGTAGATTAGACCACGGTCCGTGGTTTGTGTCTGTGGATCGAGACTTCCCTTACCAGCCTCTGACACAAACTACGGTCGACCAGCATGGACCGTCAATCAATCCACGGTCCGTAGGTCTGACCGTAGATGAGGATCAACAACCAGTTAGCTGAAAATTCTGATGGGTCAACTTCAGATGGTCATAACTCTTACCACAAAATTAATTATGTGTCCCATGAACCATGGTTAGATAGATAATTGAATTATCTTTCCAACGCCACCAAGTTTGCTAAATTCCGATCTCTGAGTAAAAAGTTATGCTCATTTTAGTGAAGCCCTGTCGGGAAGACTCGACCTACGGACCCAATCGACGGACCGTCGATTGATTGACGGACCGTCAGTCAGGTCCGTCAGTCACTCGGACAGCAGCTAATTCAAGGGTCTTTTCCTATTTCGTTTAACCCCTAAGATACGTCGTTTAGACCCTAAGTCATGAGATTTTAATCAGTTTAAACCTAGAAACATAACTAGAACTTACCTAACTCAAATCATTAATCAAACTTAGAAGAATTAGAACGCTAAGAGGAGAAAAGAGGTCAAGAACCCTAGTTCAAGAACGCAACAAGTTTTCTTCAGTTCCAGCCCCGAAATCGAAAGATTTCTCCGTGGAATTCGTCACCAGGTATGTGGGATTTCACTAGTGGGTTCCTTTCGCCCATTAGGTCCCTAGAATTCAGTCAGATTCTTGATTCCATGATTATGAACAGACCTAGGGTTTCTAGAATTATAGCAGATCATCATGAATTAGTTATTTAAATGTTCCAAATCAGATTATCATGTTATTGCTCAGTTTATCGCATGAATTTCAGAACCCTAGCTATGTATTTCTTTAGTTCTTGAATTACACATGCTAGGTCAGATATTTCAGTATTCAGTTTTACATGCCTCAGTTTATGAATGCATCATTATCAGATTAATTTTTGCATTCTCAGTTTGCATGTTCAGTTTCGAGCTATCCAGTATTTACAGAAACTCAGTCATAATGTGTTAACCACTTAATCTATTGGGAGTAGCATAATACCGAGTTGGACTAGGGTTTCAGCGTACCCATATAGTCCGAGAACTACGAGCCACGTATGTGTAAGTCCCCTCTGTGGGCAACATCAGTTTAGTGATCACGCCAGCATGCCTCTATACCTCTGGCAGGGTATATTGGGTCCTCTCAATGGGGCGTATACATCGGACTCCACATTTAGCTCATGTGGTTATATGTCGGTTATTAGTAGCTCCCACAGTTCAGTCAGACTCTATTGCATTGACCATATTTCAGTACAGTCAGTATTCAGTCTCAGCATGTTATAAATTTGGTCATTGCATCAGTTAGCTCAGTATTCAGTATTTTCAGTATCTATATCATGTTCAGATTATTTCATTGCTTTATTGCTTTGTTCAGTTATATGTTATTTCAGCTTTACTCTATCCTGCATGCTCAGTACCCTTGAAGTACTGACGCATACGTGCGCTACATCTTCTCGTGATGTAGGTTCAGGTTCTCAACATCTAGACCACGGTTAGATCGGTTCCCGATTTCCAGTTCAGCAGCATCAGTGGTGAGTCCTCATTCTTCGAGGACAATAGTCATGTCATCTTTCAATTTTCAGTCTTTTAATTTCAGATTTTCTAGACTTAGCTGGGGAATGTCCCAACACTTCTAGTCAGTTTAGAGGCTTATTTCAGACATAGATAGATTCAGCTTAGTATTTTAAGTTTGATATTTTTTTTGTATTAAACTCATCAGTTTTCATATATCTCAGTTATAGTATATGGGTATTCCCCATCTCTTTAGTTTATTTATGATTTAGCTTCCGCATCAGTTTATTATCTTTAGTATGCTCATGATCATGCCAACAGGGTTAGCTTGGGATCACTTGTGGTCCTAGGTCCTGTGTCCGCGTCTCGGGGGTAGCTCGGGGCGTGACATTAAGCAAACACAACATTTTCATCACAGGTTGAAACCAAATAAGAAATGGAAACTGCATTTAGCTGTGGTGGAAACGTTGAGTCATGCTCCCACACTTACTAGAAAAATCATTCAATAAAAAATGGAGATGTCAAGCCTCATCGTTTTTATCCAGTTCTCTTAGTTCAAATCACTCATATACACATAAGCTTTGACTTCCTTGAAGTTAAAGAATAATTAACAGGTTAAGAAAGCACACCAATGATTTATCACATGACTACTGTAGTTTGTTTCCTAGATCTCGTGTCTCATTGAAATTGTTTGTGCTTTCATCACAATCTTTGTCAAAGTGAAACAAAAATCGCCATTCATTTAAAGAAGTAGTAAAAGAAAGAAAAATATTGTTAGAAAGATAAAATAAACAACGTGACACAATATATGTAACGTCCCTCTTTAGAAACAACTAGAAATAGAAGGAAACTATTGGAAATAATCAAATTTGGAAAGTTTGATAAATTAAGCTAAGTATGAGTCTTGGGTCAACTTCAAATGACCATAAATCCAATCTCAGGATGATTTAGGTGTGCTACAAGATACCGTAGAAAATATATTTGAATTATCTTTCCAACGCCGCCAAGTTTGCGCGATTTTGAGTTTGTATGAGGGAGATATGCCCATTTGAAGTTGGGTTGTCTAGATAAGGAAAGTCAATTGGATTTTAGGAGGGCATTATGTTCTTTTTACCACCCAATTAATTAATTTCGTATTTGGTAATTAAGTTGGGGTCTAAACTGATTGGATTCAGTTTACACTTTATCAAAACAAGTTAGGGTTTTGAGAGAAGAGAAAAGAAGAGGAGAAACGAGAAGAAAAAGCAAGGAATCACCAAGTTCGTGAAGAATTGCTTGAGGATTTCGTCAAGGGGTGATCTCTACGAGGTATGTGAGATCACATAGCATAGGTTAGTTCACCTACATGCCAATCATGATTATTTCAACGAATTTATATTTTTGAAGGTTTAGAAATTGAGTTATTCATGGATATATTTGAAGCTTTTATTGGGTTCTTGATTGTTAGAGTTGTTGAGGAAATTTAGGTTCATGAAATTAGATGTCGTTTTGAGTATATTCTTTCATACTTTGATTATGTAGTCGAATCTAAGTGTTTGGGGAAGGAACCAAGTAAATCTAGACAGTTTAGAGTTGAAAAACGAGTAAGAAAAGTTGGGGATTTTCTGGGCGCAGTGGCATGGGGAGCCGCGCCACTCAGAGCGCCCCAACCCAGACGCTGAAGTTTAGACTTTGGTGCCCCGCGCCACTCAGAGCGCCAGGGACGCCAAGTCTTCTATCTTTTCCCACTTCTTTCCGATTAATTTCCCTTATACGTACCTTTGTTTCCTAGTTAATTTCGACACTCTAAGGTACGTCTAAACAACATGATATCATCCATAACATGATATCATGAGCCTTGAATCCATAATTCAACTCAAGGAAAGTTAAGAGTCAAGTCAAGAAAATTTCATAGAGTTTTCCAAAAGTCTTTTAAAACGTTTTAACTTTGTTTTAAGACTTGAGTTTTGAGTTGAGTAAAGAGTAAAGGTTGAAGTTCCTTTCTTTAAAAGAGTGTATGGGGACTATGTATTCCCAAAGAGTTTAAAATGGTTTCACATTTAAATAAAAAAGGAAACTGAGGTTTCCAAAATAGTGTTTGAGCTAGTTTTCAAAAAAGAGTAAATGCTTTCATAATTAAGCAAAACAAGAAACTTTCATTTGCAAGAGGAGCTTTTGAGATAAGTTTTGACCAATTATCTCGAACCACATACAAAAGTATGTTTTTAAACATAAGAGCTAGTATTATCTTTTGGGAGTAGTATTGAACACCGATATAGGGGAGAGTTCAGACAACTCCCAGCCACCATAAACCATGTATCCACCATGGGTAGAAAAAGGTCATACTTTTTAGATGATTCCTTAGTGCTTTTTAGCATAGACTAGAGGATATACTTAGTAGTCATGTTCTATACCCTTGTCAAGGTATAGAACGGCCCTGGAAGCATGGGGAAAAATAGTGTATCATCACAATAGCTCTGAAGTGATAGTTGTCGGTTACAAAAACTCCCACAGAAGTACTTTGTGTACTTATATACACAAATTATTTGTATTTTTCATATATATCCAGAGTTTTATTGTATCTTTACATACATACAAAGTTACTATTGTATTTCTAAATACATACAGTTGTTAACCATGTTTTTAAAGCTTTTCATTATATTGCACTTATTTAGATTACTTTATATTGAAATGAGTTCAATTCAATTGAATTAAGTTGACACCAGGTTTGTTCTTTAAGTTCCTTTCAAGCTTATATCTTGTTTTAGTATTCCCCTCGCATGCTCGTACATTCAATGTATTGATGTCATTTGGCCTGCATTTTTTCATGATACAAATACAGGTAACCAGGATCAGCATCCAGCACATCCTTGATCCAATTGGGAACTCAGTGTCTTGTGGTTAGCCTCATTGGTTTTCAAAGGATCCCTTTTATTGCTTTCAGTATTGTTAGTTCATTAGGATGTCGTGGGTTTTGTACCGACGTCCATCTTAGTTGTTTGGAGGCTTCATAAACAACAAAGTGATGTTAGTTCTTGAGTCTTCTATTTCCTGTTTTAATGGTTGATACTTGAGTTGCTAGTTTGGCCAGTGAATGTTATTTTAATACATTCTAAGTATCTATTGAGAAGTTCAGTTTACTTTTAAAGTTTTTTCTTCATGATTTGAGTCTTCCGCTGACTAAGTAAGATAGGCCAAGGGTTCGCTTGGGGCCAACAATGGTTTTCGAGTGTGAGTCCCGCCCAAGGTGTAGGCTCGGGCGTGACAAACTTGATATCAGAGCACAAAGTTCAAGAGTCCTAGGGAGTCTATAAATCCGTGTTTGTAGAGTCTTATTGATTGGTGTGAAGCGCACCATATTTATAATTAGGAGGCTGCAACACTTAGGAAATTATCTCACTTCTTTCTTACTCATTTCGTGCGTTAGAGTTTGATCTCTGAAAAGTTTCTTCTAATTCTTGCTTGCAATTGTCTTTGATATTATGCCTCCACAGTGAGCTATCAGAGGTCGTCCAGCTAGGAGAAATGTTAAACTACAGGAACTAGGGGTACCTAATGCACCAGAAGTGCAACCCCAAATAGAGGTCACCAATGCTGAATTTTGTGAAGCGATCTCGATGTTGAGACAAGTTTTGACTAAGTAAGTTGGGCAACAAAGAGGGAATCTGTAGGAAGTGGCGGACACTTCAAGGATTCGTGAGTTCTTAAGAATGAATCCACCAAGCTTCACAGGTTCCAGTGTTATTGAGGATCCAAAAAACTTTGTTGAGAAGCTTTAGAAGGTTTTTGAGATCATGCATATCGCTGATGTTGAGAGGGTGGAACTAGTTGCATACCAAATGAAGGGTGAAGCTAGAATCTAGTTCAATCAATGGCAGAAGAATCGAGCTAAGGGTGCACCACTTGTGAGTTGGGATTGTTTTGAGGAGGCCTTCTTGAGGCATTTCTTTCCTAGAGAACTAAGAGAAGCAAAGGTACAAGAGTTCCTCACTCTTAAGCAGGATTCCTTAAGTATTCATCAGTACAGTCTGAAGTTCACACAACTTTTCCGCTATGCTATGGAGATGTTTGCTGACATGAAGAGCATGATGAGTTTATTCGTTATTGGGTTGTCTCATCTCTCAAGCAATGAAGGCAAGGCAGCTATGCTAATAGGGGATATGGACATAGCAAGGCTAATGATCCGTGTGCAACAAGTTGAGGAGGACAAGCTAAGGGGTAGAGAAGAGTTTAAGAATAAGAGGGCTAAGACATCAGGGAATGAGTCCGAGAAGCAATGCGAACCGTTCTTCCTTCAAACAAAAACAAAAGGGGCCTGCTCCATCATCTGCTAGTGCACCTGCACCAAAGAACAAATGTGAGTACAATAGTCAGAATTTCAGAGCTAAACCTGCTTATTCTCAGGGTAGTATTGCACAAGGCGGTAGTAAGCCTCCTGCATGTGCTATGTGTGGAAGGAACCACTCAAGGACGTGTCGTGATGGCTCCGTTTGTTTCTTCAAGTGTGGCCATAACAGTTATTTTATGTGAGAGTGTCCAAAGAATAAGCAAGGTAACGGTAATGGGGGAAATAGAGCACAATCTTCTTCAGTTGCTCCACCAGATAGAGTTGCATCTAGAGGAGCTACTTCAAGGGAAGATGGAGGAGGAAACTGTCTATATGCTATCACTAGTCGGCAAGAGCAAGATGATTCTCCAGATGTTGTCATTTGTATGATCCGAGTCTTTAACTTTTATGTTTATTATTAACTTGATCCAGGAGCGAGTTTATACTTTGCAACTCCTTTTGTTGCGTTGAATTTTTATGTTCTTCCTCACCAAATTAGTGAGACCTTTAGTGTTTCTACACCTGTTGGTGAGTCTATTCTAGCAGAGAGAGTTTATCGTGATTGACCATTTCTGTCAATCACAAGAGCACCATGGCTACTTTAGTTGAGTTGGACATGGTAAATTTTGATGTCATACTTGGTATGGACTGGCTTCATGCCTGTTATGCCTCAGTTGATTGTAGAACTCGAGTGTTCAAGTTACAGTTTCCAAATGAGTCAGTCATAGAGTGGAAAAGTAGTTCACTAGTGCCTAAGGGTTGTTTTATTTCGTACCTTAAGGCAAGAAATTTAGTTTCCAAGGAGTGTATCTATCACTTAGTCCGAGTTAATGACTCTAGTGTTGAGATACCTCTTATTCAGTCAGTTCCAGTAGTAAAAGAGTTTCCATAAGTCTTTCTAGATGATCCTCCCAAGAGTCCGTCCTGAGAGAGAAATAGACTTCGGTATAGACCTCCTTCCAGATACTCGTCCTATATCTATTCCGCCATATAGGTTGGCACCAACAGAGTTAAAAGAGTTGAAGGAGTAGATGAAAGACCTCCTAGAGAAAGGTGTTATTTGACCAAGTGTCTCACCTTGGGGCACTCCGATCTTGTTTGTGAGGAAGAAAGATGGTTCCCTTAGGATGTGTATAAATTATTGTTAGTTGAACAAGGTTACCATCAAGAAAAGTATCCTCTTCCGAGAATTGATGATCTCTTCGATCAACTTCATGGTGTTACTTGTTTCTCTAAGATACACCTCAGATATGGCTACCATGAGTTAAAAGTAAGGGAATGTGATATTCCAAAGACTGCCTTCAAGACCCGTTATGGTCAGTATGAGTTTATGATCATGTCGATTGGTTTAACCAATGCGTTTGCAACGTTCAAACCTTATGAATAGAGTATTCAAGCCTTATTTAGATATGTTTGTTATCGTGTTCATTGATGACATTCTAATCTATTCAAGGAATGCGAAAGATCATGCCAGTCATCTCAGAATAGTTCTCCAAACTCTAAAGGAAAAAGAGGTGTATGCCAAGTTCTCTAAGTGTGAGTTTTAGCTGGAGTTTGTGGCAATCTTAGGCCACATTTTTTCCAGTGATGGAATTAGAGTTGATACTCAGAAAATTAAGCTAGTGAAGAATTGGCCTAGACCCACATCTCCAACTGAGATTAGTAGTTTCTTGGGGTTGGCTGGCTATTATAGAAGGTTCGTAGAGGGGTTCTCATCTATTTCGTCCCTTTTGACCAAGTTAACCCAGAAAATAGTTAGTTTTCAATGGTCTAAAGCTTGTGAGAAAAGCTTTCAGGAATTGAAAAAGAGATTGACTACTGCCCCAGTTTGACCTTACCAGATTGTACTCAAAGTTTTGTGGTATATTGTGATGCGTCCAGAGTTGTCTTAGGTTGTGTGTTAATGCGGAATGGAAAAGTTATAGCTTATGCCTCTAGACAGTTGAAAGTTCATACGAATAATTACCCAACCCATGACCTAGAGTTGGTGGCCGTAGTTTTTCTTTGAAAATATGGCATCATTATATTTATGGTGTTCATGTCGATGTGTTCACCAATCAAAAGAGTCTTCAGTATGTATTTAGCCATAAAGAGCTTAATCTCAGACAGAGGAGGTGGTTAGAATTACTCAAAGATTATGACATGAGTATATTTTATCACCCAGTTAAGGCTAATGTTGTTGTTGATGCCTTGAGTAGATTATCTATGGGTAGTCCCACCCATTTTGAGGAAGATAAGAAAGACTTAGCAAAAGATGTGCGTAGACTTGCAGGATTAGGGGTTCGACTAATGGATTCCATAGAAGTAGGAAGAGTAGTGATGAATGGGGCTAAATCATCATTAGTATCAGAAGTAAAAGAAAAGAAAGACCAAGATCCTATATTGCATTAATTGAAGGCAAATGTTCATAAGAAAAAAGTAATGGCTTTTAAATAAGGGGAGATGGTGTATTGACGTATCAAGGTAGACTGTGTGTACCAAGGATGGATGAACGCCAAGAGAGGATCATGGATGAAGCTCATAGCTCCAGATATTCTATCCATTCGGGTTACAAAAAGATATATCGTAACTTGAGGGAAGTTTATTGGTGGAGTTATATGAAGAAGGACATTGCATAATTTGTTGCTAAGTGCCCGAATTGTCAACAAGTTAAAGTAGAGCACCAAAGGCCTAGTGGTATGGGTCAGAATATAGAACTTCTAGAATGGAAGTGGGAGATGATCAATATGGATTACATCACAGGTTTACCAAGGTCTCGTAGGCAACATGATTCTATTTGGGTGATTGTTGATAGAATGATAAAATCACCCACTTTTGCAGGTAAAAACTACCCATTCAGCAGAGGACAATGACAAGTTGTATATCCGAGAGGTAGTCATACTTTATGGAGTTCCTTTTTCCATTATTTTAGAGAGAGGTGCACAATTTACTGCATAATTTTGGAAGTCATTCCAGAAAGGTTTGGGCTCAAAGGTGAACTTGAGTACTACTTTTCATCCTCAGACAGATGGTCAAGCAGAGCACACTATTTAGACTTTAGAAGATATGTTGAGGGCCTGCATGATTGATTTCAAAGGTAATTGGGATGATCACCTACCTCTCATTGAGTTTTCTTATACCAATAGTTACCACTCTAGCATTCAGATGGCTCCTTATGAAGCTCTTTATCAGAGAAGATGCAGATCTCCTATTGGATTGTTTGAAGTTGGTGAAGTTGGGTTGATAGGACCAGACTTAGTTCATCAAGATATGGAGAAAGTGAAAGTTATTCAAGAAAGGTTGAAAATAGCCCAAAGTCGTCAAAAGTCTTACACAGATGTTAGGATAAGGGACTTAGAGTTTGAAGTAAATTATTGGGTTTACTTGAAAGTTTCACCCATGAAGGGTGTTATGAGATTTGGCAAGAAGGGGAATCTTAGTCCCCGTTATATTGGCCCTTACAGATTATCCAAAAGGATTGGTAATGTATCTTATGAGTTGGAGCTACCACAAGAGTTAGCAGCGGTCCATCCAGCATTTCATGTTTCCATGTTGAAGAACTGCATGGGAGATCCTTAACTTATCATACCTACTGAAGACATTGGTATCAAGGATAGCTTGTCTTATGAGGAGATTCTGGTTCAGATTTTAGACCGCTAGGTTCGCAAGTTGAGAACAAAAGAGGTAATAACAGTGAAAGTTCTTTGGAAGAATTAGTTTGTTGAAGAAGCGACTTAGGAAGCTTTGAAGGATATGAAGAAGAGATACCCACATCTCTTTGAATCCAGAGAAGATCCAAATTAAGGTACTAATTATTTTCTTTGTATTTATTTATAATTTGGCATATTGTATTTGTTTTTGCTTGTTGGGTGTCTGAGTTGAATATTAAATGTTATGCCCTTAGACTACTAAGAGTAATCGAATTCAAGGATGAATGTTCCCAAAGGGAAGATATTGTAACATCCCACTTTAGAAAGAACTAGAAATAGAAGGAAACCATTTTTTTGAAATAATCAAATTTGGAAAGTTTGACAAATTAAGCTAAGTATGAGTCTTGGGTCAACTTAAAACAACCATAACTCCTAGATCAGGATGAGTTAGTTGTGCTACAAGATATTGCAGAAAAGATCTTTGAATTATATTTCCAACGCCGCCTAGTTTGCGCGATTTCGAGTTTGTATGAGGGAGATATGTCAATTTGAAGTTGGGTTGTCTAGATAAGGAAAGTCAAAACCGGATTTTAGGAGGGCATTATGTTCTTTTCACCATCCAATTAATTAATTTCATTTTTGGTAATTAAGTTGGGGTTAAACTGATTGGATTCAGTTTATGCTTTAATAAAACAAGTTAGGGTTTTGAGAGAAGAGAAAAGAAGAGGATAAAAGAGGAGAAGAAGCAAGGAATCACCAAGTTCTTGAAGAATTGCTTGGGATTTCGTTAAGAAGTGATACCTACGAGGTATGTGAGATAACATAGCATTGGGTTAGTTCACCCACGCGCCAATCATGATTTATTGCAGCGAATTTATATTCTTGAAGGTTTAGAAATTAAGTTCTTGATAAATTTGTTTGAAGCTTCTATTGGGTTCTTGATTGTTGGAGTTGTTGAGGAATTCTTGATTTAGATTCATGAAATTAGATGTCGTTTTGAGTATATTCTTGAATACTTTGATTATGTAGTCGAATTTAAGTGTTTGGGAAAGGAACCAAGTGAATCCAGAGGGTTTAGAGTTTAAAAACGAGCAAGAAAAATTGGGGATTTCTGAGGAGGGGCATGGGGCGCTGCGCCACTCAAAGCGCCTCACTTCATTGTCTAAAGTTTGGGCTTTGGGGAGCCGCGCCACTCAAAGCGCCCCAACCCAGACTCTGAAGTTTGGGCTTTGGCGCCCCGTACCACTCAGAGCGCTAGGGACGCCAGGTCTTCTACCTTTTCCCACTTCTTTCTGATTAAGTTCCCTTGTAACATACCTATGCTTCCTAGTTGATTTCTACACTCTAAGTTATGGCTAAATAACATGAAATCATCCATAACATGAGATCATGAGCCTTGAATCCATAATTCAATTCTAGGAAAGTTAAGAGTCAAGTCAAGAGAAGTTCATAGAGTTTTCCAAAAGTCTTTTACAAACGTTTTAACTTTGTTTTAAGACTTGAGTTTGAGTTGAGTAAAGAGTAAAGGTTGAAGTTCATGTATTCAAAAGAGTGTATGGGACTATGTATTCCCAAAGAGTTTAAAATATTTTCACATTTAAAAAAGAAACGAAATTGAGATTTCCAAAAGCGCCTTTGAGCTAGTTTTCAGAAAAGAGTAAATACTTTCACAATTAAGAAAGAGAGGAAACTTCGATTTCCAAGAGGAGTCTTTGAGCTATGTTTTGAGCAATTATCTCAAACCACATAGAGAAGTATGTTTTTAAACATAAGAGCTAGTATTATATTTTGGGGGTAGTATTGAGCACCAATATTAGGGAGAGTTCAGACAACTCCCAGCCCCCATAAACCATGTAGCCACCATGGGTATAAAAGGGTCATACTTTTTAGATGATTCCTTAGTGATTTTTAGCAGACACTAGTGAATCCACTTAGTAGTCAAGTTCTATACCCTCGGCAAGGTATAGGACGGCCCTGGCCGCGTAAGGCAAAACGTTGTAGCATCACAATAGCTCTTAATGGATGGATGTTTGTTACAGAAACTCCCACATAAGTATTTTGTGTTCTTATATACACATATTATTTGTATTTTCATATACATCCAGAGTTTTATTATATCTTTGCATACATACAAAGTTACTATTGTATTTTTAAATAGACATAGTTGTTAACCATGTTTTAAAAGCTTTTCATTATACTGCACTTATTTATATTGCTTTTATATTGAAATGAGTTCAGTTCACTTAAGTTGAGTTGAGACCAGGTTTGTTCTTTCAATTCCATTCAAGCTTATATCTTGTTTTAGTATTCCCCTCGCATGCTCGTACATTCAATGTACTGATACCATTGGGCATGCATCATTTCGAAATGATGCAGGTACAAGTAACATGGATCAGCGTCCAATGCATCGTTGATCCAGTTGAGCACTCAGAGTCTTGTGGTGAGCCTCATTGCTTTCTAGAGGATTCCTTTTATTGATTTCAATATTGTTAGTTCATTAGGATGTTGTGGGTATTGTCCCGACATCCATCTCAGTTGTTTAGAAGCTTCATAGATAGTAAAGTCATGTTAGTTCTTGAGTCTTCTATTTCATGTTTTAAGGGTTGAGACTTGAGTTGCCACTTTGGCCAGTGAATGTTATTTTAATACATTCTAAGTATCCATTGAGCAGTTTAGTTTACTTAAAGTATTTTCTTCATAAGTTTAGTCTTCCACTGAGTAAGTAAGCCAAGCCAAGGGTTCGCTTGGGGCCAGCAATGGTTCTCGAGTGCCAGTCCCGCTCAGGGTGTAGGTTCGGGGCATGACAATATACTAGTTATAAAAGTTATTAATAGTTTGAAGTTTTGATTCATATATCTCGTGTTCTCATTCAAAGTGTTTCTAATTTCATCACAATATTTTTCAGATTGTAAGAATATTCGACCATTGATTCATGAAAAAATATTATCAAACAGGTAAAATTAACAACATGACATGATATACTAGTAATAGAAATTTCATTAACTACTAGGTTGCATCATTGCTTCCTAAATCTCGTGTTCTCATTAAAGTTATACATTTTAAGCCTCTGTTCAAGACATCAATTACATCCTCTGCTAGAAATATAAAAAGCAATATACTATAACCTAATAATAATTTTTTTTTCATGGAAGGAGTAATTTTTATTAGGACCCACACAGTACAAGAACATTAAAAATAACAACAATTCGATAGTCACCAGGTAACTCATCAAACATATTGAAAATAATGAGATTTTTATATTCTCGTGTAACTCATCAAACACATTGAAAATAAAATAATATTATTTTCTCATGTAACACATCAAACACGTTAAATATAATGATTATTTATACTCAACGTGTAACTCATCAAGCACATTGAAAATAACAAAAATTCTATATTCATCATGTTACTTATCAACCACATTGGAAATAACAAAAAAATCTTTTGTTTAACTTGTAACTAATCAAATACATTGAAAATAATTACAATGGAATATTCACCATCTAACTCATCAAACACATTGAAAGTAAGGACAATTTTATATTCATCATGTGACTCATCAAACATATTTAAAGTAACAAAAATATTATTCATTAGGTAACTCATCAAACTCATTGAGAATAACCGTAATTTTATTTTCATATATTATGCAAATCATCAAACAAAATGAAAATAACGTAAATTTTATTTTTATAATGTAACTCATTAATTTATATCCAAACCCATATCAAAAAGAGGTATAGGAATCAAGCTAAATGTAACTTCTTGCCATATTTTTCTTTTCCTATATTAAATACATCATTAACTCATATTTGGTTATTTTTTGGCTACTATAGAGAAATATTATTAAAGATAACCTTTAACATAATATCATATAAAAAATTGCTCCAAAGAACATTTGATCATCATAGTAAAATATTGATATAGAGGAGGACAATTGTATTATGGTATCATCTGGCAGAACGAGCCTGAACCTTCAGCCTTGTTACTTATCATATATTTATCATGTTGCAACGAGTCCCTGAGATTAGAGACCAACCTTAAAATAATCATACAATCATTTTTTTATTTGTCATTGGGCTGAGAGAGAAGTATAAACACCCCTCTAATAGAAACATTGTCTCCTATACCCCTGGTTGGTATAGTTTTTCAAGTTGTCAAATCGATCTAGAAAACAATGACAATCATGAAAATCATAAACGTAGATAAGTTTTCCTTCACTTCAGAAAGGAAAGACTATATTTAACCTTAAAAATTTAAATCCAATGAGAGCAAAGGAAAGAGCATCAAATCTATGAGGTCTTCGAATCCTTTTCTCCAATGAGGGCATATCTAGCAAGATAGTTGTCCAAATATCAAGAGAGACCTTTTACCCCCAACAACTTCTACACAATTTTTCACATACATGGGAATCCAATTATCTAAGGCTATAATGGATTTTGAAACATACCTCAGTTGCAATATAAAAGTGATAAGGGGAAGCTTTGAGTGATTTGACAGGCAAATTTGATGATTTCTTGGGGAAGGGAAGGGATTTTCATTATCTGCCATAGTAACTATGCAGAAGGCACAAACTAAATGAATGTGGAAGTTGGGTTCATTTAGGGTTTTTATAATTGAAGCAATTACATGGATGGTCCCTTTTTCGGGATATTTAGTCAATATCGTCCCTTATTTATATGAGTTGGTTTTTTTATCATTTAAATACAATTCTTAACATATTTAGTCCCTAGTAGTTGAGCACCTTTTATCAAACAATAGAATGGACCTAAAATAAACAATGATTACAAAAAACACGATCAACCAACTGGATCAATTTGATTAAATTTAGGAACTAAATATACTTGGGAATATATTTCAAGGTTAAGTAGATTAATGGGACAATTTTTTGATAAAGAGCTCTACTTTTTATCTAGAAATCAAATTGTAGTCACCAAAAAATGTATAATAAAAAAGTAGTCAATCCTTAATAAAAAATTTAAAAGTAATATTGCTAGCACTTAAATTTTCTTATACAAATTTTTACATCACGTTTACACTTAAACCTAATAAGGTAATGACATAATATATAAATATGTCTTTTAACTTGGCCTCAACTTGCATTTATGCCTTCATGTCGCATTATATATAAAAATATTAAAAACATTGTTATTTTTTTTATATGTTTTGATATGCAATTCCCATGTAGAAAATTTCTATATTCTCCTCTATGGTACAAATAATACTCAGAAGGATGTGAGAAAGGAAGCAAAAATTATTTTTATTCTTCAACATGACATCTAACAAATGAGTCCCATATTTTCCCCTTCATTAAAAAATAATATTGAGTATTTCAAATTTTAAAAAGTCTTGAAAAAAGATTCTCAAGTCTTTAGCTAGAAACTGCCAGAGACATAAATAGGAAAAGGACAAAGCTTATTTTTGTATTTAACTTTCTTGCTCTATTATATCATTGATACTTGAGAAAGAATGTGGCGTTTCATATTATATCATTCATACCTGAGAAATAATGTAACATTTCATATGATATTATTCATATCTTAGAAAGAATGTGACATTTATGGTTCTATTATATCATTCATATATACCTGAGAAAGAACATGATATTTTTGGTTCTTTTGTATCTTCATACATATCTGAGAAAGAATTTGACATCTTTGGTTCTATTTTATCATTCATATTTATGTGAGAAAGAATATGACATTTCTGGTTCTATTTTATCATTTTTTTTAAAATCCTCAGTTGAAGTTGATGCTCGCATCGGAATAGAGAATTTGACCTTGATCCCTACCTTGTTAAATTAAGATGATAGTTTACAATAGAGGAAAGCATAAGACCATAAAACCATTGCACCAGTAACACAAAAAAAGGAAATATCAAAGAAATGAACTGCAATATCCAATAGTTTCCGAAAGGAAGACTTCTTCAACCGAAGAAACTCACGGTCAAAATCTTCATTTAGCACTTTCAAGGTGGCTCATAGAACCATTCCACGGTCCCAAAAATCATCGACATATCTATGGACTTCAGCTGGTCCACATCCTTTCTCAACTCAGCAATTGCGGCCATTAAGGTCGTTACCTCATCAGTGGCTCTCTGACCTGTCTCACACACCTCTATCCTTGATGTAAGGGCATCAATAGACTCTCTAAGAGGTGTCACAACAGCAGTGAGAGCGCTCTCAATAATCCTAGGGACTGCATCTTCTAGCCTAGAGGCACGCATATAAGTAGAATGGGCTAGATGACCCATCCGTAGTATCGCAGCCTAGGTGAGCGGAGGTCGAGAGGTAGAAGCACTAGGAATAGACCTAAGAGGTAGGGGAGTCATAGAATAAATCGGAGTCATAGAAGGGGAAGTACTAGAGATACCTAAAGGCCCAATGGAAGGAATAGGCAATATTACCTCTGTAGGTAAAGTCTCAATGTCCACAGCCGGGGATGAATCTACTATGGCTGCCTTCTTCTTCTCAGCCTCATCCTTCAAGTAATCAGTCTCAATGCGCTGGATATCGGTAGAGGAGGTGGAAATCACTTCCACATCCTTCTTATCATCGCGTGGCACCCGAGCTCGTCTACATAACTCTGTGATCAACACCGAAAATGGGAGAGACATCTAGCGCTACTTGGCCCCTATGGGCATCTCTTAGCCTACAATCATGCCCAAATTGAGGCACCTCCTATCAAAGATAGGGCCAAGACAGGCCTCCTTAGTGTGGCGGAGAATAGACTCATTCTGGGATGGCATGATTGTGCTACTGATAAATCCAAACCAGTACCTCGCCGCCACATTTAGATCTTTTTTCTTAATGGGTACTCCTGGTTCAATCCACCTAGGAGTAGCATCTGAAAGTAGAGGCGCCTGCCAACTTTTCATGTCCTCCAGTGAAGTTGCCTTGATCATACTCTGGTAGTCGTCAGCACTATTCTCTGTACACTGCAGAACTACATTGATAGCATCACTGTCACACTTCACTTTCTTGGCCCGAACAACCACATAGTACACTGGCTTGAAGGTAGCGTCTTTTCTCTTTCCTTGTGGCACTAGATCTCAATGGGCAGTGTAAAACTCTCTGACCCAATTAGGAATGTTAGGGGTTTAGTAAAAATCTAGAACTTGGGGGATTTTAAGGTGTGCTATATCTCTGGATATCTGTCCACCACACCGTATGTAGACAATCTCTTCTCCTCGATAAAAGTCCTCAGTCCATTTGCCTTTAGTCAACAGGTGGTGTTGGGACCATAACTTGGTCTGGACCAAGAGGAGGAGGAGGGGTCTTAGTCACCCTGATCCTAGAAGGATCATGCATCTTCTTGGAGCATAGCTTAGCTCTCTGAGCCAATAGGAATTGATAATCCTAAGGCTCAGAAATGTCAACCTTAAGGTCCAGGTTCTCTTCCTCGCTCTCAGAAGTGGTGAGGTGAGTAATGTAAACTCCCTTGCAGTTGGAGCTGACCTTCGGTGACTCAGCAGCGGGTGTCTTGCCCTTTCCATTACCCTTCCCACCTGTGGTAGGAAGTTTCGTTGCTTTTTCTTTGGATGCAGTTGTATCCTCATCAATTGTGATTCCCTTTGCCCGCTTGCGGAGCGGCATATCTCATCCTGCTACTTTTGGTCTAGCCATATCAGCAAAACACACCAAAAAGAGTTAGAAATAATTCAAGTAAATAATCAAAACTTAGTTGCACAATAACTCACCGAACCGATCGGCGAGTCGCCGAGTCTCTTTGGCGAGCCAAAATAGGCTCACCGAAAGAAATGGCTTGAAAATATCCCAGAAAAATAGCTGGTCAGTAAAGTGTAGGACCCTTCGGTGATTCGACGATACCATTCGGTGAGCTCAAACTAACCCGCTAAAAGTTACAATGTGTTTTAGGGGTTAGGGGCGTGCGCATAAAAGGCTATCAAGGGGAACTTTCAGCATGTCGCCAAGTGAACTCGGCGATCTCAGGCTTCCTGCCAAAACTTACAGACTCTAAACTAGCCAAAACACAAAATTAAGGGCGATCGAACCGCCGACTAGTTCGGCTAGCTCGACCCAGCTCACCAAACTACCCGACATGCCAATTATCAACCCCGTTTCCTAAAATCAAGCCTGCAGCCCCCAAAATGAAAATCAAACAATACATTTATGCAATTAGACTCAGACCCATACGACCCATGCCACTGGGTTAGTCAGAGTTCCCCCGATTTGGACAAAATTGGCCATTTGATGACTTTTTCCCTTAAGAATGACGTCAAATGCTCCATCATTGGGCAAAGTACGTCATTTAGCAAATTTGGGTTACTTAGACTTCACCACCCAACAACCAATTTAATGCAACCCAACAAATTATGATCAATTTTAAAACACGAAACTCCGGAAATTAACAATTTAGGCATTTTAAGCACATTTACGAAACTAAAGTAGGAAGACTAGCACAACAACTATGATTTCAGTACAGGCTAAGCACACATCAATAAGATTTAAACAATTTCATTCAAGTTCAACCACTATTCAAGAGTTTGGGGTTTGGAAAATCAACCTTAATGCCGAAATAAGAGTTTGAAATGTTAGGCGGCAAAGAAATCCAACTTCGAGCACGAGATCAACGAATAAAAAGTAATATAAATAGGAATAGATCGAAAAATCTAGAGTGTAGGTGCAAGTGTATAAGGCAAAAATTGAGGGAATATGAAAGATTTTGAAATTCTAAACCTTTGGCCTTTAAAAACCTTTCAGTTCGCGGCCCATTCGCCAGTATTAGTCGTCCTCGCTGAACCACTCGGTGATTCACCGAGTGTAAACTTACCTCGCTGAGTTTTACAGGACCTCCAATTGATTTGGGGGTCCAAACAACGGACATAGTCAGGCTCGTCGACCTGTTCGTCCAGTCGCCGATTCATCCACGGGCCTTTGAGTTTTATGGGCTCCTTCCTGAAATATTGATGAGTCCAACTGCGGTCCAAGTCGGGCTCGCCGACACCGACTGGACTTTTTGCTCGCCAACCTGCATTTTTCAAACACAATCCACATTTCAACCTGCACAAACAACACCCATTATTCAAAAACAAACACAAAGCATTAAAAACTTGGGTTGCCTCCCACGAAGTGCCTTAGTAAATGTTGTGGCACGACGCAAGTACCCATTAAAGCTTTATTCCTAGGGTTCACCATAGTATCACTAGGCAACCCCCCCCCCCCCTCTTTGTCTTGGGTTAAGATGATATGAAATATGGCCCATATGGGTCTCTAGTAGCTTAATATATATGGAATGAGAAGCGATCATCTGATTTTGAATTGACACATTCTCTCTTACCTCTTTCAACACTTTGTCATGTTCTTCAACTTTGTTGAGAATGCGTGAGAGAATCTCTTCTATATGTCCACCCTCATAATCCATGGGCTTTTTACGCTCATGGGGGAATATATCTATCTTTCTTTTTGTACAACACTTCAAATTCCATGATATTCTTGGCCAAGATATCCAACTGGTGATCATTTTGGCTAAGTTCTGGTCCTCATCTTGATCCTTGTTGATCTTGGTCATGCGATCGAGGAGTTTGGATGCTATTGCATAAGGTTGTCGCATTATACCACCCAGAGAAAGTTGGTCAACCACTCCTCTGTTCACAGGACCAAGACCTCTATAGAAATAGTCCAGCAGCATCTTATCTGGGATTCCATGAGTTGGGCACTACAACAGGAGTTTCTTAAATTCCAGCCACGTCTCACGGATTGGCTCACCCTCCAAGTTCTTGAAATCTAGGATGTTATTTGTAAGAATCATCATCTTTAAAGCAAAGTGGCCCACTTGGTTAGTATTGCTACCGTTGGCACTCATCTCCTCTGTTTTAACACAAGCAACACAAAAACCAAAACTAAAAGTAAGTAGATTCAACTTTAACTAAAAAGAACACAATTCAACTTCACCAAAATAATTTCAAACAACACCAATCCCAGCGGAAGCACCATTTTTATTTAACGCTTCAAGCACACCTCATCAAATTCTAGGTGTCAACGATCATAAATCAGTATAAAACCCAACTAAATGAGTTGGGGTCGAATCCCAGAGGGAGCGGTACGTGTTCTAGATTCGACTGGGAAGTATAAATGCGGTCAAATCTGCCATAGAAATAAAAATTATCGAACAAAAACATCATTCAAATTAAGGGGTGACACGAATGTCAAATGGGGGGGGGGGGGTTGGTTTTAGATTATAAACTACAAATAGTCACAAATACTAAGAGTTAACAATCCTGAGATAGGTTCTTGGATATGATCGATTATAGGTAGATATAGACATATAGATAATTGAAATTATTAGTAAATAGCTATATATTAGTGAGTAGGCTAGGATATAAAGGAGGTAATTTTCTCTCAAACAATTACCCCGAATTAGGTGATTTCTTTCGAACATCAACAAACAATACAATTAAGAGCATCCCGCACCTTAATACATTAACTTTCTCGAGCTGAATGTGTGGGATTAGGTTTAGGATTCACTCTCTCGAGCTAAACCCGGGTCAACCCAATACCCACAAACTATCAATAAATAATTTTAATTCTAAAACCTCTCTCTCGAGCAAGCTAAGAACACAAACATTGAATTGCATTCGCAACTACAATTCTGAAATTAACCATAATTAATGATTAAACTTACGTTTAAATTGTATTTAAACTAACAATTAGCAATACCAATAAACTAAATCAGTCTATAATCACTTGATCACACCCCAAGAATTGGGATTTTATCTAGACATCATAAAAAGGTAAAAATAGTTACCAAATTGATTATCTATCAACATGGTAAGAGTAATTTTGTCCTTACAATGCTCCAATTTGATGAATCTCAAAGACCCGCTTCTAATTCCTCAAAAGTGAATTTTCTTCGATCCTTCAAAGCTATGGAAAATCTCTAAAGATTTCTCAAGATCAAAATATAATAGTAAATATTTGATCCAAGATTAGATAATGAACTAAATGTTCAAAAATGTATTTATAGTCGCCAAAAAATAGGCTACGAAAACCCCTTCGGCGAAGTATGCCAGGCCACTCGGTGAGCCGCCCTTTGGTCTCTTCCATCACCCTTTTACCTTAGCATTCAGCATCTTCAAGGTCTGCAACTTTGGGCGATTTATCATGGCTTTGTGGAATCATTCGGCGTTCTGCCGACTGCTCTTTTTTGTCATCGACTTGGTTATTTCCTTCAGAGCTTGGCACACTGGAACTTTAGGCGTTCAGCTGAGCCACTTGGCAACACGCCGAGTGCTCTTGGCGATCCTCAGGCTTTCCCTTTTTTATTTCTTCAACTTGTTTTGTTACTTAATTCATATACCTGAAAACCAAGGATTTAACATCAGTTATTAGCACAAATTAAGCATTTGAGGATACTAAATCTATATAAACAAATCCCTAAATGAGTCCAAATCTTGGACTCATCAACACTTAGAGGTGAACAACTAATTAGGTGTCTCAAAATGAGAATTCCTGCAACAAGTACATGTAGTACCAACCCAAATGCCATGATTTAAAATAATACTTTCAACAAAAAGCTTCTTTTTAAAAATTCTTGAAAATGGTTTCGTTTGATTGTTTCTTTCTTCTGAAAGATCAGAAAGAAGAACAAGAGAATATTCTATCTGAAGGGAGAGACCATATGCACATTAGAAAATGCGATATTTCTAGATGGTTTTGTTTTATTGTTCTTTTTTTAAATATTATGTAAAGTATGTAAAGGAAAGGTAGTCCTTGTTTTATAGAATATGTGTTGTAAAAAAGACAATAGTGGTTGGATATGTATGGTCCTCTACTAACTTTGGAAAAACTTATGTAGGTATATATATATATATGTGTGTGTGTGTGAGTATGTCTTTTGAAATCTGAATATGAATGAAAATTACCTCTGTTGAACCTTATCTTTTTTCTCTAAAGTTTCAAATCCTAATAGTGGTATCAGAGCTCTTCGACATGAGGGATCCGTGAAGCCAAGAAAGCTAAGGTTTTTTCTCCAGTTCTTCTAAGGTTAGAGTTGAACATCAGTAACATGGCGTCCCCCAGCTTCTTGGGTGAAGGCTCTAATATGTTTACCTGAGAAAATTATCACATATGGGTAATAAATATGAAGACTTATCTCAAAGATCTTAGTCTATGGGAAACAATTGAAATTGAAGATGATCCTCTTCCAGTTGGACCAAATCCAACAGTTGCACAAATGAAGTTTTATGAAGATGCGAAGTCAAGGAAACTCAAGGCTCTCACATGTCTAGATTCAGCACTTGCACATGTGATTTTCACAAGAATAATGGCTTGTGAAATAGCTAAAGAAATATGGGAGAAGATAAAAGTGGAGTTCGATGGAAGTGACAGAGTGAAGACTGTCAAACACTTAACTCTCAAAAGAGAATTTGAGGAAGTTAAGGATGAAAGGAGATAATGTGAAAGAGTATTCTACCAAACTTGTGGAGATTGTAAACAAAGTAAGGTTGTTTGGTGAAACCGTTCCAGATTCGAAAGTGGTGGAGAAGATGATGACAAGCCTACCAGCAAGGTTCAAGTCTAAGATTTCAACAATAGAAGAATCTTGTGATTTGAAAAGCTTATCGGTAGTGGAATTGATCAACAAGTTGTAGGCTCAAGAACAATGATCAAATATAAGAGATGAAAACGTAGCAGAAATGGCATTTCAGGCAAAGAATAAAGGCAAGCAACCAGAGAATGACAATAGAAGAATGGATGAAGATAAAGTAGCAAAGGGGAAACATGGAAGGAACCTTCAAAGAAAGGAAAGTTTTCACCTTGCAATCATTGTAAAAGAACAAATCATCAAGAAAAGGATTGTTGGTTCGAAGGAAAGCCATCGATTCAATGCAGGTTTTGTAGAAAAAATGGGTCATATTGAGAAGAATTGTAGGCTCAAGCAGAATCAACCACAACAACACCATGTCTAGTAAGAAAATTTTACTGAAGAGTCCGAAAAAGAAGAAGAAATCTTGTTTATAGCTTCATATGAAGAAAACACAACCAACAAATGCTCATGGTTCATAGACAGTGGATGTACGAGTCATATGTCACACAATGGCTCATGTTTCATACACTTGACAAGTCAATCAAAATTAAATTAAGGATGGGAAATGGTGAGACGGTAGATGCAATTGGAAAGGGTTCAGTTGCCTTTCAGACTACACAAGGTACAAAGTTTATACATGATGTGTTGTATGTTCCTTCTTTAGCATGTAACTTGTTAAGTTTGGCTCAAATAATGTCTAAAGGCTATTCCTTATTTGTTAAGGACAAATATTGTTTGATTTTAACTCTGAAGATAGTTTGATTGTTAAAGTAGAAATGGTGGATAAAACTTTTCCTTTAGATGGGAGGTTCAATAGTGCAAATTTCTCAAGTAAGGATGAGTCCACAAAAGATATGGTAATTTTAACTATGCTACTTTAAAGTCTATTTATGAAAAGGGATTGAATAATGATTATTTGACTATCTGAAGAAGTTTGTGAGTCATGTCAAATGGGTAATGTACACGGGAAATAATTTCCTAAAAATGCTACCTCGAGGGCAGCTGAAAAACCTGAACTAGTTCACACTGATGTGTGTCGACCTATGCAGGCATCATCTTTGGGACACAATAAATATTTTGTGCTCTTTATTGATGACTTAACAAGGATGTCTTGGGTGTATTTTGTAAGTAACAAGTCTTAAGTATTTTAAGTTTGCAAGAAATTTAGAGCTTTTGCAGAAAGACAAAGTGGATGTAAGCTAAAGGCTTTGAGATCGGTCAAAGGTGGTGAATGCACTTCAAATGAGTTCAATAAGTATCATGAAGATATGGAGATTGATCACAAGTTGACAATAAGCTATTCACCTGAAAAAAATGGAGTCTCAGAGAGGATGAACAGGACAATAGTTTAAATGGCTAGATGTCTGTTGCTGGAAAAGAAACTGCCACAAAGCTTTTGGGCAGAAGCTATTCATACTTTAGTGTATTTGTTAAATAGGCTGCCAACAAAAGCTATGTATGAAAAGACTCATATTGAGGCATGGAGTGAAATACAACCATCTGCCAAGCATCTAAAAGTTCTCGGTTCGATATCCTATTCTCATGTTCCTGTGTCAAATGAAGCAAACATGAACCAAAAGGTGAACTTGAGATTTTTATTGGTTATTCATCACAAGCTAAGGGTTATAGAGTTTTCAACTTGCAAACAAAAAGTATTTCAATCCAAAGAGATGTAGTCGGGGATGAGCATGCTTATTGAAACTTGGATAAGGAGCAAATTGAGTAAGATAATGCAGTTTCAGAACTTGAGTCTGCTGCCTAAAATCCAATCATTTGGGTTTCAAACTCTGGAAGAAGACGAAGAATCAAACGGGGAATCCTCACTTGATTCAGTAATTTTGAAGACAGGGTCCCTTTTCGAGATATATGAAAGATGTAATGTTGCAATCTCATAACAAAATAGCTATCAAGAAGCATCAAGACATGAAGTTTGGATTGAAGCTATGAAGGAAGAGATTGGTATGATAGAAAAGAATGATATTTGGAAGTTGGTTGATAAACCCAAAAACAGAAATGTGATCGGGGTGAAGTGGGTTTATAGAACCAAACTTAATCCAGATAGCTCAGTTTATAAATACAAAGCAAGCATTGTTGTGAAAGGTTACTGTTACGACCTGAGAACATCCTCTAGTCGTAACAAGGCGTACTCGACCCCAAAGGGGTTTTATACAAGCCTCATAGTCATTCATTGCATTCAATAATGAAAATAGTGTGGAATTAAAAAACTTTTCTTTAATAAAACCAACAATCTAAAACTCGTTTATAAGCAGCGGAATACTCCAAGCTTCACTAGATAGAGTCAAATCACTTGCCAAAACCTACACTTGTAGTAAAACATAGAAGAAGAATGGGTTAGCACATAAAGTACTAAGTATGATAGCCATGTGAAAACATGCTAAAAAGGACATTTGTTTGAAAGTCATGTGTTTATGCCATTTTGATAAAACTTCATGAACACAAGTATAATAGGCATACTATTCAAACATAATCAACATCCAAGTCATTATTGACATTATAACATACTTCACATATAAACCATTCATTTGCCTTTAACCCTTCACCTCAAGTATCCCTCAAGCAACATTTAGTGCAATGTATGGATAGCGTCCCATACCACCATCCATACCCAAGTATTACCTTAAGGTCACCAAAGGTGAACTCATCATACAACCTTTCCATCCTTACTCAATAGTCATACATGAGAGACATAAACATTACCCAAAACACAATCATCACATAAGGACCATCATTTAAGATGACTCTAAGTCACATTTGTGCTATGTGCAAGTAGCATCACATACTACTACTCACACTAAGTGCTCCTTTGAAGTCACCCTAGACTAGGCACATTCATACTCAACAAGTCATAAAAAGGAAGTAATATAATCCAAGCAAGGCATGCATCTTAACATTTAACATATATGCATTTAAGTCACCCTTCTTTAACTTCATTAAGAATAGCTTCATTTAATAGACATAAGACGAACATCTTCATTAACATAATCATAAGAGTCCATTCATTTCATTAACATTATAAGGAACACACCATAACCTCCCTCAAGTGCCTACTTGTGCAATGCATAGATGGTGTCCCATACCACCACCCACACTAAGTAGTACATCCTTAAGAAGCCATAGTTCATAAACATTCTTTGTGGGGGTAAGCCTTAACCGACATAGACCATGAGAGTTTAATATGGAATCCCGGTGTCACCCTCACCGGATAAAGGGATCCCTACTTGCCTAAGGTAGAACCATCGTTTTTATAGCTTAAGTGGACTCCACTAGCTAGACCTATGTGGGCACATAGTTTATGGGATAGGGAGATTGCTACTAGATACCCCACATCTACTCACGGATGAGCATCCATCTCAATAGACTGCTACTAAGTACCCGCCCTCAATTCATCGATATGCACACATCTCAATCCATATCCACTCGGTGCTTGGCATTATTCCCCACAGAGTATTTGACATTCATCACATCAATTCATTAAGGGATAAGAGATTGTTACTAGGTACTCCACCTCAATTCATGGATGAGTACCCATCCCAACCCAACATTAATTCATTGGAAAGCTCATAGATTCAAAGATAAGAATAGTCTTTCACCTAAGAATCCCATATTGTGAGAAAGTCCTTTCACAACATGTCTTTTCATTCATTAGAGTACAATTGAGAATAGCCCTTCAATAGCCTCGACATTCATTAGCATTATCATAGAACTTCATTCATTAGTCATTCATGAGTGTGTGTGAGTATGTGAGAATAGCCTTTCACATATAACAATATCATTCATACAATTGTCTTCTAAGTATGTTCATAACACATTCATAGTAATCACACACCTATAATTCTAATCATAATCATACATTAGTCATTCATACTTTGCCTTACAAGGCCATGATCACAATGTAAAAAATAAGTAAACACCTCCACCTTTCAAGTGGATCAATAGCTCAAGAACAATTCTACTTTAACATATAATTTATCATAACTTGCCCTTTCATGGCCATGTATCTCAAATCACCAACATAACAACAATTCAGTACAATTAAGGCATATTTAATGATACACTTCCATAACTCAAAGCAATTTAGACACAATTCATTCATAAGCTCTCATAATCATCAAACCCACTTCATAAAGGTACAATTTAGGAATTGAGAGAATTCATGAGTTCATAGAGTATTTTCATCATAAATCATCAATTAAGCACTAAAACAATCATAATTTGATATTAGAAACCATTTGAAGTCGTTTGATAAAATAACCCATGAGATTGGGTAAAACCCTAAATTTTCATTGTTTGAAATCTCCTTTGAGTTGGCTCCTTGTATGAAAAGTTAGACAAGGATCAAGACTACCATACCTTTCTATTGATTACCCACGAAAATTGAAGAAGAAACACCTTGGAAATCCACCAATCCTAGCTTCAATGGCTTCCTTCTTCTTCCTTGAGTTTAGAGAGAGAATATTTGAAAGGAGGAACTTCTTTTGGGTTTTAGAGAAATAAGGAATTCATGACTTATTTTAGGACTTAAAACTATATATAATAGTGATATAAACCATTTAAAATCAACCACACACTTTAATTAAATAAAATGAAATTACTTAAACACCCTTAATTTGGGCAGCCCCGTTAAGGACCACGCCCACTTGTACGGGTCATGAGGGGCACCACGGCTCGTGGTGGTACCCGTGGTCCCTTGACCAATGTGCCTCTCTATCCTCACAAGCCCTCAAAATATTATGGGAGGACCACGTGAGCTCCCACAATCCGTGGTGAAGACCACGAGTCGTGGTGAAGCTCGTGGTCATGGAGGTTGCATCTAGGCAAAGTTTCCTTGCCTCCCTTGAGGCTAAGTGAGCTTCACGCCCAAGTTGACGGACCGTCTAGGGCACCACAGCTCGTGGTGGTGCTCGTGGTCTTTGAGGCAGTAGCCTCCTCAATCATGCACCACTCCCACCAAGTTAAAGCCATCCTACTAGCCTTCCCACGATCCGTGGTCATGACCACGAGTCGTGAAGTGGCTCATGAAAGGTGCCTTGGCTTGGCACAATTTCTAAGGACCTTGTCTTGCCACCACGGGTGGCACCACGGCTTGTGGTGGCCACCAAGGGTCGTGAAGACCCTATTGGTGAGGTTAAGCAGTGTCTAAATGGTGTTTCATGCCTAGGCTACCACAATGCCAAGGTAAGACCAAGACACCTCCCACGATCCGTGGTCAAGACCACGAGTCGTGGTAAATGTCATAGTTCCTAGGCAGTGGCAAGGCCTTAAAGCGATGCCTCACACATGCCTAAAGGACCTTCACGTGCCTTTTCACGGACCATGGTCAAGACCGCTGGTCGTGAAAGTGGTTGTGGTCCTTGGGCAGTGTCTAGCCAACTTGGGGCAGCCTTGGCCTTTGGCTTAGGATTGCCCCTTTCTGTCTTGGCTCTTGGCCTTGCACCCTCATCCAAACCTTAAAAGGACTTCTAAACATAGGGGTCTAGTACTTACTTTAATTTCTAGCAACTAAACCCCTTAACTTTTGACATAAACCCTCACATTTAGGCTCTAGTTCAACCTATCATTTTCAAAGTCGTTACAGTTACGCGCAAGTTGCAGGTCTGGATTATGGAGACACGTTTTAACCTATTGCACGACATTATACAATAAGGCTGCTATATTCTTTGGCAGCTCAGTCAAATTGGCAGTTGCATCATTTGGATGTGATATGACATTCTTAAATGAACTGTTGCGGGAGGATATCTATGTTGATTAACCAAAAGGCTTTCAAGTTGCAGGAATAGAGAATAAAGTCTACCGACCTCATAAGGCATTGTATGGATTAAAGCAGGCTCCTCGATAATGGTACATAAAGATTGATGATCATCTCATTCATTGTGGCTTCAAGAGAAGTGAAAATGAAGCCACTTTATATGTGAAGAACGCTAAATGAGGAGATGTGTTTGTCGTGTCACTCTATGTTAAATATCTGGTAACAAGAAGAAATAAAGCTATGGTGAATCAGTTCATGCAAGAAATGGAGACCAAGTTTGAAATGTCAGATTTGGGTGAAATGTGTTACTTTCTGGGAATGGAGATTCATCATGCTACTTTTGGAATCTTGATGTGAGGCCAAATATATATATTTTTATCATTATTTGCGACACATTTATTATTTTTATTTACCCTTTTTTAGCATGAATTTTATGAATTGTGCTAAATAGTATATTAATTTGTAGGATTAAATTGGTGGAAAAATAAAGAAATTTGGAGTTAAAACGAATTAAAGATGGAAGGTTGAAGAATGAAATCAAGCAGGAAGCTTAATGGATTAAATGGAATATAATAATATATAAATATATAAGGTGCATATTTGCTGCAAATTGCAAACTACAAAATAGAATAAGCTATATACAAAGTCAACCAGGGTAATGAGGACGGAGATGAATTGCAGCCTCCTGGGGTTGTTAATATGAACGCTCAGGTACAGGGTGGTATTCTACTCGCAAATACAGAGAGGGTACAAAATCCACCAGCACTGAGATTGCGTGATAACTACAGGGTTGACTTCAATAGAGTTGAATCAGAAGGGCCTATTGTTCTTCCTCCTCTACCTCCAGCGCATACATTTGTGGTCACCAACAGTCTTATGCAAATGCTTACAGCGATCCGCATTGTCAAGTGGCTAAATTGAGAAGTGTCTGCAAGAGTTGTGTGAATGATGAAAAACCGAGGTTGATCAGATGGGTATTGTTAATGCAAGAGTTCGATTTTGAGGTGAAGGTTATAAAGAAGATAGAAAACCAAGTTGCTCATCATTTATCTAGATTAGAGGAGGAAGTGATGCTCAAGTTAGGAGATAGGACTAATAAAAACGATGCATTCCCAAATGAAAAGGTATTGGCTGCTTCTTATGATCTTATTCCTTTGTTCATAGATTTTGCTAACTACTTAGCAAGTGATTTGGTTCCATCAGATTTGTCATTCCACCAAAGGAAAAATTTTATGCATGATGTGAAGAAGTTCTTTTGGGATGAGCCTTGTTTCATATTTGTGCTGATTGTATTATTCGTCGTTGTGTGCCCGAGGTTGAGATGATTAGTATACTAGAGGCGTGTCATTCATCGCCTGTTGGTGGGCCCCATAGTGGTATTTAGACTGCTTATAAAATCTTGCAGTGTGGGTATTACTTGCCTACCATCCACCAAGATGCTCGTGATTTCGCGAAGTCTTGTGACCGTTGCTAAAGAGAGGAGGAATTTCAAAAAAGAAAGAGCTACCTATGAATCCAATATTGGTGATTGAGTTATTTGATGTTTGGGGTCTTGACTTCATGGGTCCATTTGTAAGTTCACATGGTATGTCCCCCTACCAACTTGTATATCGGAAGTCATGCCATTTGGCAGTAGAGCTAGAGCATAAGGCCATGTGGGTGCTAAAGAAATTGAATTTGGATTGGGGTGCCGCATCGAATCAGAGATTGAATGACATGAATGAGCTTGATGAGTTTCGCTTAAAAGCATATGAAAGTTCAGCCTTGTACAAGGAGAAGATGAAGAAGTATCATGATCAAAATATTGAAAAGTGTGAATTTGTTGTGGGTGATCTGGTGTTTTTATTCAACTCAAGGTTGCGCTTGTTCCCTATCAAGCTCAAGTCCAAGTGGACCGGGCCATTCAGATTCAAGCAAGTATTTCCACATGGAGCAGTCGAGCTCGAGAACAGGGAGGGAACAAGGTTCAAAGTTAACGGGCAGGGAATCAAGGTCTACATGGGGAAATCGGAGAATTTGCAATAAGTGATTGAGGTCACAGATGAAAAATAGAGGTCACGAATATATATACAATCATCAATATCACTCCCAAAATATGGAAGTCACAAGTATAAAGGTACTAAATACTAGATACAAGTCACAAAACTTGACCCAAAATACAAAAAGCATCTCAAAATACAAAGGACTCGTCATCAAAATACATATGGAAACACATAAAATCCAGAACGACATGTGCTCACCCTAACCACCTAATCTAACAAAGTAGACTCGATCTCAACACAGATAACTGGTACTTGGACCCGCATCATAAACAAATGAATAGTGTAGCATGAGTACCAAAGGAACAGGTACTTAGTAGACATTAAAGACTATTGAGCACAAAAAGTAACGGAATATGAAATGCTAGAATTTCAATAGAACAGAAGTCAAAGAATAGAAAGCTAGAAAGGAATGCACATGAGTGTACTAAGAATTATAAATGAGGTAAGTACAGTTAAGTAAACCTAACTGGACCCCAATAAGCCCAGAAGTAACACTCGTACACAATTTTAAGTAAAAGACAAATGGACCGCTATAAGCCCGACATGTACACATAACAAATAAGAACTAAAGATAGAACTTATGGGTATTACAAGAACTATCAAAACCTTTCCCGGACTATACCTGCGCAAAAAGTAAAGGAGTATGAAATGCTAAAATTTCAATAGAACAAAAGTCAAAGAATAGAAAGCTAGAAAGGAATGCACATGAGTGTACTAAGAATTATAAATGAGGTAAGTACAGCTAAGTAAACCTAACTAGACCCCAATAAGCCCAGAAGTAACACTCATACACAATTTTAAGTAAAAGACAAATGGACCGCTATAAGCCCGACGTGTACACATAACAAATAAGAACTAAAGATAGAACTTATGGGTATTACAAGAACTATCAAAACCTTTCCCGGACTATACCTGCGGTCAAGGCATCCAAGAATCTAATGAAATAACCAAATCAAACTTTATTTGGATCAAAGGGGATTTACAATAGAACCATCAAGTCAGAACTTGAATTGGATCTAAGTGGATTCACGATAGAGTCATCCAGTCAGAGCTTGAATCAGATCAAAGGGAGTATAATAACCAGTAAGGACTTGAAACTGATCAAAGGGGAAATACAAGCAGGGTCTGAACCCGGCTAAACAGATTCATATGGGGGCCTTAAAATAGACTAATAGCAGGGTATACAGGCTGGAACAGTAGCAAACAAACTCCAATGACTTCAAATCCTTTATGATCTCAAAAATTGCCCAAACCATTTAACATGAGAACCCTAGACTAACAAAGGACCCACTCCACCTCTAACTCAACAATTCGATGCCAGATAACTAATAAGCCCACAGTGGACGACATAAAAATCCAGTCTATAATAAAGATTAAATCAAGAAAGAAAAGGAAAGAAGAATAGAGTTGTCAATTAACTAAGGATCATACTATAATAATTGAGTCTTTTATATCAATCAAGAGGGAGCTAAGCCATCTAAAGCAATGTTACAGAGATTCTAAGGTTTATCGGCTCCAAACTGTGCAACTCTAAGGAAACCACTAGTCTAAGCCTAGACTATGGGCAAATATTCTCAAAACATTCATAAATAACAACCAAAACACACCACAAGGTAAGGGTGATCTTAGGCAATACAACGAACATGCTCTCAATCCCCAAAAACCCAATAAATAATCTAAAACATGATTTCTAATAAGCTAAGCATGATCAACTAGATACTCTCCCCATGATCACACAAATAAACATATATTTACACATTCAAGCTCAACATATGAATCTAGAAGCCATAGCCTACCTTAAGGCCGACCGCACGTGTTTTAAATTATTATTTTAGAGCTCTTCCCTTTTGAATGACCTCCAAATGCCACCACACTATCAAAAATAGAATCACATTATTAATACAGTCGTTTAGACACCAAAAAAACAATAATCAAAGATGAACCCATATTACAGTTAAAATGGGAAATATGGGGCTCGCACCAGAAATTTAGAATTGACTCTATCAAAAGATCCATTTTTCCTCTCCAAACTAGAACTCTAAAACAGGACACAATTCGGGGCTTGAATCAGTCCAAACCAACACATGCATAAAATTCATCAAAATAGCAAAGACAACGGAGTGTTGGTAGCCCATTCAAGGCCAAACTTACATCAAACGATGGTTCCCCATAGTTACCAAGCATCCCCCACTTAGCCCTAAGCTTCCCAATCATGTTGGTCTTCGAATCACCTCAGTCAAAGTCTTGTGGCTCGAAAATGACCAAAAGAAAATTTCATTTATGCGTTGATCGGGGTCTAGTCTTTGTTTGAAAAGAAAAGAAATATTTCTCTTCAAGAACACAACTAGGAGGTGGTTCAATCACGGAGGTCAATGAAATTGTCCAATGCAAATGTGGGAAAGGGCAAAAATGGTAAACAGGGTAGGGCATAGCGATTTCCACCAAGAGGCCCGCAAATGCATAGGGTAAATAACCGGACCTTAAGAAAGAGGTAGGCCACACGATCGTGGAGAATAAAAACTTGTCCTTCGGGAAACTGGCTAAGGGCCCTACAAACATGAATGGTAAAAGGGGCTTGCACCAGCTTTTGCATATCAGCTTGGTTTGGCCAATGAAAAAATCCTCAACAAGGTGTTGGGGATACATTAAGAACCCTGTGCCTACACACAACATACTCTACCCCAGCAAACTCGACATTCATAAATCATAAAGCAGCTGAAACTTCTAACCGATGTCATCTCAACAAAAGTGGGTCCCATATCCAAGTTTCATTTTAAGCCAAATTCCAAAAATGGGCTTGGTGTTGGCCCAAAATCATTCGGATCTGCAAGAAAGGTCACTCAACACCAAATTCGTCATTTTGGAGCTAACGGGACTGTCAAAATTTCATTCTGAGGACTTCTTGAAATTTTCATCGAAGTCAATTATTCAAGATTTAGAAGTTTTGGAAATGGAAACTTGCACTAATCAAACGAACAACATGGTGACCAAACTATCTATCCTAGCAAGTCATAAATGAGTTGGAGTCCCTATATAAATTCCTTAAATGACGAAACAAGGAATCTGCACATAAATAACTTGGAGGGTCATTACATCATACACTTGTAAAAAGGTTTTTCGTCAACAAAAGTAAGAGTCAAAAATTACCTGAAGGTGTACACAAGCTAGTAAACTTCTCTCACATCTCATTCTCGATCTCCTACATAGACTCTTCAAATAGATGATGCCTCCAACAGAGCTTTACCATAATAATGCCCTTGAATGCAACCGCCACACATTTCTTGCTATACTAGAAACTAGCTCTTCCACCAAGGTCAAACAATCATCCAACTAAATCGAATCATACCAGTAGACATGAGACTCATTCGGAACATATCGACGCTGAATCAAAACATGAAAAACTCAACGAGAGGCTTAAAGTATATGAGGTAGGTACAACTCATAAGAGACGTCACCAACGGTTCAAAGAATCTTAAAAGGTTTAATATACCTGGGGCTAAGCTTGCCCCGCCTCCCAAACCTTATCACGCCCTTTATGGGCGACACACCAAAGAATACTAGATCACCAACTCTTAACATGACCAAGCTAAACATAGTAAAAACCTTTAATGAAGAATCATATTCATGACTATGGTTAATGTGTCTTAAAATAATAAGGAAAGCTTCATAAAACATTTTGAAAGTAACTTCTTTCTTTTTCTGAGATATTTACTATTAACCGGCATAGACGACGTGAACTATAACATAGAATGCGGTGTCTTGCTACCACACTAATAAGAGATGTCCCTAATTGCCAAGCTAGGGACCTTAACTTCTAGATTAGGTCGATCCATAAAATATGTCACTTAAGATAACCTACTGGGGCACGTAGTTTAGGACAAAGAAATTTCAACTATAGACTCGTCCTTTTATTAATGGGAGAGCCTTCATCTCGATATTTTCTCGGTGCTAAGTAAAATCCCAATCGAGTTAGTCATAAACATTAGCATATTATCATCCATGGAAAAAAGTTAAGGTACTTATCTTAGCTAAAAACATCATAGAATAGCTCCTTGAATCTTAAATCATGTATGAGTGACAAAACCTTTGACCAAACCATAATCCCTTAATGTGAGAAAACCTTTCCCAATTAATACATAGGTGAGAAAATGATTTCACAATTAATCGATGCTTATCTTAAAGCAAGCTAAATCATAAAAAATCTTTTTTTATAAATCATGCATAAGTTCATGAAAACATCATTCATATCATGATAGCTTTTCTTCTAATTCATGCAAGTTCAGTGTTCATAGTCAAAATTATGAATAATGCATGATTTCATATGCAACTGATGTCACAACCTAAGGTACACCCTAGGCGTAACATGGAGTATAGAAACCCGAGAAGTCCTACAGAATTCACTTAGCAAACATCATACAACATGATAAAAATAAATTTTTCAAATGAAAGAGTCTTATATAATAAAAGAGTTTGACAAAGAAGAAGTCTAACATAAGTTCCAATAAGCCATCTACCAACTCAAAATAAGTGGTTGGAACGTAACCCATATATCACGTTGAATGTCTAAACATTATAATGAAAGAAAGCTAGAAAAGTGTATATGCCCTCGGATCATGAGAACTCACTAATCTTCATGTGCCAAATGAATCAACTAGCCACGAGTGTGATAGGTAGGAGTGTCGAATCTTACATTAGTGAAACAATGTAGACACAAGTATGTATTAGTACATAGAATGTACTATGTATGATCGCAATGAATAAGAGCTATGAAGTCATGCTAAAAGGACGTTACATGACATGCAATGACGAAGATAAATCATAAGATAAAATATTAGGAAACATAAGTCATAATCAAGGTCAATGCAAGCTTAACATCTTTAAAACACTTGTGAGATTCTTTTAAAAAGTAACCTTGGTTCATTATTGTGGGAAGTTTAAAAACTAACCAACATAGACCATGTGAGCTATAACATGGAATCCGGTGTCTATCCCACACCGAAAAGGGGTGTCCTTACATGCCAAGGTATGTTACATGAGTCTAAGCTAAAGTGGATCCACTAGCTAATGTTTATTTGAGAAAAATTCCTATGGTGGCACATAGTTATTGAACAAGGAGATTACTATTAGAGACATGGACTTTACTAAAGAGAGATCCTCCATCTCAATATCTTCGTAGTGCTAAGTATAAATCCCACATAATAGTCATTAATCATATTCATTTCATCATCCATGGAAGGGCACATTTAAAAACCCAATCCAAGCTAAAGTTCATTTAGAATAGCTCCTAAAACTTGATTCAACTTAGATGAGAAAACCTTTTAACCTAATAAACCCTTATGTGAGAGAACTTTTCACATTCACATTATTATTAGTATGTGAGAGATACCTTCACAACAAGAATGATACTTTACTCTCAAAGCATCCTCAAATTACTTACATCAACTTCCTAAAACATGCACATATTCATAAACTCAACTTTCATAGTTCATAAATTTTTTCATGTGTTCATAGTTTAAAGATCATGGATCATGCATGAGTTCATAATAATTCAACTAAAAATTATGTAAGTACTTTTAACTCATGCATTAGAACATAGGAAACAAGTAATTGAGTTATAATTGGAAAGAACCCATGAACATTGAATAAAAAGCTAACTTTGAATTAAGAATTCAACTTGTAAAGCATGAAGATTTTAGGAACCCTATGGAGGAAAGGACTCCATGGGCTAATGCTAACATACCTTAGCGAGAAATGCCCAAAATCTATGGTGAATTGGAGTTCTTTAAGTGAAACCTTAACTTCTTCTTCCTGGGCTTTTGAGAGGATTTTGGGTGTTAATCTTGGTGGGAAATTTAGAAATGAGATGAATGATTCAGAATGGATAGTTTTAGGACTTCAATCACTTATATAGGTCTTGGAATAGGGGTTAAAACAACATAGCTTAGGTACCAAACACATAGGGGAAATAAAAAATGATTTTAACTTAGATAGCTAATGATTGACATAAAAGGACCCCTAAACGGGTCGTACAGATGTTCACTGGCCGTTTAGGGTCCTGCCCAGGTGACCCAGAATTCTGGCAGCCCAGGACGACTCGGTTGTCTGCCCTACATTGTTTATACAACTTATATTGGCCTTTTAAGGGGCCGTCCAGGTGATCCAAAGTCTTGGCAGCCATAAACAGTCAGTCAACTTGCTTAACGACCAGTGGCGCCCTGAATGGACTGTTTAGGGTTATGTGAAGGGTCCTAGGCCTGTTTTAGGCTTGAGGAATTTCTTGTTAGCTCACGTTAACCATTTTAAAGCCTAAAAGGTGTTACAATTTATTTGTAAGCATGTAATTGAATCTAAATAATAATAATTTTATCTATATATAACATTTTAAATCCATACAAATAAAACCCATGATGAATTGAATGAAAATCCAACCAATTAAGGGAAATTTAATTGGAGAATCTTTCGGGACTCAATGGATGACTTGAACCCATTGATGAACTCCCTACATACCTTGATCATAAATCTCAAAACAATGTAAGAATTGGAGACTTGAAAACTTAAAGAATCCTAGAATCCCTTGTGTGCCTTGGAGAGGAAAACTTGGGAGAGGTTTTGAGGATTTTGGGGAATCAAAGGGAATAGGTTGTTTTGTAGGAGAAAAAATCAGTTATATGGTCTATTTATTGGGTAAAACGATCTAGTATATATATTAGGTACCTCGGAAAATACCCAAATGCAATTACAAATAACTACCGAATGGTTCCTATGGGTGTGACCTACTGCTCGTAAAAATTCCTATTATCCGTCCTGGTCAAAAATACAACTAACTTCAGAAACCCAAATTTCTCCTTACTTCATATGAGACCTTTCTACAGTCCGTCTTAATTCCTACGGCCCATAGACCTCATCAGTAGGACTCAACATTTAGTCCAACATTTCACTAAGTCTGAACCCTTTTCATGATAGAATCATATGACTCTTTTAACCAACTACGACCCATCATTTCCTTCCATAGAACTGAGCTCTTAAATAAAATCTATGAGTAATCCCTACAGATGAATCTTACAACTAGTCAAAATTCTACGCCTCGTTTTGTAAAGTTGTAGGTTCAAAATAATAAATTTGAACTTCCAATACTCAAATTAGCATCATACGATTGCCTTTTTACGGCCTGTGGGAATTTCTACGGTCCGTAGATAGGACTCATAGTTCAATACATCATTAATTTTTCTGCATTTATTCTTTCAGACATGACTTTCCAGTTTATGAGGTATTACACTTTATTGGTCGTTCGAGGTTTTATACGTCATATAATGTCTAGGGAGTACTTTGGATCGTGATAGTGGAAACCTAAACGGATCGTTTAGGGTTCTGTGAACGGTCCATGGTCCTTTTTGGTTTGGAGGACATGCCCGTTGGCCCTAGTTAGCCTTTCTCGAAGTCCAAGGTGTTACATTAGAAAAGTCACAAACTTTTTAAAAGGTCAAAACTCTACAGAAAATAATTTTGGTTACTTATAATAATGATTAGATTTTCCTTTAGTGTTTTTTGGTCACATAATATACAAAAAAATTAAATATTTAACCTTTGAAATAACCTGATGGTCGAACAAGTCTAGTACACTAATATTCCTCAAAATTTAAACTCTATTTTTGTTGTAAATAATTCAGACTATTTATTTTTCGACATCTAAATATATAAAAGTAGTTTTTTGTTTAAAAAATAATCAGTATAAAATTAAAATAAAAATAAAATCTATCTAATAGTAATGATTAAAATATTTTAAAATTTTATATGACAATTGATAGTAGTGATTACTAACAATGTTGATTGTGTGTGCTGATTTTGAATGGTGTTGAGTGATGATGTTGGGTGTGAGTAGTATCTTATGGTATAGTGGTTGACAATAGTGATTAGTTATGGTTGTTGGTGGTTGTAGTTGGTAATTAGTAGTGGAATGATGCTATAGCAAAAAGTGGTTGTGAATGACGGTGGCGGAGCCAGAAATTTTTCTAAGGGTGTCAAAGAATGATGGTGTGTTGGTGTCAAAATAAAACAAAAAATATTATGTTATTTGGTGTTCGAACCCAAAACACCTTCATTAATATGGATACCCAATACCACTGCGCCAAAGGTGTAGCTTTTGTCTTGAGCGTCCAAATTTAAATCTATATCCTTTATATGTAGAATTTTACATATATACAACGTAATTTTTCAATGAAGAATATCCAATTGGACAGTGTGAGTTGCTCTAGCTACGCCACTAGTGAATGATAATGATAGTTAGCTATATAAAATGATGGTAATTATCGATAGTGATAAGTGGATGTACTAATGGTCGGTGATGATTGCAAATGTTGATTAATGATGACAGTGATTGATTTTGTTGATTGATGATACAAGAAACTTATTATGGGGGAAGACAAAAATAAATGAGTCTTAATCTATATAGTAAGAGTTCGATAGTTTTTTCTTATCAATACTTCTGTATTTTTTTATATGCTGAACTAATTTGTTCATCAATCTAAGTATAAATGAATTCTTTAATACAAATTTCATTAGTCATTCTGCCTACAGATATTATCCGAATATAATTTTTTTTTTGTCTCTCATGCATTGAAAATTTAATTATATCCATTACAACAATTCAGAAGTTGATATCCTTTATATCATTGTTACAGGTAAAAATTACCTAATAATAATATTTACTCAGGACCATTAAAGTTAATTAAAGACCGGGGAAACTTAGTAGCTCGGTTGATTAGCTACTTGAATTCCCACCTAGTTGGTGAGGCAATAGACTTCTTCTATATTTTCTACATTTATACATTTTCTTTTTATTTTGATTTTATTTCAAATCGTCTTTTTGCATCCACGATCATCCTATTTTTTCTATCTTTAATGATTATATATGAATTATATACCTGCTTAACAATTGATAATGATTCTCCACTTTTGATAATTTCTCATGTTTTTCTTCAGTTAAAAATTCTGATAAAAAAATTGGACGAAACAAGCATGTTATCGCCAAATAGTGCAAAAAAAAATCAAAAGTTTGTGTTTATTGGTTGATGTAACACACACGTGCAAAGTACTTACACTAAACTAGTGTAAAAATAATGAGCATGGAAACTTAAGATGTCATAAGTTTTCTTTTGCTTCCGCTGAAATTACTTGTTTGTTAATGTAACTTGTTAATAATTTAATTTATATAAGTAGAAAAGGAAATGGAATGAAACAAAGAAAAAAATCAAATAAATGTATAGTCGTTGAGGAGAACAAATTCCCTAGTATCTTTTTTTATTTTTGGCATCTGATTTTTCCTTTTCATTTACTTTCTTTATCATATAATTATTTTGATTTCTATTTAACTTCAAAATTTAAATATTTAAAATATTATTTGAAGAAAGAAGAATAGACATTATATTATAACACTTGTAATAACCTTGATGACACACAATAAAATCATAAAAGTAAAAGTACAAAAATTATTTTGTTAAATTTCGTGAATCAAATACTAATTATTATTTGGTCCACCCCAAAATATGTGTTATCTATATAGGATTATTGGTAGAAAAAATACATAAATATTAAATCATTCAAGGTAAAAAGAAAATAAATAAAAAGCACATTTTTATATGAATGGGAAAAGACCATTAGTCATATCATAACTATATCATATCTAGTCAAAGGTCAAATACGGGCTAAATGTATATATTAAGTCAAAGATAATAAGAGGGTATAATGTACGCAAGACTAGGATATATATAAAATAGTTCTCAAACCCGTGTGTTTCACGTGTATCTCATGCTAATTAGTATTAATGTTCTAAAATAATATTGAAGTATGTATGTGATGAAAATCATAGGAGGAAAATACAAGGGTTAATTGATGAGTGATCTACTTCAATTTGATCACCAACTTTTCCTTGTCTTATACCTCAAATTTCATTGAACTTTCAACATAATCAACTGTTACAAATCACACTTAAAGAATTTTTTAAAAGTAGAAGAGTACAAAACCTTAAAATTTCATAGTTTAAAATGTGAGGAAAAACCTTCATTTATAGCTGACAAATGACAGTAGGAATAACCGCTAATTTTGGCTTATCTCAAAAGTCGATACCCTTAGAAAAACTAACTGCTCATTGAAAAAGTTATAACCCTTTAGAAAAGTCACAACTAATTGGAAAGTTACAACCCTTTGAAAAGGTCACAATTATTTAAAAAAAGCACAACCTTTAAGAAAAGTCACAACTCATTAGAAAAGTAAAAATAACTTGAAACAGTCACAACCCTTCAGGAAAGTTACAACCCCTCGAAAAAAGTTATAACTCATTTGAAAAGTCACAACCATTTAAAAGTCGCAAATCCACAAAAAATAATATTCCTTTAGTTATTTTTGGTCACAAAATATATGCAAAGATAAATATTTAACCTTTAAAATAACATGATGGCTTACAAAGTCTAGTACATTGATAGTGCACAAAATTTTATAACTCTATTTTTATAGTAAAATTATAATGACCTCGAGATCATTTATGTGTTTAGGCCTCCTGTTCGATGTTTGCAGCTTTCCTGTAGCAATCCCAAGTAATTTATGACTTGCTTGGACTAACAGTTCTGACACCAAGTCGCTTGAGTTGTTTTTATCCGAGTTTTAGTGTTTTGGATATGTTGAACCTTGAACGGTAACTTTTGACAAAAGGTTTGAGAAGATGACCTCAAACACTAATTCAGAAGATTACATTAGCTCCTAAAGGGTCATTTTAGATTGGTAGCATGGTCGCCATGACTCTCGAGGCTTTTAGTGCGAGTCTGTCCGATTAGACATTTTAAATTTTAAATTAAGGCCTAAGTTTGACTTTAGTCAACATTTTGAATAAACAAGCTAGGATGAGAATTTGTCAGCGTGGTTAGCTCTGTAATATTGAGTTTGGCCAAGAACGACCATTCGTTTTGATCCCAAGGGTTCCCGGTTAATTCTAAGGCCCTTCTAGATTACGACTTAAAATGTAGTTTGGGTGTAGGACCCTTTTTTTGCCGAGATAACCTCGTATGGGAGTTTTTACTGCTCTATTGAGTCTGTCATACCAATTTTTTTAGGGTTGCATATCTTATTTACGTACACGGGGTTCTAAACTAATTCAGAATGCCCCGTCGAGATTTTTGAACTTTCTGAAACCAGCGAATATGCATCAGTTGGTGCAGGCCACTTTTCTCCTTTGTGTTTGCAGAGCTCTAGTAGCAATTGCAGAGGTTGATTGACCTATAGGCCTTGTTTGTGGGACCTCTACCGCGATTTTGGCGTCTTGTGTTGTTGTTATCCATTTTAGTGGGGCCTCTTCCCTGTTCAGAGAGGTATTCTATGTTCGCGAAGAATAGAGAGGTTTGGTCTTATTTAAAGACCATATGCGAAGGCAGTTTATTGTTGGAAGTCAAAATTGTGATTTCTCCATCGTTTCTTGTTAGAATTCGGTGATTCAAAACCCCAGATATCAATAATTGTCAAGTCTACGTTGTGGAGTTATCAGATTGCTTTTGTGAACCTTTGTATGTGGTAAATTTTACCTTGATACTGTTGTCTTAGCTTAATTTCTTGATTTAAATTACAAGTTTGTGCTTCGGCAGTTTCGGGCCTCAAATATTGTTCAATTTTGGAGCACAAGCTCGAAGAGTAGTTTAGGACCTCCTGACAGTGTCAATCCCCAAAATTCAAGCATAGGTCACACAATTCACGTTTGACTCTAAAATTGGCCCTTCTCCATTTGATGTATTTTTTGTGTGTAAACAACCATACTTATGTTGTGATCCTATTTTTGATAGTGTGGAAGCATTCATAGACCGTTTGGAAAAGAAAAACTCTAGTCTCTTTATTTGGTGTGCACACAGTCAGGCTTTAGGTAGGCTTCGACTTTCTTTCTATTTATATTGAACCTAATTATGTGAATTCATGATGATTCAGGTGAATTGGGGGTGGGTTCCTAGTTATTCCTGTTTTTATTTTTAGAAATCATGCTTTAGGATGGATCGAGGTTGTTTTAGGGGTAGTACCATGCTTGTTGGGGTTGTTTCTGTGTCGCATGTTGTGTGAATAACTTGTGTTTTATTGGCTTCCTGAAACATGTTTGGCCTTAGTCTAGGATAGACTAGTGATGCCTTAGACTCTAAGCCTTGTAAATTTATAATGTTTTCGACGTCGTTTTTTATGGAATAGGTCTTTTTTTACTTAAAAAATAGACTTGTGTATGATAGTATGAGCCTTAGCTTGGGCGTTTGCGCAACTTGTTAGACCTTTTCTCCTCTTTCCCTATCTCTTTGTTTTTGATATGTTGCCAGAGGTTGTGTGCTTTCTCGGGATTGGAGTATTTCAAACTAAGAGCCTTTTGTGATGTCTTTGGGAGTAGATGTTGTTCCATGATGACTTGATTTTAATACTGGAATCTTCTTCAGAGTCGACTTCCATTTTTTTCACTCTTGCTACTTGGTCTTGGAGTTGACTAGATATTATGATTATTTCATATTCGAAGCTGATGTTCATGGTTTGAGGTTATTATCTCTAGTTTGAGGTTAATGTTCACGATTCGAGGCCATATTCTCAGTCTGAGGCTGATGTTTACAGGTCGAGGTCGTTACCTCTAGTTAGAGGCTATCACATGGGGTTGGAGGCCCATCATACACTTGTTAGCTATTAGATGCACCTATTGGCTTATGGGAGGTCCGTTCAGATTATATTTAAACTTTCACACGACTTATCCTTAAGGGATTAAAGGGAGTCTAGTTGGGTTTACTTTTAGTAGTACTTAGATTTATCTTCAGTATGCTCGTGTGTTTTCCTTCTTTTACAACTTTAGCCTTTGTTTGTGTCTTGATTCACTTATTCCTGATTGTATTTACCTTTCTTGCTCAGTCAGCCTATAATGCCAACTGAGTCCTTTGTTTTTGTACTTATGCTATACTGTGCATCTTTTTGGCAATACAGGTCCTAGTACCTGCTACCAGCAGTGACCGTTTGTTCCATCCTTTGCAGCTTGTGGATATTAGAGACAGGAGTGTGCACTTGGCGTCCTAGACCAACATGTCTACTTTGCTTATGTTAGCTAGATATTTACATTTGAGACGTCTTGTTGTGGTCCACTTTTGGGATTTGTATTTTTGCTTATAAGACTGCTCTATACTTGTGACTTGTAGGTTCTGGGAAGGTTACAGTTGTATATAGTTAGTGTTTTGCTTCTATTTCTATCTTTTCTTTTGTTTGTGTTATTTCTGTTTCGCTCTACCCTTATACTCATTACCTGTCATTCTAGGTACAGGTTGTCTTACCTACTGGCGGGTTATAGTAGGTGCTATCATGACTCGACGGATCGGGTCATGACAAAAACTTTTTGCTTTAAATAATTTAGACTTTTTTATTTTTTTCAACATCTAAATATATAAATGTAGTTTTTGTTAAAAAAGTAATCAATAGAAAATTCAAATAAAACTTAAATTGATCTAAAATTAATTAATAAAATATTTTCAAAATTTTATATGACAATTGATAGTAGTGATGACTAACGATGTTGATTATGTGTGCTGATTTGGGATGGTGTTGACTGATGATCTTTGGTGTGGGCATTAACTTATGGTATAGTAATTTGCAGTAGTAATTAATTATGGTGGTTGGTGGTGGTAGTTGATAATTAGTAGTGGATTCATACTGATAGCTAATGGTGGTTGTGAATGATGATGACTGCTAGATGATTGGAAATGATGATTAATGATGATGGTGATTGATTTTGTTTATTGATGATACTAGAGACTTACTATGGGGAAAAAATGAAATTAGCGAGTCTTAAAATATATAGTAATAGTTCGAAAAAAATTTCTTATCAATACGCATGTACGCGTATATTTTTTATATGCTTAAGTTATTTGTTCATCAATCTAAGTATAAAATAGTTCTCTAACTCAAATTTCAAATGTCATTTCATCTACATATATTGTCCGAATATTATATCCTTTTTTGTCTCTCATGTATTGAAAATGGATTAATATTCTTTAGAAAACTTGAGAAGTTGATATCCTTTATCTAATTGTTACAAATACAAATTACCTAATTATAATATATATTCAAGACCTTTAAAGTTAATTAAAGTTCGGGAAATCTTAGTAGCTCAGTTGAACTGCTACTTGAACTCCCACCTTGTTTGTGAGGGCATAAGCTTCTTCAAGGTTTTCTAAATTTCTACGTTTTTATTTTATTTCGATTTTAATTAATATTTACTTTTTGCATCCCACCATCATATCGTTTTTTGTCTTTCTTTATTTCTTTAAGTTAATAGTTCTAAAGATTATATATGAATTATATACATGCTTAACAATTGATGATGATTCTCCACTTTTGATAATTACTCATGTTTTTCTTTCATTTTTAATTTTTGAACAAAACATTGTCCGCAAATGTTGCCGAAAAATAAAAGATTTATGTTTTTATTGATTGAGGTAATACACGCATGCAAAACACGTACACTAAAATAATATAAAATAATGAGCATGAAAACTTAATATGCAATAAGTTTTTTTTTTTGCATTTTGTAAAATTACTTGTTTGTTAATTTAAGTTGTTAATAATTTTATTTATATAAGTAGAAAAAAGAAATGGAATGAAACAAAGAACATCCCAAATAAGTGTATAATCATTGATGAGATCAAATTCCCTAGTTTTTATTTTTATATTTTGGCACTTACCTTTTTCTTTTCATTTACTTTCTTTAGTATTTAATTAATTAATTTTCTGTTTAACTTCAATATTTTAATAACTAAGATATTAGCTGGAGAAAGAAGAAGGGACAAGATAAAACACTTGCAACAACATTGATGACGCACCATAAAATTATAAAAGTAACATTACCAAATTATTTTATTATATTTTATGAATTCAATAATTATCATTTTTATTTAGACCGTACCAAAATAAGTGTTATCGATATAGAAATATTGATTGAGAAATATATCAATATTAAATCATTAGAAGCAAAAACAAAATAAGTTAAAAGAACTTTTTGATATTGAAGTGGAAAAGATCACTAATCATAATATAACAAGAACATACATAGTCAAAGGTGAAGAAGGGTTAAATGTATATATATATATATATATATATAGTCAGTCAGAGATATGAAGGTAGAATGTACACAAAATAAGAATATAAATATTGACATACTAGTTCTCAAACACGTGCGTTGCACGTGTATCTTATGCTAATTAATATTAATTTTCTATAATAATAAATATAATATTGAAGTATGTATGTGATAAAAATTGTAGGAGAAAAATACAAGTGTGAATTAATCTTAGTAGCTTAGTTGGATGGCTACTTGAACTCCCACCTTGTTTGTGAGGGCATAGACTTCTTATCATGACCCAAAATGAGTCATGAGGGGTACCCATACTTGGCCTCCTAGGTTGGCGAACCAACGAATTCAATCTCAACTTATATTTATTATTCAACTTACAATATACAAACCATAATGCAGAAGCTCAAATCTTATTAATGTAAGAAACACAAATCCACTAAAGTCTATTAAACACCGTTTCCCAATACCTCAAATTCCTCACATCAAGGACATCTAATCTCCAATTACTAAGTGTAAGAGTATCAAAGTCACCAAAATAAATGAATAAAGTAGTTTATGTCTGAAAACTAAGGACATCATGCCATGACCGAGAGAATCCAACATGAGCTCAAATGAATAGCTCACCCTTGAACATGATGTGCTGGAGACTGACTAAAACTGAGGGCGAGTCAAAGTCACTGGTACACTTGCTGCACTCCATAAAAGAAAAACGAAGGAAAACATAAGTAGGAGCGTAACACCCCGAATATTTTTAGCTAATACTCGAACCATTCTTCATTTGTGAATAAGATTTTACCAAGAAATTTTAAAATTATTAGGTGTTAAAGTCACTAGATGTATCACCTCGAGTTCCAAAAAGAACGAAAGAGAAATTCGTTCAAGTCACTAATCAGTTTTCTTAAGTTTAGGGTCAACTTCAATCAACCACATCTTTTAGCAAATAAAGAATTGGGTGGCCCATAACCTATCAAATCGAAGGTCTTTGATTCCTCCTTCCAACGCCACTAATTTTTCCTCGATCAGAGCTCTGAGTAAAAAAATTATGAATGATTTACTAAAGACGCACGTACCTAGCAGCAGGTCTGCGATGCCTCTGCCTTACCAAAGCTCATTTTATTTATTATTTTGAAGGGTATTTTAGTCCTAAAACCCCTGAGGAAGTCACCTAAATTACCCTAAACGTGTAGAAGAATCAGTTTTCATAATCAAACCCTCTTATTCACACCAAAATTTCTACACTCAAGAAACTTCAAGGAACGCTAAGGCTAGGGTTCATCTTCCAAAATTCTCCTTCAAGTTTCTTCAAGAACATTGTTCTTCCAGGTATGTAAGCTTTCATAGTATTGGGTTTGTTCACCCTCACGGCAATCATGTAAAATTTTATCCATGAATTCGTTTTACAGTTGATTGATTGAGATTCTTAATGAATTCTTGAGGTTTAGCTTCACTTTTTATTAATGGAGTCTTGTTGAGTTATTGAGGTGAGGGTTTTGCGAATGAGTGTTATTCCTGATGAATTTTGTATGGATTTCATTGAAAATGTTCTGGGGTTATGAAAATTCGTGAATTGCGACCATAGAATTGCATAGGGTATGAATTGAATCCAGTAGGGAGAGAAAGAAAATATCAGGAAAAAGTATGTGCCCAGGTTCGCATTGCGGAGGCGCTTTAAATTGTAGCCTACAGATAATCACCCTTTCTCCGTATCACGGAGAGGATACGGAGTCCTCTGTCTCAAAATTTATCTCGCGACGAAAAATAAAATGCTATCTCCGCGTCGCGCTAGTACCTCCTCAAATTGTATCTTCGCTCTCATCTTACTCCTAACTATCTAAGCCTTATTTAATCATTGAGAGATACTATATCCAAATAAAAATTCTTGAATTCACATTCCAAATTCAAGGTACAGTTAAGAGGAAAGTCCTAGAAGTTCTTCTGAGTCAAATTGTGAATTCCTTTAAAATCAATTATAGTTTTGAGCTATGTTTTGAGGAAGCAAGTATCAGAATGAGAAAGTTGTACACATTCGTTCTATATTGTCATTAAGACCCTTGAGTTAAGTTGTTTGTGCCCATAATTCTGCATGAACCATATAAGTCAAGCATTTTTTAGATGAGTAGTGGCATTGAGTCCTTGAGTTCTGGAGCTATTAAGTTTCAAGTACTGAGTTCTATATATGGTTATTGAAACCATTGAATTGAGTCGTTCACGTCCATAGTTCGGCATAAACCCTATTTTGAGAAGTCTTTTATAATTATTATTAATATGTTTAAAGATTTGAGTAAATGAGTATTAGGATGAGGAGAGTCTAGTTTCATTTTTCAAAATTATTAAAAGGGAACTAAGTATTCCTAAGAATATATACTTTTACATTTAACGCAAGAGGAAACCTTGACTTTCAAATGAGTTCATGAGAAGTTATAGAGCATAATCTCTTTTAAGAGAACCATTTGGGTAATAATCTCAAAGTATGAGGATGAGGAAATGTTTTTAAACATATGAGCATGAGTTATATTATTAGGAGTAGTATTGAGCACCGATATGGGGACGAGTTCAGACAACTCAAAGACCTCATAAACTATGTATGCCAACATGGGTAAAGGGTCATACTTTTTAGATGATTCCTTTTTTCTTTTTAAGCATCGCGTAGTGGATCCACTTAGTTGATAATGTTCTATACTCCGACAAGGTATAGGAAAGTACTGGTAGCGTGGGCAAGACATTGTATTATCACGTTGCTCAAAGTGACTGTTGTCGGTTAGGGAATCTCCCAAATAAGAGTACAGAGTTATTATTATATTTTCATATACATTTGAGTTATTGTTTACTGTTTTACAAGTTTCATGTATATAGCATCTTTTATTGTTGTCTATTGCTTTTGAATAATTTTTCTGCTGAGAGTTGAGCTAGGCCAAGGGTTTGCTTGGGGACATCAATGGTTCTCGAGTGTCGGCCATGTCCAGGGTGTTGGCTCGGGGTGTGAAAAACTTGGTATCAGAGCATAGAGTTCAAGTTTCCTAGGTTGTCTATGAAGTCGTGTCTGTAGGGCCCTAGTTCTCAGTGTGAAGCGCGCCATATCTGTAATTAGGAGGCTGCGACATTTATGAACTACCTCACTTCTTTTATACTCTTTTCATGCGATAGAATTCAACTCTATAAAGTTTATTTCTAATTCATACTTGTGGTATCTTTCAGATCATCCCTCCAAGAAGAGCTATTTGAGGTTGTCCCACAATGAGAAATGTTGATTCCTAAGATCAAGGGGTTCCCAATGCACCAGAAGTGCAACCCCAAGGAGGTCATTAATACTAAGTTTCGGGATGCTATTCGGATGTTGATTATAGTTGTTACCAACCAAGCTAGGCAGTAAAGAGGGAATCGACAAGATGAGGTGGATACATTAAGAATCTGTGAGTTCTGAAGGATTAATCCTCCAGACTTCACCTGTTCAAGTGTCACTAAGAATCCGAAAAACTTTGTAGAATAGATGTAGAAAGTATTTGAGGTAATGCATGTTGCAGATGTTGAACGTGTGGAACTAGTTACATACCAACTGAAGGGTGTTTCTAGAGTCTAGTATGACCAATGGAAGAAGAGTAGAGCTGAGGGTACACCGATTGTGAGTTGGGTTGTGTTCGAAGAGGCCTTGATAGGGCGTTTCTTTCCCCGTGAGCTGAGGGAGGCTAAGGTAAGAGAATTCATCACTCTTAAGTAGGTATACATGTGTGTGCATGAATACAACCTCAAGTTCACTCAACTTTCCTGTTATGCTCCGAAGATGGTTGTTGATATGAGGAGCAGGTCAAGCTTATTTGTGTCTAAGCTTTCTTGTCTATCAAGAAAAGAGGTTAAGGCTATGATGTTGACAGGGGACATGGACATAGAAAAGTTGATGATCAATGTGCAAAAAGTTGAGGAAGATTAACTGAGAGATAGAGAAGAGTTCCGACATAAAAAGGTTAGGACAATAGGAAATGAGTCCGGGCAGCAGAAAAGTAATGCGAACCAGTCATCTTTTCAATAAAAGCAAAATGGACCTGCTCCATTATCTGGTAGTGCACCTGCACAAAAGAACAGAGGTGAGTTCAAGAACCAGAATTCTCAGAACTTCAGAGCTATACTTGCACAATCTCAAGGTAGTGTGTCATAATGAGGTAATTGGACTCCTGCATGTGCTAAGTGTGGTAGGCACCACCCAGGACAGTGTCGTGATGGCTCCAATGGTTGCTTTAAGTAAGGTCAGAATGGTCACTTCATGAGAGAGTGCACCTAGAGGAGCTACTTCAGGGACAAGCGGAGGAGCAAGCCATCCGTATGCTATCACCAGTCGTCAAGAACAACAGAATTCACAAGATGTTATCACTTGTATGATCAAAGTCTTTACTTTTGATGTTTATGCTTTACTTGATCCAGGTGCGAGTCTATCTTTTGTGACTCCTTATGTTGCTATGCGGTTCGATATTATTCTCGAACAACTTCTTGAGCCCTTCAGTGTTTCCACACCTATTGTGAGTCTATTCTAGCTAAGAGAGTTTATCGTGATTGTACCATTATTGTTAATCACAAGTACACCATGGCTGACTTAGTCGAGTTAGATATGGTGGACTTTGATATTATTCTAGGTATTGACGGGATTCATGTTTTTATGCCTCAGTTGATTGTAGAACTCGAGTAGTTAAGTTCCAAATTCCTAATGAGCAAGTTATTGAGTGGAGGAGTAGTTTAGTAGTTCCTAAGGGTCATTTTATTTTGTACCTTGAGGTGAGAAAGTTAGTTTCAAAGGGGTGAATTTATCACTCAGTCCAAGTTAATAACTCTAGTGTTGAGACACCAACTATTCAGTTAGTTCCTATTGTGAGTGAGTTTCCAGAGGTCTTTCCAGATGATCTTCCCAAAGTCCCTCTTGAGAGAGAAATAACCTTATGTATAGATATTTTTCCTGATACACGTCATATCTCAATTCCACTATATTGAATGGCTCCAGCTGAGTTGAAAAAGTTAAAAGAGTAGTTGAAAGACCTTCTTGATAAAAGGTTTCATTCGACCAAGTGTCTCACCTTGGGGTGCTTCGTTCTCATTTATGAGGAAGAAAGATGGTTTTCTTAAGATGTGTATTGACTACAACCAATTGAACAAGGTTACTATGAAGAATAAGTATCCCCTTCCGAGAATTGATGATATATTTGATCAACTTCAATGTGCCACTTGTTTTTCTATGATAGACCTCACGTCTGGCTATCATTAGTTGAGAGTAAGAGAGAATGATATTCCAAAGACTACATTTAGGACCCGCTATGGTCATTATAAGTTTCTACTTATGTCTTTTGGCTTGACTAATACTCATGCAACGTTCATGGATCTTATGAACGGAATTTTTAAGCCCTAATTTGATATGTTTGTTATCGTATTCATTGATAACATTCTAATTTATTCGAGGAATGAAGAAGATCGTGCTAGTCATCTTAGAGTATTTCTTCAAACTCTTAGATATAAAGAGTTGTATGCCAAATTTTCCAAGTGTGAGTTTTGGCTTGAGCTAGTGGCGTTCTTAGTCCACATTGTTTCCTGTAATGGGATTCAAGTTGACACTCAGAAGATTGAAGCAGTGCAGAACTGGCCTAGACGCACATCTCCCACTGATACTAGGAGTTTTTTGGGGTTGGTTGGTTGGTTATTATAGGAGGATTGTCGAGGAGTTTTCATTTATTTCATCCCCGTTGATTAAGTTAACTTGGAATGCATCAAAGTTTCAATGATCTGAAGCTTGTGAGAAGAGCATCCAAAATTTAAAACTAGGTTGACTATTGCCTAGTGTTGACCTTACTGGAGGGACACAAGGCTTTGTTATGTATTGCGATGCACCCAAAGTTGGACTGGGTTGTTTATTGATGCAGAATGGAAAAGTTATAGCTTATCCCTCCAGACAGCTTAAGATTCACGAGAGGAATTGCCCAACCCATGATCCAGAGTTGGCTGTTGTAGTATTCATTTTGAAAATATGGCATCACTATCTCTATGGTGTTCATGTTGATTTGTTCACTGATCACAAGAGTCTTCAGTATATATTCAGTTAGAAAGAGCTTAATCTCTAATAGAGGTGGTGGTTGGAGTAACTCAAAGATTATGACATGAGTATTCTCTATCACCCAAGTAAGGCTAATGTTGTTGTTGATGCTTTGAGCAGGCTGTCTATGGGTATTAATTCCCATGTTGAGGAAGCAAGAAAGAATTAGCGAGAGATATGCATATACTTGCATGATAGGGAGTCCGGTTAATGGATTCCAATAAAGGAGGAATGGTGTAATGAATGGGGTTGAATTATCACTAGTGTCCGAAGTGAAACAGAAACAAGACCACAACCTTATTTTTCTTGAATTGAAGGCAAATGTTCATAAGAAAAAAGTGATGTCTTTTGAACAAGGGGGGATGGTGTATTGAGGTATCAAGCTAGATTGTGCGTACTAAAGGTGGATGAAATTCAAGATAGGATCATGGAGGAAGCTCATAGCTCCAGATACTCTATCCATTCGGGTTCCACAAAGATGTATCATGACTTAAAAGAACTTTATTGGTGGAGTAGTATGAAGAGGTGTATTGCAGAGTTCGCTGCTAAGTGCCTGAATTGCGAACAAGTCAAGGTAGAGCACTAAAGGCCTGGTGGTATGGCCCAGAATATAGAGATTCCAGAATAAAAGTGGGAGATGATCAATATGGATTTCATTGCCGGTTTACCGCAGTCTCGCAGACAACATGATTCAATTTGGGTAATTGTAGATTGAATGACTAAATTAGTCCATTTCTTACTACTAAAGACTACCTTTTCAACAGAAGGTTATGCCAAGTTGTATATTCCAGAGGTAGTCAAGCTTCATGGAGTTTCGGTGTCCACCATATCAGATAGAGGTGTGCAACTCACCACACAATTCTGGAAGGTTTTCCAGAAATGTTTTGGTTCGAAGGTAAATTTGAGTGCTGCTTTCCATCCTCAACTGATGGTCAAGAAGGGCGCACAATTCAGACTTTAGAGGATATGTTGATGGAGTGTGTGATCAATTTAAAGAGTAATTGGGATGATCACTTACCTCCCATTGAGTTTGCTTACAACAACAATTATCACTCTAGCATTCATATGGCTCCTCATGAGGCTTTTTATGGGAGATGTTGATCAATTATTAGATAGTTTGAGGTTGGTGAAACTAGGTTGATAGGACCTGACTTGGTTCATCAAGTTATGGAGAAAGTACAGATCATTCAAGAGAGGTTGAAAACAGCCCAAAGTCGTCAGAAATCCTATATTGATTCTAGGAGAAGAGACTTGGAGTTTGAGGTGGAGGATTGGGTTTATTTGAAGGTTTCACCCATGAAGTGCCTTATGAGGTTTGTCAAGAAGGATAAGCTTAGTCCCTGGTATATTGGTCCTTACGGGATATCCAAGAGGATTGGCAGTGTAGCCTATGAGTTGGAGCTACCGTCAGAGTTAGCAGCAGTCCATCTAGTATTGCATAGTGCAATGTTGAAGAAGTGTACGGGTGATCCTTCACTTATCATACCGACTAAACATATTGGTATTAAGGACAATCTATCTTATGAGGAGATTCCCATTCAGATTCTGGATTGTCCGGTTCGCAAGTTGAGAGCCAAGGAGGTAGCATCAGTCAAGGTATTATGGAGGAATCAATTTGTTGAGGAAGCTAGTTGGGAGGCTGAGAGGGATATGAAGAAGAGATACCCACATCTCTTTGAGTTCGGAGAAATTCCAAATCTAGGTACTAATTCTTTTCTTGGTACTCTTTAATTGATATGTTGAGTGTGTTAAATTGCATGTTGGGTGGTTGAGCAAAATGCTAGATGTTGCCACCCTTAGTCTACTAAGAGTAATCTCATTTGAGGACGAATGTTCCCAATGGGGAGATATTGTAACATCTCACCTTAGAAAAAGCTAAATTTAGAAAAAACTAATTTAGAAAGAGCAAATTTGAGATTTGCTCTAGTTAAGCTTAAGTTGTGAGTTTTGGGTCAACTTCAAACGACCACAACTTTCAGTACGGGATGAGTTAGGTAGCCCATTAGATATCAAATAAAAGGTCTTTGAATCCTCTTTCCAACGCCACTGAGTTTGTTAAGTTTTGAGTTCGGATGAGGAAGATATGCCTATTTGAAGTCAGCATGTCTATTTAAGGAAAGTTACCCAAATTAATGAGGGGCTTTTTGGTCTTTTCCTTACCCCATCAGCTTTAAACATTTTTAGCAATTTTTTAGGGATCAAAACTGATTTGGATCAGTTTCTACAATGCTAAATATGCTTAGGGTTTTGAGAAGAGTTCAAGAGCAGAAAAGAGGAAAGGTTTAAGGCGTCCGTCAAGATTCATGAGATTTGTCGGGGAATTACACAAAATTAAGGTATGTAATCTTTCTTAGTGTTGGGTTCATTCACACACATGCCAATCAGGTGATTTTAAATCATTAATTTTGTTCTTGAGGTTGAATGATTTTCTTGAAGTTTCGTTCTTAAATCATTAATGATGAGTTTGATGAGTTCTTGAGATGAATGTTAAGAGTTTGACGGTTGTTTTTAGTAGATTTTTGTGTACTTATGTAGGGTATTTGAATGTAAGTGACTTGGGAAGAAACCATTTGATTCTAGGTGAATTAGTGCCAAAACTCGAAGAAGAAAATTCATCAGAATATTTTGGGGAGGGGCTGAGGCAGTGCACCCCAGATACGCAAGGGGGGCTGGGGCGGCGCATCAGCAGTGCGCCACATTTGAGTCTCTGAATTTTAGGGGCTGGCGCCCAGCGCTAGAATTACGCCAGAGTTGCTTGCCTCCACCTTATTTTCGTAGTTTGCTCTGTCTAGGTTCAATTCAAGTGTACCTTTACTCCCTTTTGATTCTAACTACTGTAAACTACATCTAAACATCGAGAGATCATTCATAACATAAATCATAACCCTTGAATTTATAATTCAAATTCAAGGTAGAGTTAAGAGTAAAGTCTTGAGAATTCTTTCGAGTAAGTTTGAGATGTTTTTTACAATCTTTTAAAACTTTTTTTAAGACTTTAGTACTTGATTTTGAGGATTAGGAGAGTTGAGTTTCATTTTTCAAAATGAATATATGGTAACTACATATTCCCAATAGTAAATGGCTTCACAATTAAAATAAGAGGAAACATTGATTTCCAAATGAGTTCATGAGGAGTTTTTGAGTAAAATCTCTTTTAAGAAAAACTTTTGAGTAATAATCTCAAAGCTTGCGAATGAGGAAATATTTTTAAACATATGAGCTGAGTATATTTTTGGGAGTAGTATTGAGCACCGATATGGGGAACGAGTTCATACAACTCAAAGTCCTTATAAACCATGTAGCCAACGTGAGTAGAAAGAGTCATACTTTTTAGATGATTCCTTATTACTTTTTAAGAATAGCTTCGTGGATCCACGTAGTTGAGGATGTCTTTTACTACGGCAAGTTATAGGAAAGTTCTGGAAGTGTGGACAAGATGTTGTATCATCACATAGCTCATAGTGATGGTTGTCGATTAAAGAATATCCCAAATTGAGTTATTTTGTATTTTTACATACAACTGAGTTATTATTGTATTTTTAATTACATTGAGTTGTTATCTACTATTTTTAATACTTTATATAAACTGCATATTTATTGTTGTTTTTATGATGCATAGAGTTGAGTATCCATGAGTTGAGGTTCAGTTGATTAGAGCTGAGGCGAGTATGTTTCCTTCTTTAGAAGTTCAAGCTTTTATGTTATGTCCAGTGTTCCCCTTACATGCTCGTACATTCAATATATTGTGGCCATTTGTCTCGCACCATTTCATGATGGAGATATATGAGATCGAGGTCATCAACAGGCGTTTCATAGACACTATAGTAGTTCGAGTTAGCTTTGGTGAGCCTCCTTGCTGCCAGAGGATCTCTTATTTATTTCAATTATTTTAGTTTTGTTAGGATAATCGGGGTCTTGTCGTGACATCCCTCATAGTATTAGAGGCTTCTTGGATAGATAGTGGTATTTGAGGAATCTTTCTTTCATTTCCCTTGTTAATGTTTTAAAGACTATGAGTTGAACACTTGTGTTTATTTGAGTATTTTGAGTTAAATGCTTTATTTATAAGTTGAGTTGTTCGTGTAATTCTATTCAACTTAAGTAAGTCTTCCTCTGAGAGTAAATCCAGGCCAAGGGTTCACTTGGGGCCAACAATAGTTCTCGAGTGCCAACCACGTCCAGGGTGTAGGTTCGTGGTGTGACAGCTTACTCAGAATTGGTGTAGTTCAAAATGAGAACCTTTTGTGAAGTTTTTGGGAGTATATGTAGTTCCACAATGATTTTGTCTTGGTATAGGAATCTTCTTTAGAGTAGACTGCCCTTTTTTCCACTCTTGCTAGCTGGGCTTGGAGTTGACTGGACACTATGATTATTTATGGTTAGAGGCTGATGTTCATGGTTCAAGGCCGTTATAACTAGTTTAAGTATAATGTTCAGGGTTTCAGGACATATTCCCATTCTGAGGATGATGTTTTACGGTTCGAGATTGTTACCTCTAGTTAGAGGCTATCACATTGGGTTCGAGGCCCAACATAAACTTGTTAGCTTTTCTGTGTACCTATTGGCTTATGGGAGGTCTGTTCGGATAATATTTAAACTGGAACATGAGTTTACCTTCAGGGATTAAACGGGGTCTAGTTGGGTTTAGTTTTAGTAGTACTTACATTTATCTTCGGTATACTCATGTATTTTCATTATTTTCCCGCTTTGACCTTTGTTTGTGTCTGGATTCACTCATTTCTAATTGTATTCACTGTAACACCTCTGTCTTACAAAGATCTCTTTTTAGAAAGAACTAAATTGAAAATAGCCAAATTGAGAATTTTGCGAGGTAGCCTTAAATTGTGAGTTTTGGGTTAACTTAAAATAACCATAACTTTTAGTTCAACATGAGTTAGATGGCCCTTAAGATATCAAATGAAAGCTCTTTGAATCCTCTTTCCAACACCACTGATATTGCTAAATTTTGAGTTTGTATGATGGAGATATGTCTGTTTCAGTTCAGCTTGTCTGATTAAGGAAAGTTCACCCTAATTAAAGAGGGGTATTTTGGTCTTTTCCTTACCCCATTAGTTTTAAGCATTTTTTTGCCCAATTAGGGGTCTAAATTGATTTAGATCAGTTTTCACAATTCTAAAATACGCTTAGTGATTTAGAGTGAACTTCAAGAAGAGAGAAAGGAGAAAGTTCAAGCGTTCATTCAAGATTCTAGCAATTTTCGAGGAATTTCTCCAGGGATTTGATCCTTACGAGGTATGTGAGCTTCCATAGTGTTCGGTTTGTTCGCCCTCACGCCAATAATATAATCCTTTACCCAAGAATTCATTCGTAAAGTTGATTTTTGAATTCTTTAGTTAAATTGATAAATTGAGGTCTTTGAAGTCCTAGAGATAAGAGTTTTGCGAAATAGTTGAGTTGTTTGATTAGTTCTTTGTGTGGGTTTCGCTGAAAATGTTCAAGGTTATGAAAATGTGTGTATTTTGACCTTATATTTGCAGTGGGTATGAGTTGAATCGAGATTGAGGAGGAGAAGAAAAGATCGGGGAAATAATTGCGCCCAATTATGGGTCGCGGAGGTGCTTAAAATTTCAATCCCCAAATAATTACCCCATTTCCCCGTGGCAGAGAGGATACGGAGTCCTTTGCCTCTAAAATTATTTTGTGACCAAAAATTTAAATCAATGTCCGCGTCGCGCCAGTGTTCTTTAAATCGGGTCTTCACTCGTTCGTATGATCAATTATCTTAACCTTCCTAAATCATTGAGAGGTCCTATATTCCAAAGCATAATTCTTGAATTCACATTTCAAATTCAAGATAGAGTTAAGGGTAAAGTTCAAGGGAGTTCTTTCAAGTCATTTTGAGAAGTCTTTTACAAACTTTTAAAACTTATTTTCAGCCTTGAGTACTTGAGTATGAGGATAAGGAGAGTTGAGTTCCATTTTTTTCAAAATGAATATATGGAAAGTAAGTATTCCCAAGAGTAAATGGTTTACATTTAAATTGAGAGAAAACTTTGTTTTCCAAATGAATTATTTTGAGTAATAATCTCAAAGTTTGAGGATGAGGAAATGTTTTTAAACATATGAGCGTGAGTTATATTATTGGGAGAAGTATTGAGCACCGATATACGGACAAGTTGAGACAACTCAAAATCCTCATAAACCGTGTATGCCAACATGGGTAATGGGTTGTACTTTTAAGATGATTCCTTATTTCTTTTAAGCATAACTTAGTGGAACAACTTAGTTGAGGATATCTTATACTCCCGCAAGTTATAGGACAGTTTTGGCAGCGTGGGTGAGATGTTGTATCATCACATAGCTCATACGGATGGTTGTTGGTTAGAGAATCTCCCAAATAAGAGTAAAAGTGTTATAATTTTATTTTAAATATATGGAGTTATTATCTACTTTTTTAAAAGCTTTCTATATAATGCATCTTTAGTGTTGCTTTAAATGAACTGAGTTGAGTACTTCTAAGTTTGAGTATCCTTGAGTTGAGTTGAGATGTGGTGAGTATGTTCTTTTTCTATATAGTTCAAGCTTATGATTGTGCTTTAGATTTCCCCTTACATGTTCGTTCATTCCATATACTGATGTCATTTGGCCTGTATTTTTTATGATGCAGATACATGTAGACATGATTATGAACAGGCGCTTCGTTGCTACCACTTACCGTTCGAGTTAGCTTTGGTGAGCCTCCTTGCTTCTGTAGGATTCCATTTATGTCTTTTTGTTTTGTTAGGATGTCGTAGGTCTTATCCCAACTTCTATTATAGTTATTAGAGAATTCATGGATAGATAGTAGTGTTTTGAGGAGTCTTCATTTCCATTGTTAAATGTTTAAGACTTTAGTTGCCTCATTTGGCAAGTTGAATGATTGTTTCTAAATATTCTGATTTAAGTATTTGAGACATTCGAGTTGAGTTACATTTGAGGTTCATTTATTGTTGAATAAGTCTTCCGCTGAGAGTTGAGCCAGGCTAAGGGTTCGCTTGGGGCTAACCATGGTTCTCAAGTGTCGGCCACGTCCAGGGTGTAGGCTTGGAGTATGACAAACTTTGTATCAGAGAACATAGTTCAAGAGTCCTAGGGTGTCTATAAAGTTGTGTCTATTGAGTCTTAGTTATCGGTGTGAAGCACACCACATCTATAATTAGGAAGATGCAATATTTAAGAACTATCTCACTTTTTTCATACTCTTTTCGAGTGATAGAGTTCAACTCTACAAAATTTCTTTCTAATTTTTGCTTGCACGTATCTTTCAGATCATGCCTCCACGAAGAGTGGTTTGAGGTTGTCCTACTAGGAGGAATGATGATCCCCAGGATCAAGGGGTCTCCAATGCACCAGAAGTGCAACCCTAAGGATAGGTCACTAATGCTGAGTTTTGGGATGCTATCTGGATGTTGAGTCATATTGCGACCAACCAAGCTGGGTAATAGAGAGGGAATCGATAGGATGTGGCTGATACATCCAGGATCCGTGAGTTCTTGAGGATGGATCCTATAGACTTCACCGGCTCAAGTGTCACTAAGGATTCAAAAAATTTTGTGGAAGAGTTTCAGAAAGTGTTTGAGATGATGTATGTTGCGGATGTTGAACGTGTGGAACTAGTTGTATACCAACTGAAGGGGCACCAATTATGAGCTGGTCTGTGTTCGAGAGTGCCTTCATGGGGTGTTTATTTCCCCGTGAGCTGAGAGAGGCAAAGGTAAGAAAATTCCCCTCCCTTAAGTAGGAATCCATGAGTGTGCATGAGTACAACCTTAAGTTCACTCAATTGTCCCGTTATGCTCCGGATATGGTTGCTGATATAAAGAGCAGGATGAGTTTCTTTGTGTCTGGGTTGTCTTGCTTGTCAAGACAACTATGTTTACAGCGGACATGGACATAACAAGGCTTATGATCCATGTGCAGGAGGTTGAGAAGGACAAGTTAAGAGATAGGGAAGAAGTCTAAGACAATAGGTAATGAGTCCGGCATCAGAAGAGTAATGTGAACCGGTCATCTTTTCAACAAAAGCAAAATAAACGTGCTCCATCATCTACTAGTGCACTTGCACCAAAGAACAGAGGTGAGTTTGGGAATCAGAACTCACAAAACTTCAGAGCTAGACTTTCACAATCTCAAGGTAGTGTGGCACAAGAACGTAATTAAACTCGTGCATATGCAAAGTGTGGTAGGAACAACCTAGGAGCGTGTCGTGATTACTCCACTGGTTGCTTCAAGTGTGGTCATAATGGTCACTTCATGAGAGAGTTCCCTAAGAATAGGAAGGGTAGTGGTAATGGAGGCAATAGAGCCCAATTATCTTCACTGGCTCCGCTAAACTGAGTTGCACCTAGAGGAGGTACTTTAGGGACATGCAGAGGAGCGAATCGTCTGTATGTTATTACCAGTCGCCAAAAGCAACATAATTCACCTGATGTTATCACTGGTATGATCAAAGTCTGTACTTTTGAGGTATATTCATTTCTTGATCCATGCGAGTATATCTTTTTCTACTCCATATATTTCTATGAATTTTGTTTTTCTTCCCGAGCAACTTCTTGAGCCCTTCACTGTTTCCACACCTGTTGGTGAGTCTATTCTAGCTGAGAGAGTTTGTCGTGATTCTACCATTTCTGTCAATCACAAGGACACCATGGCTAACTTAGTCGAGTTAGATATGGTGGACTTTGATGTTATTATAGGTATGGACTGGCTTCATGCTTTTTATGCCTAAGTTGATTGTAGAACTCGAGTAGTTAAATTTCAATTTCCTAATGACCTAGTTATAGATTGAGGAGTAGTTCAGCAGTGCCTAAGGGTCGTTTTATTTTGTACCTTAAGGCCAGAAATTTAATTTCTAGGGGGTAGATCTATCACTTAGTCCGAGTTAATGACTCTAGTGTTAAGACACCACCTATTAAGTCAGTTCTAGTTGTGAGTGAATTTCTAGAGGTCTTTCTAGATGATCTTCCCAGAGTCCCTCCAGGGAGAGAAATAGACTTCAGTATAGATATGCTTCCTGATACTCGTCCTATCTCTATTCCGCCATATAGAATGTCTCCCGTTGAATTGAAAGAGTTAGAAGAGCAGTTGAATGACCTTCTTGATAAAGGTTTTATTCGACCAAGTGTCTCACCTTGGTGCGCTCCTATCTTATTAGTGAGGAAGAAATATGGTTCTCTTTGAATATGTATTGATTACCGTTAATTGAACAAGGTTACTAGAGGTAAAAACAAAATGTGTAAAAGAACTTTTTGATATTGAATTGAAAAAGACCATGAATCATATTATAACAATAACATATTTAGTCAAAGGTGAAAAAAGGGTTAAATGTATATATATAGTCAGTCAAAGATAGGAATATATATATATATATATATATATATATATATACTAGTTCTCGAACAAGTGTGTTGCACATGTATCTTATGCTAATTAGTATTAATATTCTAAAATAGTAAAAATAATATTGAAGTATATATGTGATAAAAATTGTAGGAGAAAAATATAAGTGTGAATTGATCTTAGTAGCTCAGTTTGTTGGCTACTTGAACTCTCACCTTGTTGGTGAGGGCATAGACTTCTTCTACGTTTTCTACATTTCTATGTTTTCTTTTTATTTTAATTTTAATTCAAAACAAATTTTTGCATCCTCCATCATATTCATTTTTTTGTATTTCTTTATTCATGTTAGTTAGTAAATTTAAAGATTATTTATGAATTATACACATGCTTAACAATGGACAATGATTCTCCACTTTTGATAATTTCTCATATTTTTCTTTTGGTTAAATTTTTTGTTGATAAAATGGATGAAACAAGCATGTTGTCACGGAATGTTGCTAAAAAATTAAAGGTTTATATCTTTATTGATTGATGTAATACACACGTGCAATGTACATGCACTAAACTTGTATAAATAATGAGCATCGAAACTTAAGATGTCTTATTTTATTTTTTCCTCAAAAATACCTTGTTTGTTATTGTAAGGTATTTTTGTAAGATTATTTATATAAGTAGAAAAAAGAAATTGAATGAAACAAATAAAATATCAAATAAATGTAGATATTGATGAGATCAAAATTCCTAGTATCTTTTTGTTTTTTTGGCACTTGCCCTTTTCTTTTCATTTACTTTCTTTAGTGCATAATTATTTAATTTTCTATAAAACTTCAAAATTTAAATTTTTAAGATATTATTTGAAAAAAGAGGAAGAGAGAAGATATAACACTTGCAATAACATTAATGACACAATAAAAATATAAAAGTAACAGTACAAAATTATTTCATTATATTTTGGGAATTCAATAAAAATTATTATTATTATGATGTCCGTAAATAAGTGTTATCTATATAGGAATATTGAATGAAAATACATAAATATTTAATCAATAGTGGTAAAATTTAAATAACTAAAGAGAACATTTTGATAGTGAATGGTAAAAGTCAATTAATCATATTATAACAATAACAAATCTAGTCAAAGGTCAAAGAAGGGTTCAATGCGTGTGTATATACTTATTGTCACGCCCCGAGCCTACACCCTGGGAGAGACTGACACTCGGGAACCATTGTTGACCCCAAGCGAACCATTGGCCTGGCATAACTCATAGCGGAAGACCTAAATAACAGGAAACAGTCTTAAAGGACAACTCATGCAAAATCATAAAGAAATATTAAACTAGCCAAAATGGCAACTCAAGTTTTACCGTATACAACTGAAAACGGAAAGACTAAAGAACTATAACTACTCGTCTATGAAGCCTCTAAAACAAAGAGGGATGTCGGGACAAGATCCCCGATCATCCTAACAACTAAAATACTAAAACAAATGATAAAAGGAGTCCTCCGGATACCAAAGAGGCTCACCAACTGACTCAAAGTGCTCAACTGGATCAACGAGGAGTTGGATGTTGATCCTTGTTACCTGTGCCTGCATCATGAAACGATGCAGGCCAAATGGTGTCAGTACACTGAATGTATGAGTATGCGAGGGGAATGCCAAAACAAGACATAAGCTTGAAAAGAATCTGAAGAGAACACTTACCTTAGACTTACTCAACTCATGAATACTCAACGCAAATGCAAAGTGAAAACAACAATAAGGGTGCAGTTTATACAAAGCATTTAAAACAGTAGATAACAACTCAATGTATTAAACAAATACAATAGCAACTCAATTTACATATAAAGTAATATAATATTGTAGGAGTTTCTCTAACCGACAACTACCACTAATAGCCCAAGTGGTGATACAGCGTCTCGCCCACGCTGCCAGGACTGTCCTATACTTTGCCATCATATAGAATGCCTCAACTAAGTGGATCCACTAGTCTATGCTAAAAAGAACTAAGGAATCATCTAAAAAGTATGATCTTTTCTACCCATGATGGCTACATGGTTTATGGGGACTTGAGTTATTATGAACTCATCCCCATATCAGTGCTCAATACATATACTCAGCTCATATGTTTTAAAAACGAAACTATTTCTGTGATTTGAGATAATTACTCAAAAACTAGCTCAAAGGCTCTTTAGGAAATCGGTGTTTCCTTTCTTGCTCAAATATGAAAACATTTTAACTCTTGGAAATACTTAATTCCCGTATAATCTTTTTAAGAAATGAACTTTGATCTTACTCTTTACTCAACTCAAAACTCAAGTCTTAAAACAAAGTTAAAACGTTTGTAAAAGACTCTTGGCTTGACTCTTGAGTTCTCTTGACTTACTCTCAACTTTCCTTGAATTGAATTATTGATTCAAGGTTCATGATCTCATGTTTATGGATGATTTCATGATGTTTAGACGTACCTTAGAGTGTAGGAATCAACTACGAAACATAGGTACGTTTCCAGGTAACTAGTACGGAAAGAAGTGAGAAAAGGTAGGAGAACTGGCATCCCGGCGCTCTAAGAGGCGCGGGGTGCTAGAGCCCAAACTTCAGAGAGCTGGGTTGGGGCGTTGTAGCTGGCGTGGCACCCCAGATCCCAAACTTCAGACTCTGAGTGGGGCGCTTTGGGAGGCGCGACACCCCAAGCCCCTGCCCAGAAATTCACTGTTTTTTCTTCTTCGTTTTTCAACTCTAAACCCCCCCCCCCCCAAATTTAGTTGGTTCTTTCCCCAAACACCTAGAATCAACTATATCATCAATATATGCAAGATTCAACTCGAAATCACACCTAATTTCCTGAATCAAACTCAAGAAACTTCAACAACAAGAACCCACAAGATTTCAAACGAATTATCATCAAGAACTCATAATATTTTCTTTCAAAACGACACCTTCGTTGAATTGAATCATGATTGGCGTGTGGGTGAACTAACCCAATGCTATGTGATCTCACATACCTCGTAGGGATTACCCCTTGACGAAATCCACGACCTTAGCTTCAAAATTTGGCGATTCTTGCTCCTTCTCCTCTTTTCTCCTCTTCTTTGCTCTTCTCTCAAAACCTTAACCCTTTTTCCAAAAGCATAAACTGACCAAGTTCAGTTTAGAGCCCAATTAAACTCCTATAAACGAAATAAAATAACTGGGTAAGGAAAAGACCAAAATACCCTTCCAAAATCCGGTTTTGACTTTCTTTATCTAGACAGCCCAACTTCGAATGGGCATATCTCACTCACACGAACTCGGAATTGAGGAAACTCGGTGGCGTTGGAAAGATAATTCCAAGATATTTTCTACGGTATCAATTAGATCAGCTAACTCATCATTATATAGGAGTTATGGCCGTTTGAAGTTGACCCAAAAATCAAACCTAACGTTATCTTGTCAAATTTTCCAAATTTTCATTCTTTCCAAAAATGACTCTTTCTAATTCTAGCTCTTTCTAGTTGCGGGATGTTACAATATCTCCCCCTTGGGAAAATTCACCCTCGATTGAGATCAATCTTAGTAGGCTAAAGGCGTAACATCTAACATTCAGTTCAAACACCCAACAAGCAAAAATGCAAATACAATATGCCAATTTAAAAATATAAATGCCAAGAAAAGGATTAGTACCTTAATTTGGAAATTCTCCGGATTGGAAGAGATGTGGATATCTCTTCATCATATCCTCCTCAGCTTCCCAAGTAGCTTCCTCAACAAACTGATTTTTCCAAAGAACTTTGACTGATGCTACTTCCTTAGTCCTCAACTTGTAAACTTGGCGATCTAAAATCTGAATAGGAATCTCCTCATAAGATAAGCTATCCTTGATACCACTATCTTCAATTGGAATGATTAATGAAGGATCGCCAATACACTTCTTCAACATTGAGATGTGAAATACCGGATAAACCACTGCTAACTCTTGTGGTAGCTCCAACTCATAAGATACATTTCCAACCCTTTGGGATATTCAGTAAGGGCCAATATACCAGGGACTAAGTTTCCCCTTCTTACCAAATCTCATAACACCTTTCATGGGTGAAACTTTCAAGTAGACCCAATCATCTACTTCAAACTGTAACTCCCTTATCCTAACATTAGTGTACGATTTCTGACGACTCTGCATTGTTTTCAACCTCTCTTGAATCACTTTCACCTTCTCCATAGCTTGATGAACTAGGTCTGGTCCTATCAACCCAGCTTCACCAACTTCAAACCATGCAATAGGAGATCTGCATCTTCTTCCATAAAGAGCTTCGTAGAAAGCCATTTGGATGCTAGAGTAGTAATTATTGTTATAAGCAAACTCAATGAGAGGTAGGTGATCATCCCAATTACCTTTGAAGTCAATCACACAAGCCCTCAATATATCCTCTAAGTTCTGATAGTGCGCTCTGCTTGACCATATGTATGAGGATGAAAAGCAGTACTTAAGTTCACCTTTGAACCCAAGTCGTTCTGAAAGGACATTCAGAAATGTGCAGTAAATTGGGGGCATCTCTATCAGAAATAATGGAGACCGAAACCCCATGAAGTCTGACTACTTCTTGAATATACATCTTAGCATAATCCTCTACTGAGTAGGTAGTCTTTACTGGCAAAAAGTGGGCTAATTTTATCATTCTATCAACACACAACCCAAACCAACTCTAGACGCATCACAATACACAACAAAACCTTGAGTACCTTCTGGTAAGGTCAATACTGGGGCAGTAGTCAATCTCTTTTTCAATTCCTGAAAGCTTTTCTCACAAGCTTCAGACCATTGAAACTTCACTGTTTTCTGAGTCAACTTGGTCAAAGGACATGAAATAGATGAGAACCACTCGATGAACTTCTTATAATATCTAGCCAACCCCAAGAAACTCCTAATATAAGTTGGAGATGTGGGTCTAGGCCAATTCTGCACTGCCTCTATTTTCTAGGTATCCACTCTAATTCCATCACCGGAAACAATTTGGCCTAAGAATGCCACAGACTCAAGCCAAAACTCACATTTTGAGAACTTAGCATAAAACTCTTTATCCTTTAGAGTTTGGAGAACTATTCTGAGATGACTAGCATAATCTTCCTCATTCCTCGAATAGATTAGTATGTCATCAATGAACATGATAACAAACATATCTAAATAAGGCTTGAATACTCTTTTCATAAGGTCCATGAATGCTTCAGGCGCATTACTTAAACCGAACGACATGACCAAAAACTCATAATGACCATAACGGGTCCTGAAAGCTATCTTTGGAATATCACATTACCTTACTCTTAACTGATGATAGCCTGATCTGAGTCTATCTTAGAGAAACAGGTAGCACCCTGAAAATGATCAAAAAGATCATCAATTCTCGAAAGAGGATACTTCGTTCTTGATGGTAACCTTGTTGAACTGGCGGTAATCTATATACATCCGAAGGGAACCATCATTCTTCCTCACAAATAAGACCGGAGCTCCCCAATGTGAGACACTTGGTCAAATGAAACCTTTATCTAGGAGATCTTTCAACTGTTCGTTTAGCTCTTTCAACTCTGTTGGAGCCATTCTATATGGCGGAATAGAAATAGGACGAGTTTCAGGAAGAATATCTAAACCAAAGTCTCTCTCTCTCTTAGGAGGGAATCTGGGTAGGTCATTAGGAAAGGCTTCTGGAAACTCACTCACAACTGGAACTGACTCAATAGGAGGTGTCTCAACACTAGAGTCGTTAACTCGGACTAAGTGATAGACACAACCCTTGGAAATTGACTTTCTCGCCTTAAGGTACGAAATGAAACGACCCTTAGGAACAACTAAACTACTACTCCACTCTATAACTGGCTCATTAGGAATTTGGAACCTAACAACTCGAGTTCTACAATAAATGGAGGCATAACAAGCATGAAGACAATCCATACCTAGAATGACATCAAAATCAACCATGTCTAACTCAACTAAATCAGCCATGGTGCTCTTGTGATTGATGGAAATGACACAATCACTATATACTCGCTTAGCTAGAATAGACTCCCCAACAGGTGTAGAAACACAAAAGGGCTCACAAAGTTTCTTAGGGAGGATATCAAAATTCATTGCAACATAAAGAGTCACAAAAGATAAACTTTCTCCTAGGTCTAGCAAAGCATAAAAATCAAGAGTAAAGGCTTTGATCATACCAGTGACAACATCTGGAGAATTCTCTGGCTCTTGACGACTAATTTTGCATAAAGGCGGTTTAATCCTCCACCAGTACCGAAACAAGATCCTCTAGGTGCTGCCCTGTATGGTGGAGCAACTGATGAAGATTGGGCCATATTGCCTTGATTCCCATTACCTTGCCAGTTCTTAGGGCACTCTTTCATGAAGTGACCCTCTTGTCCACACTTGAAGCAACTTGTGGAGCCATTGGGACACTTACCTAGGTGGTTTATCCACGCTTAGCATATGCAGGAGCCCAGTTACCTCCTTGTGCCTTACTACTCTGAGACTGTGTAGGTCTAACTCTAAAGTTCTACGAATTTTGACCATTATACTCACCTTTGTTTCTGGATGCAGGTGCACTAGCAGATGATGGAGCAGGTCCATTTTGCTTTTGCTGAAAGGATGAACCGTTCACATTATTTCTTTGCTGCCCGGACTCACTCCATGTCTTAGCCTTCTTGTTTCTAAACTCTTTTCTATCTCTCAGCTTCTCTCCCTCAACCTGCTGCACATAAACCATCAACCTTGCTATATCCATATCCCTAATTAGTATAGCTACCTTGCCCTCTTTGCTTGATAGACGTGAAATCCTAGCCATAAATAAACTCATCGTGCTCCTCATATCTACAACCATCTCTGAAGTATATCGGTAATGTTGGGTAAACTTCAAGCTTTACTCATGAACACTTAGTGAATCCTGCTTAAGGGTAAGGAATTTTGGTACCTTGGCTTCTCTCAGTTCTCGGGGAAAGAATCGCCCCAAGAAAGCCTCCTCAAGCATAACCCAACTCAAAATCGATACATCATCAGCCCTACCCTTCTTCCACCAGTCAAACCAAGTCCTAGCAACATTCTTCAGTAGCTATGCAGCTAGTTTCACTCGCTCAGCATCAATGACGTGCATAACATCAAATACCTTTTTCAGTTCCTCAATAAAATCTCTAGATCCTCAGTAGTGCTTGAACCTATGAAGCTTGGAGGATTCATCCTGAAGAACTCACGGATCCTCAAAGTATCAGTCTCTTCTTGTCGAGCCCCTCTTTGTTGCCCAACTTTGTTGGTCACAACTTGACTTAGCATTCGGATTGCTTCCCAAAATTCAGCATTGGTGACCTCTCCTTTGGTTTTCACTTCAGGTGCATTGGATACCCTTTGTTCCTCGATATTCCACCTAGCAGGACGACCTCTAACAGCTCTTTGTGGAGGCATCATTAACTGAAAGACATGCGCAAGCACGAGCTAGAAAGAGACTTTATAGAGATGAACTCTATCGCATGAAATGAATGTGAAAAAAGTGAGGATGTTCGTAAATGTCGCAGCCTCCTAGTTATAGATGTGGTGCACTTCACACCGATAATCAGGACTCTACAGACACGGTTTCATAGACTCCCTAGGACTCTTGAACTTTGTGCTTTGATACCAAGTTTTTCACCCGCCCCTAGCCTACACCCTGGGTGGGACAGGCACTCGAGAACCATTGATGACCACAAGTGAACCCTTGGCCTGGCTTAATTCATAATGGAAGACTTAAATAACAAGAAACAGTCTCAAAGGACAACTCATGCAAAATCTTAAAGAAATATTAAATTAGCCAAAATGGCAACTCAAGTCTTAACGTATACAACTGAAAATGGAAAGACTAAAGAACTATAAATACTCGTCTATGAAGCCTCTAAAACAAAGAGGGATGTTGGGACAAGACCTCCGATTATCTTAAGAACTGAAATACTACAACAAATGATAAAAAGAGTCCTCCAAATAGCAAGGAGGCTCATCAACTAACTCTGAGTGCTCAAATGGATCAACGAGACACTGGATGTTGATCCTGGTTATCTGTGTCTGCATCATGAAATGATGCAGGCCAAATGGCGTCAGTAAAAGTTGAAAGAACAATTGAAAGATTTATTGGATAAGGGTTTCATCCGATCGAGTATCTCTCCATAGGGTGCTCCAGTTTTGTTTGTTAGAAAGAAAGATGGTTCTCTTCGTATGTGTATTGACTATGCAGATTTTACACTTTGATATAATTTTTGAATTGTTTCTAATGTATTGGTTTTTCTATGTTATTTTGCAGGTATGGCCAGGCCTAAGGTTCCAAGAAGAAATCAACACCCACAGAAGAGAGCGTGGGGAAAAATGATAAACGAGGGTGATGCGCCCTCATGAGCTACATAAGAAAAACTTGCTCCGATAGCGTGGAAGCATGCAGAAAAGGGTAAGGGGTCTACAGTACAACATCCAACTGAGGATTGCTCCGACAGCATGGGCATATATGACACCTACCTCACCACCTCAGAGTCTAACAGTGAGAGTAACTCGAGGTCTAGATCGTCACTCTCCGTATCCAACCCGGAGGATGACTAGAACTTGCAAAAGAGGAGAGCTGAGTTGCACTCTAAAGTGCTACATGATCCTGCCATGATACCGGTGACTCCTACACCTCATAAAACTCTAGCATAGACGGTTGAGCAGGTACCTCCAGTACCTCTGGTATAAGCATCTCCACCTCAATCGTTGAACATATTAAAGTTACTTGGTTGAGGACTATCTTAGAGGAGAAGTGGTTGTCTACAGATAGAGTGGTGGACAGATACCCTAAAGTGGGGAACACCATCAAGTTCCACAAGTTTGAGATATTTACCACGCCCCGAGGAGCATACATACCTTCGTGGGTCCGATAATTTTATGTTGAATATGGGAAGTTGGTGCCTAAGGGTAAAAACAAGTCCAGCTTATTCGCACCGATTGATCATGTGATGGTGCTTGGTAAGAAGGTAAAATGCAGCAGCACCGACATTAATGAGGTGCAAGAGTGTACAATGAATGTGATCCACTACTTAGTGGATCAGATACAGAAGAAGACCCTGGATTATTTAAATGGGTGGTTGGCTCCTTTTCTCTCCGACATCACACCGACATAGATCGAGCCAGGAGTTTAGATAGAGAAAAAGGACTTGAATGTGGTTGCCTGGTATTGGTTCGTATTTATTAGCAGCACTGTGATGCCTTCACAGAATGAGTCCATACTCCGGCATTCTAAGGCGGCTTTGTTGGGGTGCATCATTAACCGTGATAGACTGAATCTCGGACTAATTATTGAGCAAGAGATGGCCATAAGGGACAAATAGATTCATACCTCACTTTCTTCCCGATGTTGATCACAGAACTGTGTTGCGTGCTCGAGTGCCATTGATGGAGAAGACGGATATGGAAGTGACTCCCACTTCCTTTACTGACACCTGGAGGATCGAGGCCGAGTACACTAGGGACGAGGTGAGAGGAGGAGAATTGCACTGGTGGATACTTCCCCAATTGTTGATGTGGAGATGCTACAGATAGATACCACCCTTCCTACTTAGGCCGGTGAGCCTTCAGGTACCCCTGACACTTCTACTATTGTCCCTTCTACTTCTGTTGCTGCTACTACTTCTACTATTGCTGCTTCCCGGCCCCCATTGACCCAGTCTATGTTATTCAAAATGGGCCATCTAGCCCAATCTTCTAATGTACGTGCCTCTCGGGTAGAGGTTGTTGTCCCTGGTATGATTAAGAGGGCCATTGATGTTGCCTTAGATCTTATTCAGGGTGAGTTGAGAGAGCATTAGGAACTGATCACCGTGCATGGCTTGGCAATAGACGCCCTCACGGGGAGAGTGAAGGCATGTGAGCAGAGTGGACGCCAATTTGATGATGTGACGGCTTTGAGAACCAATGTTTCTAGCCTGAGATGTGATGTGGATAAGCTTAAATCCGTCAATGATTTTCGATACAGTGGACCTTCCCGATGTCCCAAGTACAGAGTTTTAGCCATTTCAGAGATCCCTCTGGCTACTATGACCGGAGATGTTGTTATGGCTGATGAGGATGCCGAGTCTTATGCTCCCGAGACTGATGAGGAGGAACTTGGTACATGAGATGCAGCAGTATATGATGACCTGGAAAACCTAGAGGGCACGATGGTACAAAAAACTATGGAGGCCTCTCTTCGGGATACATTGATGGTGGGCTCTAGTGGAGCTAAAGATGGAGATGAGCTTGGCACTGATGCCTAGGTTGAGAGAGTCCCGGGTGTGCAGTGTACACCTCAGGCTTAGCCTGACAGGGGATCTTGACTCCCTTTAGTTTTATAGTCAATTATGTTACATTGAGGACAATTATTAGTGTTGTTTGGCGGGGTGAGGTATTTTCATACTTGCCTCTTTTGGGTTGTTTTTGTGATTGTTTGATATTTGATAGTCAATTATGCTTACTTTGTGTGATTATGGCTTTTTGGTTTTTAATGTGAATGTTGGATGGTTTTTTATCCAAATGTAAAATTTCACCTCTTGATGTGTGTGGATGTGGTTGTTCTCTTGCATATTTGATTATTGGTTATGATTAATACTGCTGACTTGAATAGTGCTCTTGATTGAACGATATGTTTGTGCAATTTGAATGAGCCAAATTTGAGTTTCATAAGTCATGTGTGAACTCTTAGCATCTCATTGTGACTGGCTGGTTGTTGAAATGAATCTTGTGATGATCGTTGCACGCGAGCTAAAATTGTAGAATCTTGATTGATGATTGTGTTGAATGTCATGTGTAGTAAGATTCCCTTGAAATATGTGCTTGGTAATACCTAGAACTTTCCCGGTTAGTCCAATCGACTAATGTAGGCGAATGATAGAGATGATCTTAGGTGAAATTTTTGGAGAGTGAACCAAATTGCTAGTATACTTCTTTGTGACGACCTTGTGAGAGTGTGAGCTTACCTTGGCACTATTTGAGCCTAACTTTTTCATAAGATGAAACATGAACTCTTTTGATCTCTTTTCCTCATCACCTAAAACCTTCATGAAACATTGGTCTGTTTGAATAGCCAACTTAGGCCAAAAGCCTAAGGTAGTGATTTGGTGAAAAAGGAGGAAAGTCAAGAAGTTTCTAAAAAATTTCCATTGATGGATTGTGTTGAAAAAGATGGAACCCCTCCATATTAAAAAAGAGAGAAGAGAAGAAAAAGATTGAAAAATAAAAAGAATGTTGCAATAAATTTTGTGCAAATGATGAAAGATCGGGATATCCAATGAATCATGCTCAAAAGAACATAGGGTGGATTGTGAAAATTAAAAGGAGTGAAAGAAAGGGAAAAAATATGAAATGCAGACCATGCTTTATGAAAGTGGAAGTCACTACGACAAAATAATCATACCTTTACCCTTACCCCAGTTACAAGCTTTTGAAAGACCTTTGTGATCTTGATTAAGCTTAATGTCATGTTGATTGGAAAATAAGGGCGAGCCTATGGGTAGAATCATGGATGTGTTTATCTTTGAGAGTGTGAGAGTTGCTTTTGATTCTTTAATTCTGAAATTTTGATGACCTTTGTGTGAGCATGGAATCATTCGTGATGTGAGGACATTCGAATATTGTCGTTGAGGTTGAATTTGCATTTGAAGCAAGCATTGTGAGCTTGAGTTCTTTTTTATGATGGCTAGTCACTGTTTAAAACTTGTAGTGCCCAATTGAACATTGCATGGGTAGATTACACTTCATGTACATTCATGTTGAGTCTTAAGTAGCACTATTTGTAGACATTTTTGTTGAACTGATTGATCTTGTGTTTTACTTGAGGACAAGCAAAAGTTTAAGTTTGGGGTGTTGATGAGTTGGGAATTTCGACTCATTTAGGGCTTAATATCTAGAGTTTTAATGTCTTCAACCCTTATTCTATGCTCTAAACTAATGTTTAAATGCTAATTTGCCGCAATGAAGGTAAAAGAGCAAGCCAAGGACATTACCGGGAAAAGAAAAGCGAAAAAAACTGAAAAAGATAAAGAACATCAAGTCTCATGCTTTCCAAAGCGCCGCCGAGTGACTCTTCATCTTGCCAAAAGTTCCTGCAGGCCAGCCCATGGACAAAATCAACTCAGCAATAGAAAGGGTAATTCCGTGAAGCTCCAAAAGTTTTGATCGCCTAAAGTCACATAAGAGAAGTGTGGAACAGCCAAGCGAAGAAGGCGATGGAAAGGAGCACTCAATGAGTCGCCGACTTGGTCAGTGAAGCTCGACTTACTCCACCGAGTGGCTCCAAAACTGAAAATCTAGAAGCGTATAAATGCGATTTTAGAAAGAGATTTCAAGAGTTCTGAAGTTTTTGAGAGTTCCCATATTGTTTATCTTTGGGTTTTTTTATCCCTAACACTGTTCTTTAAGTTTTTAAGTAGAGATTTAGGATTTATTTGATTTTGAATTCATTTTCAAACATTTTGAAGACTTGTGGATTGTTAGCCAAGCTGACGGAAAACATAAATGGTAACTATTTCTTGCTCTTTATTATGTGTGGCTAAAACCCTCATCTTGGAGGTGTGATTATGTGATTGAATGCTTCAATTAGCTTATGGGTGTTAGTATTTACTGATTTAATTGTTGATTTGAAGTGGGTCAATTAGTAGTTGAGTTTTAATTGATGAGTTGTAGGTGCAAATATAATTCTAGCCTAGTATTCTAAGTTTCCTTGAGAAAGGAGTTAAAACTATTAATTGACAATTTTAGTGATTGGTTTATTGTAGACTTGTCTTGAGAAAGTGGGTCTAAATTCAATCTTACCAATCTAGCTTGAAAGAATAGATTAATTGAGGTATTAGGTTGTTTATTTGTGTTATGCTTTTCGTGGTTCGAGAGAACTCGCTTGATTCGTAATAGTTTATTGAGAAATGGCTATTACACCTAAATACTAGCCTACCCATTAAGATTCAACAACTTTTAGTAAATAAAAATCATCCATATTGTGAAATTGGCTTTCAATTGATCACACTCCCAAGGATCCCTCTCGACTTGATTACCCATGTGTGTTCATAGTTGTTGATTGTTCACTCTAATCCCCCCCCCCCAATTGACATTAATTTTCAAACCCCTGCCATTTACTTTAATTGTTTCAAAAATGTCTACTTCTACAATCGATTAGAACATTCCTTTCACTTCGTAATCAAATTCTCTACCATATCACTCCCCGTGGGATCGACCCCAACTCTTCGTTTGGTTTATACTTGATTGCGACCACCTACACTTAGAATTAGATGAAATTTAGTTGAGTGTTATCAACTATCGAACTTTCTACGTTTTGTAGACCTATCCTTAGACCTTAACTTTAACCCAAAAAATTCACCAAGCCTAGATTACCCCTACGAAACCCATCTACGACTCGTCCAATTTTCTACAGCTCGTCCTTTTCATTCGTAGGTCTAACTTCAAAAAGTTGAAATTCCAAAAATTCATCTCCAAGTCTACGACTCCCTTCCCACTGCCCGTGGAACTTCCTACAATCGTAGAAAGGACTCGTAGTCACTGCCTCAGTGCTAACATCATATTTTGCCCTTTCATTTCGTCTTTCACATTTCTAAGGTGTTACAACTCCACTCCTAATTTAGATTATATCTCATCTTAGAATATTGTAGAGAGAAAACTTCTAGAGTTCATATTTTGGGTTGGGACTTTGAAGGCGTGTTGTCTCACAATTTATCTTTTGGATTGCAGATTATGTTCTTAACAGCACTCCCTTCGTTTATAAAAGAATGACCTAGTTTGACTTGACACAGAGTTTAAGAAAATAAAGAAGGCTTTTGAATCTTGTGGTCCTAAATTAAAGTTATGTCAAATGTACAAAATTGCCATTTAATCTTGTGGCCTTAAACATGCCACGTGGAAAGCTGAAATTAAAATATTACCAAAAAAGAAAGAGGTCATTCTTTTTTAAACTGGCTAAAAAGAAAAGGAGACCATTATTTTTTAAATTGAGGGAGTAATATTTATTATCCTATCTTCTCTCTCTTGCTTTGTATTACATGAATTGTGGGTGTAATTGCTATTTGAAATTGAGGTTTTGTGCTATAAATAAACAAATCATGTGGGTGTTTGATTTCTCATTCTATTGCTTTAGTAATTGATTACTGCTTCTTATTCATGAAATGAGTTTAGTCTAATTATCACGATTTCATTTATCATTTAAAAGTGCACGCTCAAATTAAGCTTGGATCTTTGTGGATTGCTAGAGAGAGAATTTTTGAAATGGATGATTAGATTGATAATTGAATGTTAGCTTTAACTCTTAATTAAGTTTTCTCGAAAGAGAGAGTTAGACTTTCATTGTTAAATGCTAGACTTGCTTGAAAGAGAGGTCTATATTAAGGTAGTAGGTTGTTTTGTTGAATTACATGATTGAGACTAAAAGAAGATTACATGATATAGCACAATAAGATCGAAAGAAGATTTTTATTTTTAATGATGACCTAGCCTACCTATGATTGAATTAGCATGTGTTGAGTTGTAATGAATCGTTTAAAGGATGATTAACTTCCAAATTTCCCGATTCCCAATTATCCCTTGCTTGGTTAGATCTTTATCCAATTAAAATTTTGTATCTTAAACCACTCTTATTTTGATAATTGTGTATTGGTAGTTTAGATTCAATTTAGTAGCTTGTAATCTTTTGTCTTTTTGATTAACGATAAATTGTTGCTTATGGGATTCGACTCCGACTCTCTTGTGGGATATTTTATATTGATAATGATTGCTTACTCATTAACTTATTTTGTGAGTAATTTGAGCGTTATCAGTGATTGTTGGAATTTAGGGTGGGTTATGTTCTCTTCAACACTACTAGATTCTAGAGACTTCTTTATTTTCTATCTTATTTCCTTCTAGAAAGTTGTAGTTTTTAGATTTATTTTGTATTCGTAGATACTCTTGTACTGGTGTCACTTGGTATTTGGGTAGTTTGATTTTAACTTGTTTATTCTACATTTGTATGAGCTAGTTGCTTAATTTAATATTATTTCTGCATTAGTAAAACTTTTAGTTGGTAATAAAGAAACAAGGTTCGCATATTGGGTAATTGGTGCCCTCATGACCTAATGGATTTTTTTATGGTGACAGGTTGTTTGTTTTCCCATTTATATTGTATGTGTCTGTTAACTGCTTCTTTTGTATTGCATGGATAATATATGATTAGGGAAAATATTGAACATGTTTTGAAATGATAAGGATAGTTAGTCACATTCAATGAATATGTTTTACTTGGGTGTACAAGTGTGATTGCTATTCATTGTGGTTGTGGTTGTGATTATGATGTGTGTTTGATGGTTGGATCGGGTACCATGTATGGTACATGATATCCCCATGGTTGGTTCAGATACCAATTATAGCATGTACTAACGATTGGCTCGAATACCATGTTTGGTACGGGGATATCCATATATGATTGGTTTAGGTACCACACTGATACACTAATAGTTTGTATATGGGTTATGTGAGACAATTAGGTTAGCTTATTGTGTAGTGGTTGTTTTTGCTTATTATGCATACAAACTCATGGTAAGGACGGGGAATATGTGGTATGTTGTACTTGCGTTTATAATTGTATGTTATCTATTTTACTAAGTTGTAGTTCTCTGTTCATATTTCATATACCGAAACTAGTAAATGATCTTACAAGTACATTGTGCTTATGTACTTATACTACACTTGCTTCTTTTTTTATCGAGTATAGGGCATATTAAGACGGATGCTTAGAGACCTCAATTGTGAGACGAGTGATATTTGAATCCAAGGGTGAGATATTTCTTTTGGGCTGCCATGGATTCCTCTCATTTTCTTAGTCCATCACGTCAGACTAGACCTTTATAGTTAGGTTTTCTTAAGTTTTGGGGTTTCATACACTTATTCCAGACAACTAGTGTTTGGGTACTATGACTTTCAGGTTATAGGGGATTTCATACCCTTATTCTAGACAGCTAGTGTTTGGGTACTACGACTTTCAGGTTATAGGGGGTTTCCTTCCGCGGATGTTTGATGATAATGACTTATGCCTATAGGAGAACTTGATTTTGAAATTATAAAACTTGTCTTCCCTTTTTGAAACTTGTTATTTTGGAATGCTTATGGATGGTGTGTTAGTAGTTAGTTGGTTCTCACACCGGGGGTTAGTGTGGGTGCCACTCACTGCGGGTCAGGGTTGTGACACAAATCCTCATCCTAACCCATAGATTCTAGGAGTTAATTTGAGATCATTTTTTGGAGGATTTCTTGAGGATTATTCATGAGGTAAGTCCCTAATTAGTTGCAACTGCTAGAGGAATGATTGGGACTTGTGTAGACTATGGAAGGTTATTGTCATTGTTGGGTGATTCTCAAAGTTATTATAACATAAACTTTGTTCTAGAAGGACGGGAAACTCATAGAATTTGATTAAAGTTCTAAATATTATCATCATATTGATTGTAGAACTAGCGTTAAACATTACGTTTTTAGAGTGCTTAGGGACCTTTAAACGAAATTTAAGGTATGTCTCTTTTTAAACATACTGTTGACTATAAAGGTTATTTTCAAACTACCTAGGGTGTTATGTGCATGTACTACAAGCCTGCATTGAACCCTCGTAATTGCAATCTACATGATAGGATATGTATATGAACATATTATTTCCTGTGATGAGCTTTATTATACTTGATGTCTAAAGTGATATTTTGGAAGAAGTTTTCCCTGTGAATGAGTCAATGACTTAAATCTTTGGTCGAGTTTGCTTCACTTCCTGAGCCCTCATCAATTCCTGCAATAGCTAACAAGGGGCATTGAGGACAACTCGTTCATTTTAGGAGGAAAATGAAATCTATCATGAAGACTTAACGTTATTTTAAACACAATTTCCCAAATCAATTGATGACTTTGAAATATCCCTATTATGGAAGGTAATTTAACTAATAAAGTTATTTGGCAGAAGTGCCATGATTGTTGAATGTTTGTATTTGGGATGAATGGTCATTATGAATTCTAATGAAACATTGTGTCGGTCTAGAGGACGATTGATTTCTAAGGGTTCTAGATTTGGTGAGAGGAATGAAAATCCTATCCTATACGAAGGCCTATATACAAACAAAAAAAAAAAAACAGAAACTTTCATTGTCCTGGTGCATCACTTTGAGCAATGAGATTCTACATATTTCTCCCACCTTTTTTTTTCTTGTTTTGTCGGCATGTGTTTACTCCTGATTTTTCCTCCGTAGCGTGCTAATGAGATTGTACTTATTTTTTGCTCTGAACGGTCAATCATGATTTTTGTTTAATAATTTTATTGTTCTCGTATGGTTGGTGATGTTGAAAGTTATTTTGTACGATGTCCATATATCATTTAATACAATATACTACCCTTGTAAAATTGTAGAATTGTGAAAAATTTACCGTGAAAAATTTACCATCTCAAGTGAAATACTTGTCTATGTGATTTTTTGGGACATAAACTAAGTAATGTCGCAAAATCTCGTAAATAGATATAGATTTACAAGGGAAAGAAATATTAAAGGCTATAGAAAAAGCAAAATAAAATTGAAAGCTCCACCATTATCTTCTATTTTTTACCATCTTCATGGACGTAATTGTCTCAAGATTAGTAACATTTATTCTACTGAAGAATCTCTATTAAACAAAAATTTAAAAGAATATAATGGCATAAAATTCCTTTTGTTCGCCCCCAATAATTTTGTCTAAAATATACTAATTAAAGGGGTTGAGGCATATATATGGAAATTAAAAATCCCAAATGGAATCATGATGGTATTGGATTTCATCCCACTGATGATCCTCAAAAGAAGAGGAGGGACAAGTGTATTCTCTAACAGGTAATAAAGCCCCGGCAAACTCCATCCACATTTTTGGGGAGTCCAACGGGGATTCATTAATCGCCTGAATTTGACTCGGTGAGAGACCTACTCTCACCGGGCCTGCACCACAGTTGTCTGGATGATCATCAATTGGCCGTTTGAACCTCATTGCCGCTTCATGAGCTGCCATTTGTACATCTTCAGGTCTTGAACTTGAGGGTTTTGGGAATGTATGTATTAATTCAGGGAAATTGAGCCTTAAGTTTGGTCTCTCACCTTTTAGATGAAATGCAGCAACATCATAAGCTGCAGCAGCCATTTCTGCTGTCTCATAACTCCCCAACCATATTCGAGTTTTCTTTCCTGGTTCGCGTATCTCAGATACCCATTTCCCCCATTTTCTCTTCCTTACTCCTCTATACATGTCGATATTATTCTTACTTTCTTGATCATCTTCCATTTTAAATTTGTCACTCAAAAAATTAATATGGAAGTGAAGTTTGAGGGAACTAGCATATATATATAGTTGAATTATTGATGATCAAGTAGGAATGGGTACTTGAAAGTGAGCTTCCACGTAGTTGCATGAAAGTGGATTAAAGTTGTATGACAGAATGAAGCAAAAAACGCTCTTTTTGATTTTTCATGTATCTCCATGTGTTTGATTTGGACCCCTATGATTGACCAGTATATATATATATACTCCCTCTATTCCTCGTTACTTGTCCATTTTTTATTTTTTAATTATTCCTAATTATTTGTTTAATTTGACAAATTAAGAAATGACAATTTTTTTTTACCTATTATATCCTTAATTAATTAATTTGAAAAAGTAGAACTTCATAAAAAGCTTAAGTATTTAATTCATCTATTGTTGTCTCCTCTATTCAGATTAGCAAATCAGAAATAATTAAGATGAAAAGAAAAAGAAAAGAACTATCTGAATTCACTGAACCCAACATCTACTTCATAATTAATAGGGGTAAAATGATAAACTCGTTATGTCAATCATTGTTTTCTTTATAGGTATGACAAATCAAAAGTGGACAAGTAATTAGGGGCATAGGGAGTATATATGATGATGCGACGTGTTAATATACTTTTTTTTTTTCTTTATCCATTTTTTAATTTGAATAATGTGATATATGGATCTCGTGGTCCACGTACATATATATGGATTCTTAAAGTATTAACTAATAACATAAATAATATGTATTAAGTATCATACACAAACTTTAAATTTAGAATAATGAGGTGTTGGGTAGCTCAATTGCAAAAGGTCAAAGTAGATATTGGTGTTGACAAAAAAGTTCGCATAGATAGACACATTGTGTATCAGGTGGTGAAATGTGGATTTTCAGAAAATTTTATTAATGTGAACGACATTTATATTTTTCTCTCTGGTACTAGATACAAGATTTCGTGCTTATTTTCTCCGCTTCAAAATAAGTAAATTGTTAAAGTAATGCATATTTATTTAGAAAAAAAGTTTAGGATATAAAATAAATATCACTTTCTATTTTCGCCCTTTTAGTTATTCTCAAACTATTCTTGAAAATATAAATAATTCAAAGTTAAATTATAAATATGAACAATTAACTCTCTTGAAATTATCACCTAAAAGAAAAATCACGGGCAAAAATTGAAAAAAAAAAATTAATAACTCTCTTAAAATTTGAACAATTTATTTATTTTTAATTATGAAAAAAGGTCAACAGGATATTCGAGCGTTATCAATGTGATGCCAAAATATTATATTTTTAGCTATAATTTGCCTCATATTTAGTACCTTTGATATCTCTTTGAGCATTGATTTCATGTATTATACTTATGTTGGATGTTTTTTTTTAATGTGTAGGACGAAAATAAAGATATTAATTTGAGCCAAAAATAAATATAATAGATCTTCGAACTTCGAAGTTTGAAGAGAAGCCATGCAAATCAACCTGGATCCCGTCCGAGTGCAAGACCAAGCTTCAAGAATAAACACCAAGACAATTTACAAAGGGCATCTTTAAAGCCACCACGACGCGGCAAGTCAAAGTTGCGTAGAACTTTGTATTTCATTTAATTGAAAGTATTTTCGTCCGAGGACTTTTGGATAATCTATATATACATCTCAAACACGATTTTTGAAGGGTTAGCACACAGAGCATGCAGAGAAAAGGTGAAGAACGATTTTTTTTTTTTTAGGTTTTCTTTGTATTATTTATTATTCTTCATTGAACACATGCTATTCATGAATTCTGTGTTTTATAATCGAATCATGAATGACTAAACTTTTTAGTTCTAGGACTGTGGGATAGTTTAACAATCGTAATTCTTATTAAGAATTTTTATAATTGAGTTAGTTACTTATTTTTAGCCTAATTATTTGATTTTCTGTCCAACTATCGAATACTATTTATGGCTCATAAATTGGACTCGAAAGAGGAAATTTGCCAACATAATAAAAAAAAGTAGAGCCTGATCATGAACTTTATAGGAAGAGGGAATCGATTTGCTAACATGTACAGGCATGTACACGTTATCCTTGTTTAGTTGATACAGAAAAAAATATACAAACACCTCTATTGATCGACGACCAAAGAAATATAAGCGTTAGGGATAATTAAGTAGTCTTAGAATTATCGACAAGATACTCAATAAATGATATCAATCTGTAACTAGAAACTCAAAACAAGCAAAGAAACAAATGAGTGTACAATTGGATAGGTCAACTGGATTGTCAATTTCCCATGACCCTTTACCTTTTTCTTCCTTGATTAAAAATAAAAGTATTCTTAACTTGTTATAATTTTGATTGTCTTTCGTAGTTAAATATTAGTATAGTAAGAAATTCAAAATTATTTATTTCTTTCTGAGTAGTTGAAATGATAATTTAAAGTGGACGATCAATCGATCTAACAAGTCTCTATGAATACAATATTTGGACTTACATCCTATATTACTTGTATGATTGTGTGCAATTTCATGTGAGTTTGAACGCAAAAGAGGATTTCAATTCACATCACACGGCTTCATAATTGTTCTTCAAGGATTGACTACGAAACTACCGAAATAATTATTTATCATCAACTAGACTAAATGGTACATATATTATATATTATAAACTAAAGCTTATGTGCTTCCCCCTTGGAAGAAAAATCTTACGATTAATAATTTTGGTACATATATATTTGTCCTTTAATAAGAAAGTACGAGGAGCATTCAATGATATATATATATATATATATAAAACCATAAAATATGCTAAACCAAAGTATTGATAATTAATATATTAATATAGGAATAGGAAAGACAATTTACTGCAAAGTATAACACCCATTATGATTGTCCATCTTATTTACCTCAAAGTATTGAAAATTAATATATTTGTAAAATATTATTAAACACTTATAAATATAATTTAAGACATATCCAGTAAGCTTACAAAGAACATAAAATATGTTAAACAAAATATGTACAAAGTGTGTTTCCTATTCAACCTAAAGAATTTTATTTTTTTTATATATATATAAAAATGTCATTGAATGCTCCTCGTACTTTATTTTTCTTCCAAGGGGGAAGCACATAAGCTTTAGTTTATAATATATCATATCATATATATATATATATATATTAAACAATAACTTATAGCTTATTCAAGTTGTCATAACTAGTATTAAAAGATCACATAATCTAATATTCGTTGTACTATTATGTTAGACACAAATATTTAATTAAGTAATAAATTTTTAAGTACAATTTTTCATATGTTGAATATAAAATATATCACTTCATTTATTTTCAGACACTAGCCTCAAAAAGTGGTAAACCTCAAGTATATATATTCAATTTTATGTTATGTGGTTAACTTAACTACCTAATAGACATTTATGAATATGAATAAAAAAAAATTTAAAGGAAAAAATGAGCAAAAAATGTTTAATAGAAATACCTCATCATACATTTATTGGAACAAGTCATAATTCAAGTGTCAAGATAAAATATACTGACAAATTTAACGGATTATCAATATATTTGGTTAGAGAATCAATTGATCTCATTAAATAGTGTAATAAAATACTATTTATTTTTATCTAAAACACACCACAACCATAGTTCCACTCCTTTTTTTTTTTTTTTGTATATCACAATATAATAAAATATTGGATAAAAATACATTTACTTTGCTTATCTTAAAATATGAAAACTGAAATTGTTGGAATATTATTTCTACTTTGTTGGCATAAGAAATATTTACTTCAAAACTTTTGATCGTGGTTAAATTGTACGTACTTAAAAGTATTTATATCATTTATGTCTCTAATGAAAGCAATCATATCATATATATAAATAAAAGAAAAGTCTAGTCCTGCCTACGTGGCGTCACCACAAATCAGATTCCATTTTAATTTATTTTATTTTCAAAATTAGTCTTCCCCTTTCATGAAAAGTTGTCGCCATCTCCTTGGCACACGTGACGGATCATACTTTCTTGCCTTAGACCACTATCAAGGCTATGAGTTTTCATAGGGTAGATGATCCTTACCCGTGAAGGTAGTTTGCTTGCTTACTTGTTAAAGTAAGACAGAAAGAGTACCTGTCCTCTCCTTACAGTCAAGTGGCTTTCCGCTCCTCTCCACGAAAAAAGCCCTGCCCTCTCCTTCGCTACTAGGAAAGTAAGCAACTTCTATTAGCGCCGGAACTTGCTACCCGGTGAACATGAGGTCCCACTCACTATTCATGGCCAGACAAAAAGGGACCACTAGCCTAGAGAATCAGATAGGGAATAGGCCCTGAGTGTGACTTTTATGAAAAATTGTGACTTTTATGAAGAGTTGCCACTTTTATGAAAAAATGTGACTTTTATGAAAGGTTGTGACCTTTCCGAATGGCTGTAACTTTTCCCGAGAGTTGTAATCTTTCCGAAAAGTTGTGACTTTTGTGAAAAATTTGTGACTTTTTGAAGAATTATCACTTTTATGAAAAATTGTGACTTTTATGAAAGGTTGTGACCTTTCCGAAGGGTTGTAACTTTTCAAAAGAGTTGTAACCTTTCCGATAAGACACAATAATCATTTGTTCACACTCCCTTTGTTGTCTATATATAGAGGACTTTCCTCTCATTTTTTAAAAAAAATAAAATTTTGAACTTCTTCTTTTGGACAATTAATTATTTGTGAACTTTGTTCCCGTTGAATGACTCACTGACACAATTGTTTTTGTATCAATACATAATTCTATCTGGAGAGGATCTATTCATTTAAACATTGGGTACTATAGGGGAATAATTTCCTTAAGGGGACACTGTGCATTCAATGAGCTTGATTTTTTCAATTTTGTTTCATTCTATTTTTTAAGATCCTGGTATGTTTTTTACAGTCATTAATTTATGCTTATAATATTAGAATCATAGGCCCGCCTACATGGCACCACCACAAATCAGGATTCCCTTTTAATTTATTTTATTTCCAAAACTAACCTTCCCCTTTTATGAAAAGTTGTGACTTTTATGAAGAGTTGTCACTTTTATGAAAATTTGTGACTTTTATGAAAGGTTGTGACCTTTCCGAAGGGTTGTAACTTTTCCAAAGAGTTGTAACCTTTCCGAAAAGTTGTGACTTTTATGAAGTGTTGACACTTTTATGAAAAGTTGTGTCTTTTATGAAAGGTTGTGACCTTTCCGAAGGGTTGTAACTTTTCAAAAGAGTTGTAACATTTCCGATAAGACACAATACTCATTTATTCACACTACCCTTTGCAGTCTATAAATAGAGGACTTTCCTCTTATTTTAAAATAACGAAAATTCGAACTTCTTCTTCTTCTTCTGGACAATTAAATATTTGAGTACTTTGCTCCTGTTGAATGACTCACTGACACCATTGTTTTTGTATCAATACACTGGTGAATATAATCATTCTATCTTGAGAGGATCTATTCTTTTAAACATCGGATACTGTAGGGGAATAATTTCCTTAAGAGGACACTGTGCATTCAATGGGCTCGATTTTTTTCCATTCTGTTTCATTCTATTTTCTAAGATCCTAGTATGTTTTTTACAATCATTAATTTATGCTTATAATATTAATTATTGTTTTTGAGTACATGCTTTAAACTTTGTTGTTTGTGTTTATGCAAAGTTATTGTTATAAAAATTGGTTACTACAGATTAAATAACAAACATTAATTGAATATTCAAGCAAGTTTTCTATACTGAAATTGTTGAAGGTACAATAAAAGAAAGCCCTTACAAATCTCTAATTTCTTCATCAACAATGACATTCCTTCACATACAAGGATGTGATTTTGTGTTCTTTAGAAAATCCTCTGAGAGTTAATAACTTTGGATTCCCATATTTTTTGGTTTTATGTTGTTGTTATCTAGTTTTACTAAATTTTATCAGTGGATATTTTGAGTGCTTTAAAGATTGAAAATTGATTTAAGTGTTGGTTAATTTTTCGAGGTATGTTATTTCAAAACATATGAACTTTTCTGGTTAGAATGATTTGTTATCATCATTGGATATCTCATAGTTTACTCCCTTTAATGTATATTTGTTTCTCGTTGTTTTGTTGTTTCCTTAAAATTGTATTGATTATTTTTTGTTTGGTATGTATATGATCTCACTTGGACAAAGTTTTTCGTCCTTTTAATGTTTTCTTGTTTTGCTTATCATTCGGCTCTTCTAAATATTTTTGGTGTGAGTTATGACTATTTTTGGTAAGCTTAATTTTAAATAATATGAAACAAAACATACTCTAAATAAAAGTAATATCTTAAACTACAAAAGATATGTCTATTAACATAGATTTGTTATCCTTCATGTTCCAAGTCATTGCTGAGCGTTTGAGTTATCTAGGTTAGACTCATTTTTAATTTTTTTTAATGTTCAAGAATATTTCTTAACATGAGTCTAGAATCCAACATTTTGAATTATTTGTATTTTCATAATGCAACAATTATACATACATATTTATGAAAAGTCGTAAAGTTGCATTGATGAAGCATCTAGAAGGGCCTTCATAGCAGCAGTTTAATGAAGAATGAAATTCTAAAAGGGTCAACAATATTATTTTGTTGTTGTTTCAAATTTATTTTTCTCCTTCTATAAATTTTATTAGAGTAACAAAGTAACAATAACGAAAAGTGGTGAATGTTTGACCTCAGATAAGTAGATTTTTTCTAAAAAAATTATTTATGTTGTTGTGGTGTACATTTTTTAACAGTGTTAACTTATCTATAACTAATATTGATTATCGAAAACTTTCACATACTTTTTTTTTCCACAAGGAGTTATTCTAACCATAAAATTATCAGATTCTTTATTTTTCATGTACAAAAAAATAGAAAAAGTGATGTTTAATCGCTACATAAAAACATCACTCAATTTTAACAAGACAATTATATCATCAAACATATATTATGATCAAATATGTAAAAGATAAACTGATTAGATATCAAGATATTTTTAATCATTAATTATATATTTACAATTCTTGAGATATGTGATAATGTCAAATCATTTAATTTATGTTAAATTGTTCTAAGAACCTACTAAAATTTACTTCTTTTTTTTTCTAATAACAGTCGATTATTGAAAAAATTATAATTATTAATGCTCGCGCGAAGCGCGGGTAAATTACCTAGTATTATATACAATTCCAAATCATAAGCATATTTTTCTGTCTTTCTATCTAGATTCAAATTCAATTGATAAAGTCCTTAAATAAAGATTCCTTTATTTACAATTTTATTGTTACATATGAATATAGTTAAAGAAAAATTCTTGAACCAAATAACCAAAAAAAAGAAAGAGAGAAGAAGATATTACTACATTTGGCAATAAACATAAAGCTTGTGGAACCTCAAATTTATCAATATAATATATAGTATGCTCATGAAATTTTTTATATTTTAAATAAGAGATAATTTCCATAAAAAGAAATTATTTCCCTCTTCTCATTTGAGACCAAGAAATAGTAGTATTACGTAATAGTTCTTGCAGTCATTTGCTTGCTTTCGTGTTCTCTTTTTTAGTTTTTGCTTCTTTTTGTAGTGTATGATATGTATTTGATGTGTTGGAATGGGTGGAATGCTTTCCCAAGTGATCGAGAGAGTTTTTGAGTGAGTTTCTCCTTTTTGGAAGCTTTCTTGTTGAAAGAGTTGATTTTGGTCAACAAATAGGGAATCTTTCATTGTATAAGATTTCCGTCAATTCCATCAGCTCTGAAATGTCCTTTTTGGTTAGTGATACTATTGGTTTGGATCCCGAGGTTTTTTGTGCAAGTTTGAGCCATTAGGTGAGATGTTTGGAGAAGTTTGGCATAGGATTGACTTCGGTCAATATTCTTTGCAAAAAGGTTTGGATGAGATTGCCAGCAACGTCATTAGCTCTGAAACATTAAGTTTAGTCTAGAATGACCTTTGATTTGGATCCTAAGGTGATCAGGATGATTTTGAGGTGTTTTGTGAAATGCTTGTTTTCATTGTTTTTGTGTGATAGTTGATTTGGGACAATATTTTACGAGACGACCTTCGTTTGTCACTTTGTCAATTCTAGTGCGATAGCATATTTGTCTACATACACAGGATTGTAAGCAAATTCCAAGGATCCGTTCATAGAAGAATTTCACTTCGCTTCGGTTGAGCCAAGGCTGCTGATACGACCGCTTTTGCGGTCATTTGACGACTTTGGTGGTAGACTCTTTTGTGGCCCTTGATAACTTTTGTGGTAGCCTCTTTTGTGGACCTTGGCGACTTTTATGGTAGGTTGTCAACTATGGTGTGACCGTTTTTTTGCGATTATTTGACCACTTTTGTGGTGATGGTTTTTGCGTTCTTTTGATGGATTTTGTGGTCATCACTGATATGATATTATATCTCTGTTATTCTTTTTCATTTCTTCAATGAAATAATTGTTGAAGAAAGCTAGGTTTAGGGTAAATTTGCTCAATTCTCTACCATTTCACTTGATTCCAACGTAGATTTCTTTCTCTCAACTTTCTATTACACATTCTAGTTTCTTTTTGTGATTCAATTCCATTTTAAGCTCAATTTCTATCACGACGCAAGACTATCCCTAGAAGTGACATTGATAATATAATCCCGAAAGACCCTAAACAAGTCACTTGACATAAGCATAACACAATGATAACAACATAACGAAATGAACAATAAAAATGGAATGTAAGTTCCAAAGCTTCATCACAATATGATACCAAATAACAGCACAAAAACTTCAGAAGTGGAAAGTACTTAGTCTGACATAAGCCTCTACTAATAAATGTGGCTAGGACAAGCCCTAGCTCGCGAAATAAATCTGAAAGCTGAAAGTATTTGTAAGACATAAAATATATCATAAGGTGGTCATGCTCTCTAACCATGAGGACTCACCAAAAACTAAGAAACTGGTCAATCCAATATTAGCCACACCTGGATAGAGGAGCATCAAAACCTATATTATAAGACAATATAGTTACAAGAGATGTATGTGTCAGTACTAAGATGTAATTGAGTATGAGGAAAGATGCACGCGTAAGGATATGATATCATAATGAATAAAAAAACATAATAGTGCATGACCAAGTAAATTATGACATGATTTAATGAGACGAATTTGTAAAACATGATACAAAGGCAATGCAATATTCTGAAAAATCATTACATAAGCTTAAATCATAATCCTTTGAAGATATCATAAACCCTTGTGGGAGATACCGTTAACCGACATTAACCATGTGAGCTATAACATGGATTTTAGTGTACTGCTTCCATACCGGAAAAAAGTGTCCTACTTGCCAAGGTAAGGACCATGTTCTTAATCTTAGGTGGATCCACTAGAGTCAATTATGACTAAGTACTATAGGGGCATGTAGTTATAGAATAAGGGGATTGCTACAAAAGAATTCCACTCTTATTAACCGATGAGCCTCCATCCCTAAGTCCACTAAATTCTAAGTAAACTTCCAACAAAAAACATGCAAAATCATATCATATTCATACTTATTGAAATGATAAGAATCTAATAATACCAAATCAATCATAAACTTCATGTCATAAGAATAGCTCGATCTTTAAAACTATAATTTTATATCATACTCATAAGTGACACTTATCTAAAACATCTAAATCATGATCATCTTTTCATAATACGAGTTACTTCCATAGGAAACATTCAATTTCATAAAATGTTCTTATACCTTATCTAAAAACATTCTTGATTCATAAATTCTTGAATTCATAATGCATGCATATCTCTAAACTTAATTCATAACCATAAAGTATTCATATAGCACGAGTTCATGTAAAAATAATGAAAAACATGTAATTATAATCAAATCATTCATAATAAAATCAAATATGAAGAATAAACTCAATTACAATTTAACCGATATATAAATCATGAAACCCTAGAAATTGGATGAGAATTCATCAAGAGAATTTGAAGTTTCTTTGGGACTCAATGGATGAAGAGAGATCCATCCATGAATTTTCAACATATCTTTATGAACCCTAGCTTTGGAATTTGGAAGAGGATACTTGGATCTTGAAGAACCCTAATTCACCTTGAAAGAATCCTTAGAGAAGAAGACTTGAGAGCTTAGGAGTTTGGGAGAGAATAGAATGATTTCAAGAATAAAAACAATTATAGAGCTTAGGAATAGTATAGAAACGACATAATTTAGGAATTAAAAGGGTAGGAAATGATCTAAATAACCCTAAGAACATTCTGTCGAAACACTTCTACGGCCCCATCTATGGTCCGAACTCCATTCTACGGACAATACTGGTCATCCATAAAATAATTATTGAAAGTTCAATTCTCTGATCACAAACCACAAACACACTTCACGAACCGTAGTTAATTCAATGACCTGTTAAAATCATCCATAAAGTTCAGATTCTGAAAATTTCCCTAAGTTCAGGACACCAACCGCAAACCATTTGTAAGGACCGTATTTCCTTCTATAGTCCATATGGTCAAGTCATAGCACTTGAAAGATGAAATTTCACCTTTCTAAAAACTGTACTATAAGGTTTGACCACGACCATTACTTGCTTCCACGAGCCGTCCTTTGACTCCTACAAACCTATCTTAGACATGACTTTCCCAATTTTCAGGACATCATCTACGAACAACCATCTACAAACTGTAGAACTAAGTATGGTCTGTACTTGGCCTTGTACAAACTTGCACCAACAAAGTTTTTGCAACTTTGTTTCCAAATCGACCTTCTAGCTTCTAAGGTGTTACAATATCTCCCACTTGGGAACATTCGTCCTCGAATCAGACTCAACCAAGCATGAATAGAGTTGGGAAAGAGATCTAACAACTCTACATGAATGCAAATCACATCAAAATGCATAAATCCAAGGAGTAATTTACCCCAAGCTAAAACATGAACTTTAAAACTGATTTCAAGAATATGCATGCATATGGAAACATGAGAATAGTAGAAATGCATGAATCCAAAACAGTAAACATCAAGAACTAATGCCTCAAGTTTAAACTGAACCAGAGGGAAAGAGATAGTGGTACTTGGACATCATATCTTCTTCGGCCTCCCAAGTACCACCCTCAACTTACTGTTTCCTCCAAAGGATTTTTTCAGAAGCAACTTCTTTATTCCTCAACTTCCAAAATTACTGATTTGGAATTTCAACCATAACCTCGCTTTCTTTCACTCCAACACTTTGTAATGGAACAACTAAAGTATGATCACCATTACACTTCTTCTACAATAAAACATGGAACACCCGATGCACCGATGTCTAATCTAAAGACATGTCCAACTCATAAGTACTGAAACACTTCAAAATATAGTATGGGCCTACATATCAGAGACTAAGCTTCCCTTTCTTCCCAAACCTCATCACACCCTTCATAGGTTGAGATTTTTAGGTAAACCCAATCATCGACATCAAATTCAAGCTCTTTCTTCTCACATCCACATAGGATTTCTGTCTACTTTGAGTTGTTCTCAAATGATCCCAAATTAGTTGAACCTTTTCCATAGCCTCATGAACTAATTCAGGCCCTATCAAAGCGATCTCAGCAACTTTAAACCAACCAATATGAGATCTAAACCTCATACTATAGAGATCCTCAAACTGGGCCATCTGAATACTCAAGTGATAACTTTATTATAAGCAAACTTGATCAAAGGCATATGATCATCCAAAATACCTTTAAAGTCAATCACATAAAATATCAACATATCTTCCAAAGTCTAAACAGTATGCTCGGCTTGACCATTGGTCTGAGGATGAAAGGTTGTACTAAGCTTAACATGGGTACCAAGACCGTTTTAAAAAGACCTCCAAAATTTGAAAAATTGGGTACCTCGATCTGATATAATGGACAAGGGAACACCGCAAAACTTAACCAACTCTCAGATATACAACTTAGAACAATCCTTGGCTGAATATGAAGTATTTATGAGAATGAAATGTGTCGAATCCTTTATTTGGTCCACCTTGGTGGATCTCAGGTGAATAGAATATCGAGAATAGTGAGCTTATGATAAGATTTGTTGCCTCAAATGATCAATATTCAAAATACACAAATAACCTTGGTGACAGAGCACACCATCTCTCTCTTGCTATAAAACCTTAATAGGTCTTTCAAGCACCCCTTTCTTCAACTCAACCAAAGTCGGATCATTACCTTGCTTTGTCTTAGTATCAGACACCAAAAAAGGTTCTGAACCATAGTGAATTATAACACCACCATCTTCAGACTAAACCAAGTGAACACCCAAATGAGCTAGTCTGTGAATATCATGAACCAACTCATTTTTATCATATTTATGTGAGAACCACTACTCATGGGAAATTGGCTAAGAGCATCAATAACCATGTTTGCCTTACTCGTAATCCTTCAAAAGTTTGAGCCACCAATTTTGGCGAAGATTTAGATCCATTTGCTTAAATACATATTGCAAAATCTTATGATCGATGAACACATCCACATGGACACCATACAAAAAATGTCTCCAAATCTTCAAGGAAAAAACTAGTGTCGCTAACTACAAATCATGAGTCAGGTAGTTCTTTCCATGGATCTTAAGTTTCCTTGAAGCATATGCAACCATCTTACTATGTTGCATTACAGCACAACTAAGCCAATTCTTGAAGCATTGTGATGAGTCAGTTATTTTGACTCATTTGAGGCCTTTTAGTTCAATAAATAGCATCCTCAAAGCCATTTTATGTCACTATATGATGGTTAATTATTGTTTTTATGTCCAAACCATAGAAAAATAAAGAAAACGCTCGTAGAATATACTTGGCGACAGACCAAAAGTGCCATACCTCATTGAAAATAATAGTCTTCTACTGAAAAACTCAAGGAAAGTGGCGAGAAGAAGGAACAAATGGTGACTCACCACATGCTATTGGCAAGATGAAAACTACTTCTAAAAGACATAAAGTAACTAAGCTAAAAGGAAGGGCAGAAGGTGAGCATATGTGATGGTCAACACTCGCCAAACGTGAACGGTGAGGTCCATCGGTTATGCCAACTAAGGCTCAAATACTTAAAGCCTGAAGTCAAGAAATAAAATGAGAGAAGAAGCACCAGTCGACGACTCATCGAGTGGGTCAGAAAGCCCGACCAATATCGCCGACTAGGTCACCATATGAAATTTTGGCTGAGTTTTGGAGAAAGTATAAATAGCTTAGAGGAAAAAGAAAAATCATCTTACACTTTCTGAAATTAGAGTACAAAAGAACATTCCAAGATATCATGTGTTAAGCAAGCCTGCAATCTTTTTTTGATGTAAATTGGAATTAGGTTTCTCAGATTTGAAGTTTTAATTCAACAATTCAGATGGTTGAGAATGTTTTTGGTATAATATTTGTTGATTTCAACATGATTAGCTAAAACCCAAATTCTAGGGGTGTGTAATTGAAGTTGGTTATTGATTAATTTTGTGGAATTTTTCGTATTGCTCTGTTTTACATTAGTTTTCATGGTCTCAACTTGATTGAATGTGTTAATTTATGAATTGAGGTTGCAAAATTGGTTCTACCTTAGATCTTCAAGTATTGCTTGGAAAAGGTTACATGAAGTGGGTAATTAGTTTGTTGCTTGGATATTATATTTGAATTCCTTGTTTTCTTGAGAAAAAGAATAGGGTTTCACTTCTAAGAGCTAGATTTACTTGATAGAGAAAATCTATGTTAAGACACTGGATTTATTTAGTAGATTCTACATAGGAGACTTCGAAAAGAGCTCCTATAATAAGCATGTTGTGATTGAGAAATGCAATTGCATTTGAGACCTATTCATGGGTAACTAATATATAGAGCAATCACATCGATCTATTATTAGAAATCAATATTCACTTCCACACACTCCTAGATTATTACTCCACTTGCAAAACACTTGTTTTAGTTTATTCTTGTCAAAATTGGTTACTAAATCATCTTAATTTGATATGTGGATTCATCCACACTTGTTACTATCTTATTACAATAGATTAGATCACAATTTGACTTCGTAAATAAATTCTTCCATAAACCACTCTTTGTGGGATTTAGACCCAACCTCATACATTGGGTTATTATATAGCTAACCATTGCGAGTAATTTGAGCGTTATAAAAAATAGTGACGTTGCCAGGATTGGTGTGTAGAATTCTTTTAGTTAAGTAATTTTGTGAACCTATTTAGTTGTAGCAAAACACTTTTACCATTTGTTTCATTGTTGTGCTCTTGATAGGCGGTGATATGAGTGTCATTGCGTGTAGTGCCGCTAGTCACAATGGGCAGAGTAATGATGTTGGAAATTCTGACGACGTGAACTTTAATATGATATGGAGTAGGGGAGTAATTCGGTAACCCCTAAATGTTAGTAATGCTACATTTCAAGTGACTTGAACAATGCTCCAACTACTCTAAATGAAGGAAATATTCGGGGATCTAGCTCATGAAGATCCCTATGACCATATTCATAACTTTATGGAGGTATGTCGTCAGTTCACATTCAAGAATATCACTCAAGAGTTCATTCAGTTGAGATTTTTTTTCTTTTTGTTTAATGGGAGAAGCAACGAAATGGTTGGATGAATTACCAAGGGACTCAATTACTTTGTGGGAAGAGCAAACCAATGTGTTTTTTTAGAGATTCTTTCCTCTTTTGAGGATGGTGAAGCTTCGGGACAATGTTCAAAATTTCAAGTGAATTGATAGTGAATCTATCCATGACACATGATTCACGTTTCAAAAGCTGGTGTTACAATTTCCTAATCATGAGTTTCCAGATAAAGTTTTGTTGTAATACTTTTATCGAAATCTTGATACCTTGAGTAAAGGGATAACTGATCAACTCATTCGAGGTGGAATTATGAGACAACTATTAGAAGTGGCTTCGGCTATGCTTGATGAGATGACCAAGATCAACTGAGCATGACATACAAGGGAAGATCAAGTGTCTCCTCTCAATTTAGGTTTGAATTAAGAGTAACTAGAGAAGAACCAAGAGCGTGATGAGAATATGGATGAAATGATGACCCAACTTGACTTGTTGTCAAAGTATGTCATAGGGTGTAGATTCAAGTCAGTGAATATGTTTGGTGCTAGTAGTGGGTTGAGCCCAGAGAATGCAAATTTTGGGGCTATGTATGATGAAAAGTTCTAGCTTTTAATCAACCAAGTGAGGAATTCTCTTCCGAGAAATCTAAGGACGAGCGTGAATCAAGGTTGGAACGAAGATCGTGACAATGGTTGGAGATACCATGAAAGGGATTGGCATGATAGAGCCGCAAATTGGAGGGAGCATGAAGGTTCCAAATATAGATATGCGTCACCTCATGAATGTTCTAAGCTAACTAAATACAAGTGGATCTGGAGGGTTTTTGGACCTAAGATATGTTAGCAAGAATACCCGACAAGGTAGAGGGGTCTGATATGGTGTTAAAAGAAATGAGACTGATTTCTCCATGTTCAGCCAAACAGTTACTTCTCACTTGGTGACAATTAAGTAACTTGAGGCTCAAATAGACCAGATTTAAGCTCATCTAAATCCAAGACTGAGAGGGGATTTTCCTAGTTATATGATCGCTAACCCGAGGAATGATACTCATGCGTCGGCCATTGTGATTCGAAGTGGTGAAGTATTGCACAATGAATCTTTGAATGAAGAAGTTGGTACCCAGAAAGTGCTTGTTGATTATAGACCACCAAAACAAGTTGATGAATCATTGGTAGATAATGTTGAAGATGAGAACCTGGAGAGTTGTTCTAATGAAAATAGGAGATGGTGATGTGGCTGCCTCACCTATGCAAGTTCCTATAATATTGACTCCTTCTTTCCACAACATTTAAGAAAGAAGGAGAATGATGCGAAATTTCAAATACAATTGAGTGTGTTCAAGAACTTGCTGGTAAACATTCCCCAGTGGATGCTTTACTTGAGATGTCAGGCTATGCAACGTTCACGGAAGAATTGGTCACAAGAAGTGCCAGATGGAGTTTGATACTATTGAGTTTTCTCACAATTACATCGCTAATATGCCAAGTAACGTGATCATTAAGGAAGATCACCCGGGGGCATTTACTGTTCCATCCACTATTTGAGTGTTCCAATTTGCTAAAGCTTTGTGTGACCTCAGGTCGAGCATACACCCAATGCCATTGAAAATTGGCGAAATGGTCTGATGGACCCATGTACTTTTATGAGTTTATGTATTGCATCCTTCTACTTGACCCTTGTCAAGTGAACCCTCAAACTCAATTGAAACTTTTATATGCCTCAAACCATGTGTGTACCTGACTCTCCCTTACATAAATTACATGTCATATCCATGTCAAATATATTAATTGTCACGCCCTAAGCCTACAGCCTGGGTGGGACCGGCACTCGAAGACCATTGTTGGCCCAAGCGAACCCTTATCCTGGCTTACTTAACTCAGTGAAAACTTAACTCAACAGAATAACTTCATGCAATGAAAGGTCATAAAACAACCCAACTGATAAAATCTGGCCAATAGGCAACTCGGATCTCAAAATAGAATATTTATATTGTACATAGATGAGAGACTCAATACTAACTGACTGATTGTCTATGAAGCCTCTATAACACTGAGATGGATGTTGTGACAGACCCCGCAACATCCTAATAAAGCAAAACTAGGAACACAAAATAACAGAGTCCTCCGGAAAGCAAGGAGGCTCACCACTGACTCTTGAGTGCTTAGCTGGATCAACGGCGTGCTGGATGATGATCCGGGGTACCTGTGTCTACATCATCATAAGATGCAGGCCAACTGGCATCAGTACATTGAATGTACGAGTATGCGAGCTGGAAAGCTAAACAACAACTTAAGCTTGAAAGGAGTACAAAGGAACTCTTACCTTGTCTCTGTTCGACTCATGAATAACCGAACTCAATATAATGCAATAAGACATATGCAATATATATATAGCTTGTAAAACATTGTAAAAAGCTTAGTTCGTTAAGGATAAAACAATAACAACTCAACTTTACTTATATAAAAGTAATATAACTTTAGTGGGAGATTCTTTAACCGACAACCACCCTATGAGCCCTAGTGATGATGCAACGTTTTACCTCACGGTGCCCAAGGACCATCCTATACCTTGCCGTGATACATGACCTTACTTAACTTAGCAGATCCACTAGCTTAACTTACGTGATCATCTAAAAAGAATGACCCGTCAAGTCCCATGTTGGCTACATGGTTCTTATGGAAAGTTGAGTTAATATGAACACGCATCCCCAATTCGGTGCTCAGTACTACTCCCAAAAATACTTTAGCTCATAAGTGTTTTAAACACATCTTTCTTTAGTTTGAGATAATTGCTCAAAGCTTAGCCCAAAGGCTCTCTTGGAAAACATAGTTCCTTTCTTACTCAAATGTAAAAACATTTATAAACATTTTTGGGAATATTTAGTTCCCTAATAACTTTTGAGAAATGAACTCAACTCTTATACTCTTGGCTTAACTTGAAACTTGAGCCGTAAAAATGAAGTTAAAATGTTCAATGAAGACTCTTGAAAAACATTAAAGACTTGCTTTGACTTACTTCTTAACTTCTAAGCTTGACTCTAACTTCACTTAACTTTGATCCTAACTTTCCTTGAATTGGATGATGGATTCAAGGGTAATTATATCATGTTTATGGATGAGTTCGTGATGCCTAGATGTACCTTAGAGTGTTGAAAACAACTATAAAACATAGGTACATTGCCAAGGAACATGCATGAACAAGTGGGGAAGGAATGAGGAAGATTGACGTCCTTGGGGCTCTGAGAGGCGCAGGGCGCCAGCCCTCAAGTTTTAGAATGGCCTGTTGGGTGCCCTGCATGGCACGCTGCCCCAAGGGGGGGGGACTTCAGAGCCCCTTTTGGGGCGCACTGGCTGGTGCGAATTCCCAGCCTTTTCCCCACAAAACCTAACTTTTCTCCTTCGTTTCTCCAACTCTAAACCCTCTCAACAACAAAGGTTCTTTCCCTAAACACTCATAATCATAAAACCCTCAATAGACAATAGATTAAACTCAAAATTCCATCCGGAAACATGTACCAAAATCAACAAGAAACTTTAACAACACAACCACAAGAATTCCACAAACACAACCACAAACTTTAACAAACACAACCAATCTTTTCTCGAAATTAAACGAGTTTGGCGTGTGGGGGAATGAACCAACCCAACACTATGATCTCACATACCTTATTAGGGATCACCCCCGACGAAAATCACGACGATCTTGACGAACTTTGCTTTTTCTTCACTTTCTCCTCTTCTTTCCTTTTCTCTCAAGAACCCTAACTCTCAGTTTTAAAAGGGAAAACTGATGTAAAATCAGCTTAGACCCTTGATATACAACCAAAAGAAAAGGTGAGGGAAAAGACCAAACTACCCTTAAAATTTCGGATGAACTTCCCTTACCAACAACCAAACTTCAAAAGGGTATAACTCACTCATACAAACTCGGAATCAAGTAAACTTGGCGGCGTTGGAAAGATCATTCCAATGGCTTTCCAAACATAACTAGAAATTCACCTAACTCATCCAGAGCTTGGAGTTATGACATCTCAAAGTTGACCAAAAACTCATTTTTTTCCCATAGTTAACCAAATTTCCAGATTTTGAATTCTTTCCCAAAAATGACTATTTCAAATTTCCAGCTTCTTCATAGTTATTTCAACTTACACGATGTTACAATATCTCCCCCTTGGGAATATTCGTCCTCGAATGAGATTACTCTTACTAGGCTAACGGTGTAACATAAACTTAACACCCAACAAGCAATCATGTAAACAACAACAACAACATGCTCACTATAATTTAAAAAGCACTAAGAAGTAAATTAGTACCTTGATCTGCATTTTCTCCGGATTCAAAGAGATATGGATATCTTTTCTTCATGTCCTCTTAGGCTTCCCAAATAGCTTCCTCAACAAATTGGTTCCTCCAAAGGACCTTGACTGATGCTACATCTTTCGTTCTCAACTTATGAACTTGGCGATCTAAAATCTTAATAGGAATCTCCTCATAAGATAATCTATCATTGATCCTAATACTTTCAGTTGGTAGGATCAATGAAGGATCGCCTATGCACTTCTTCAACATAGAGATATGAAATACCGGATTAACCGCTGCTAATTCCTGTGGTAGCTCCAACTCATACGCGACATTGCCAATCCTCTTGGCTATGCGGTAAGGTCCAATATACCGGGGACTAAGTTTCCCTTTCTTACCAAACCTCATAACCCCCTTCATTGGTGAAACTTTCAAATATACCCAATCATCTACTTCCAACTCTAACACCCTTCTCCTAACATCAGTGTAGGATTTTTGACGACTCTGTGCCGTTTTCAACCCTTCTTGAATCACTTTCACCTTCTCCATAGCTTGGTGAACTAAATCTGGTCCTATCAACCTTGCTTCACCAACTTCAAACCATCCGACAGGAGATCTATTTCTTCTCCCATAAAGAGCTTCATATGGAGCCATCTGGATGCTAGAGTGATAATTGTTGTTGTAGGCAAACTGGATGAGAGGTAGGATGTCATCCCAACTCCCTTTGAAATCGATCACACAAGCCCTCAACATATCTTCTAAAGTATGAATAGTGCACTCTGCTTGCCCATTAGTCTGAGGATGAAAGGCAGTACTTAAGTTCACCTTCGAACCTAAGCCTTTTTGAAAAGATTTTGAGAATTGTGGAATAAACTGTGCACCTCTATCTGAAATAATGGAGACTGGGACTCCATGAAATCTCACTATCTATTTTATATATAACTTGGCATATTCTTCTGCTGAATGGGTAGTCTTTACCGGTAGAAAATGGGTTGACTTTGTCATTCTGTCGACAATTACCCAAATAGAATCATGATGTATGCGAGACCTTGGCAACCCTGCGATGAAATACATATTGATCATCTCCCACTTCCATTCTGGAAGTTCTATCTTCTGAGCCAAACCACCGGGCCTTTGGTGTTCAACTTTCACTTGCTGACAATTTGGACATTTAGCAACAAATTCAGCAATGCCTTTCTTCATGCTATTCCACCAATAAACTTCTCTCAAGTCATGATACATCCTTGTGGAACTCGGATGAATGGAATATCTGGAGCTATCAGCTTCTTCCATAATCCTCTCTTGGAGTCCATCCAACATAGGTACACACAATATACCTTGAAATTTCAATACACTATCTCCCCCTTATCCAAAAGCTAATACTTTTTGCTTTTGAACATTTGCCTTCAACTCAAGCAAAATGGGATCTTGGTCTTGTTTCTCTTTCATTTTTGACACTAATGATAACTCAGCCCCGTTAGTAACCGTTATTCCTCCTTCTGTGGAATCCATAGGTCTGACTCACAGGCATGCCAGTCTGTGCACATCTTTTGCTAACTCTCTCTTTCCTTCTTCAATATGGGCGGTGCTATTCGTAGACATCCTACTTAAAGAATCAACAACAACATTAGCCTTACCTAGGTGGTAATGAATACTCAGGTAATAATCCTTGAGTAATTCTAACCACCTCCTCTGTCTGAGAGTAAGATCTTTCAAAGTGAGCACATATTGTAGACTGTTGCGATCAGTAAATACATCAACATGCACACCATACAAGTAAAGACGCCATATCTTCAAAGCGAAAACTACAGCAGCCAACTTTAAGTCATGGGTTGGGTAGTTCTTCTCATGAACCTTCAACTGTCTGGAGGCGTAAGCTATAACCTTGCCATTTTGCATTAAGACACAACCCAAACCAACTCTAGATGCATCACAATACACCACAAAAACTTGAGTACCTTCTGGTAAAATCAAAACTGGAGCAGTAATCAACCTCTTTTTCAATTCTTGAAAGGTTTTCTCACAAGCTTCAAACCATTGAAATTTCACTTTCTTTTGAGTCAACTTGGTCAAAGGAGATGCAATAGACGAGAACCCCTCAACAAACCTTCTATAATAGCCAGCTAAACCCAAGAAACTCCTAATATCAGTTGGAGATGTGGGTCTAGGCCAATTTTGCACAACCTCAATTTTTCGAGTATCAACTTTAATTCCATCACCAGATACAATGTGGCCTAGGAATGCCACAGACTCAAGCCAAAACTCACACTTAGAGAACTTGGTGTACAACTCCTTGTCTTTCAAAGTCTAAAGAACTATTTTGAGATGAATAGCATGATCTTCTTCATTCCTTGAATAGATTAGTATGTCATCAATGAAGACGATAACAAACATATCTAAATAAGGTTTGAAGACTGTATTCATAAGGTCCATGAATACTGCCGGTGCATTGGTCAAACCAAAGGACATGACTAAAAACTAATAATGACCGTATCTGGTTCTTAAAGTTGTCTTTGGAATATCACATTCCCTTACTCTTAATTGATGATAGCCTAATCTAAGGTCAATTTTTGAAAAACAAGTAGCAACTTGAAGCTGATAAAAAAGATCACCAATCCTCGGAAGAGGGTACTTATTCTTGATGGTAACCTTGTTCAACTGATGGTAATATAAACACATCCTAAGTGAACCATCTTTCTTTCTCACAAACAAGACCGAAGCGCCTCAAGGTGAGACACTTTGTCGAATGAAACCTTTATCTAGGAGATCTTTCATCTTCTCTTTCAATTCTGCTGGTGCCATTCTATATGGCGGAATAGAGATAGGACGAGTATGTGGAAGGAGGTCTATGCCGAAATCTATTTCTCTCACAGGAGGAATTCTGGGTAGGTCATTAGAAAAAACTTCTGGAAACTCTCTTACTATAGGAACTGATTGAAAATGAGGTATCTCGAAACTAGAGTCATTAACTCGGACTAAGTGATAGATACAACCCTTCGAAATTAACTTTCTCGCTTTAAGGTATGAAATGAAACGACCCTTAGGCACTGCTGAACTACTACTCCACTCTATGACTGGCTCATTTGGAAATTGATACTTGACCACTCGAGTTCTACAATCTAATGATGTATAACAGGCATGAAGCCAATCCATACCTAGAATGACATCGAAATCTACTATGTCTAACTCAACCAAATAAGCCATGGTGCTCTTGTTATTGATAGAAATAGGATAATCACGATAGACTCTTTATGCTAGAATAGACTCCCCAACAGGTGTAGAAACATAAAAGGGTTCACAAAGTCTTTCAGGAAGAACATCAAACTTATTTGCAACATAAGGAGTTACAAAACATAAACTTGCTCTTGGGTCTAGCAAAGCAGACACATCAAAAGCAAAGACTTTGATCATACCAGTGACAACATTTGGTGAATCCTCTTGCTCATGGCGACTCTGATTGCATACAGATGGTTTGCTCCTCCGCCAGTACTAGAAGTAGCTCCTCTAGGTGCCATCCTGTCTGGGGGAACAACTGATGAAGATTGGGCCTTAATACCCAGATTTCCACTACCCTGCCTATTCTTAGGGCACTCCTTCATAAAGTGACCCTTTTGTCCACACTTAAAACAACCTGTCTGGCCATCACGACATTTACGTGGGTGGGTTCTATCACACTTAGCACATGCAGGAATAAAACTACCTCCTTGTGCCACACTACCTGAAGACTGTGCTGGTCTAGCCTTGAAGTCCTTTGAATTCTTGCCATTATGTTCACCTCTGAATCTGGGTGCAGGTGCTCCACCAGATGATGGAGCAGGTCCTTTTTTCCTTTGTTGAAGTACGAACGATTCACATTACCTCTCTGTTGTCCGGACTCATTTCCGATCTTAGCTTTCTTATTTCTTAACTCTTCCCTGTCCCTCAGCTTCTCTTCCTCAACCAGTTGCACATAAACCATCAACCTTGATATGTCCATATCCCCAATAAGCATTGCTGCCCTACCTTTCTTACTCGACAGATGAGACAGCCCAGCAACAAACAAGCTCATTCTACTCCTCATGTCCGCAACCATCTCCGGAGCATAACGGGATAGTTAGGTGAACTTCAACCCGTACTCATGAACACTCATAGACTCCTGCTTAAGTGTAAGGAATTCACGTAGCTTGGCCTCTTTCAACTCTCGAGGAAAGAAACGCCCCAAGAAAGCTTCCTCAAAACAGGCCCAACTCGCAGGTGGTGCACCCTAAGCTCTGCCCCCTTTCCACTAGTTGAACCAAGTTCTAGCAACATCCTTCAATTGATATGTAGCTAGTTCAACCCGCTCAATATCTGCCACATGCATCACATCAAAAATCTTCATCAGCTCCTCAATGAAGTTATCTGGATCCTCAGTAGTGCTTGAACCCATGAAACTCAAAGGATTCATCCCTAAGAACTCACGAATCCTTGAAGTGTCAACTCCTTCATGTCGAGCTCCCCTTTGCTGACCAATCTGATCAGTTACAGCTTTACTCAGTATCCTAATTGCTTCTCTGAACTCAACATTAGAAACTTCTCCTTGATGTTGCACTCCAGGTGCGAAAGGTAACTCTTGCTACACAACATAACGTCTAGGAAGACGCCCTCTGCCAACTCTTCGTGGAGGCATGATTATCTGAAAACCCGCACAAGCACGAATTAGAAAGAAACTTTGTAGAGATAAACTCTAACGCACGAGATGAGTGTGAAAGAAGTGAGAAATCCTAAATGTTGTAGCCTCCTAATTATATATGTGGCACGCTTTACACTGATAACGAGGACTCTACAGACACAGTATCATAGACTCCCTATGACTTTGGAACTCTGTGCTCTGATACCAAGTTTGTCATGCCCCGAGCCTACACCCTGGGCGGGACCGACGCTTGAAGACCATTACTGGTCCCAAGCGAACCCTTGGCCTGACTTACTTAACTCAGCGGAAACTAACTCAACAGAATAACTTTATGCAATGAAAGGTCATAAAACAACACAACTGATAAAATCTGGCTAATAGGGAACTCGAATCTCAAAATAGAATATTTATATATATACATAGACGAGATACTCAATACTAACTGACTCACTGTCTATGAAGCCTCTATAACATTGAGATGGATGTTAGGACAGACCCCGGAACATACTAATAAAGCAAAACTAGGAACACAAAATAACAGAGTCCTCCAGAAAGCAAAGAGGCTCACCACTAACTATGGAGAGCTCAGCTGGATCAACGTTGTGTTGGATGCTGATCTGGGGTACCTGTGTCTGCAACGTCATAAGATGCAGACCAACTGGCATCAGTGCATTGAATGTACGAGTATGCGAGCTGGAAAGCTAAACAACAACTTAAGCTTGAAAGGAGTACAAATGAACTCTTACCTTGGCTCTGTTCGACTCATGAATAACCGAACTCAATATAAAGCAATAAGACACATGCAATATATATATATATATATATATAGCTTGTAAAACAATGTAAACAACTTAGTTCGTTAAGGATAAAACAATAACAACTAAACTTCACTTATATAAAAGTAAAATAACTTTAGTGGGAGATTCTTTAACCAACAACCACCCCTATGAGCCCTAGTGATGATACAACGTTTTACCTCATGTTGCCCAAGGACCATCTTATACCTTGTTGTGATATAGGGCCTTACTTAACTTAGTGGATACACTAGCTTAACTTACGTGATCATCTAAAAAGAATGATCCGTCAAGTCCCATGTTGGCTACATGGTTCTTATGGAAAGTTGAGTTAATTTGAACTCGCGTCCCCAATTCGGTGCTCATTACAACTCCCAAAAATACTTTAGCTCATAAGTGTTTTAAACACATCTTTCTTTAGTTTGAGATAATTTCTCAAAGCTTAGCCCAAAGGCTCTCTTGGAAACCATAGTTCCTTTCTTACTCAAATGTAAAAAGATTTATAAACTTCTTTGGGAATATGTAGTTCCCTAATAACTTTTAAGAAATGAACTCAACTCTTATACTCTTGGCTTAACTTCAAACTTGAGCCTTCAAAATGAAGTTAAAACGTTCAATCAAGTCTCTTGAAAAACTTTAAAAACTTGTTTTGACTTACTTCTTAACTTCTAAACTTGACTCTAACTTCACTAAACTTTGATCCGAACTTTCCTCGAAGTAGTTGGTGGATTTAAAGGTAATGATCTCATGTTTATGGATGAGTTCGTGATTCCTAGATGTACCTTAGAGTGTTGAAAACAACTATAAAACATAGGTACATTGCCAAGGAACATGTATGAAAAAGTGGGAAAGGAATGAGGAAGACTGGCGTCCTTGGCTATCTGAGAGGCGCGGGGCGCCAGCCCTCAAGTTTCAGAATGGCCAGTTGGGTGCCCTGCATGGCACGCTGCCCCAAGGGGGGGGGGACTTCATAGCCCCTTTTGGGCAACGCTGGCCGGCGCGATGCCCCAGCCTTTTCCCCAGAAAACCTAAATTTTCTCGTTAGTTTCTCCAACTTTAAACCCTCTCAACAACAAAGGTTCTTTCCCCAAACACTCATAATCATAAAACCCTCAATAGACAATAGATTCAACTCAAAATTCCATCCGGAAACATGTACCAAAATCAACAAGAAACTTTAACAACACAACCACAAGAATTCCACAAACAAAACCACAAACTTCAACAAACACAACCAATCTTTTCTCGAAATTAAACGAGTTTGGCGTGTGGGGGAATGAACCAAACCAACATTATGATCTAACATACCTTATTAGGGATCACCCCCGACGAAAACCACGACGATCTTGACGAACTTTGCTTCTTCTTCACTTTCTCCTCTTCTTTCCTTTTCTCTCAAGAACCCTAACTCTCACTTTTAAAATGGAAAAATGATGTAAAATCATCTTAGACCCTTGATATACAACCAAAAGAAAAGGTGAGGGAAAAGACCAAACTACCCTTAAAATTTCGGATGAACTTCCCTTACCAACAACCAAACTTCAAAAGGGTATAACTCACTCATACGAACTCGAAATCAAGTAAACTCTGTGGAATCCATAGGTCTGACTCCCAAGCGTGCCAGTCTATGCACATCTTTTGCTAAATCTCTCTTCCCTTCTTCAATATGGGCGGTGCTATTCATAGACATCCTATTTAAAGAATCAACAACAACATTAGCCTTACCTAGGTGGTAAAGAATACTAAGGTAATAATCCTTGAGTTAATTCTAACTACCTCATCTGTCTCAGATTAAGCCCTTGCTGAGTGAGCACATATTGAATACTCTTGTGATCAGTACATACATCAGCATGCACACCATACAAGTAATGACGTCATATCTTCAAAGCGAAAACTATAGTAGCCAACTCTAAGTCATGGGTTGGGTAGTTCTTCTCATAAACCTTCAACTGTCTGGAGGCATAAGCTATAACCTTGCCATTATGCATTAAGACACAACCCAAACCAACTCTAGATGCATCACAATACACCACAAAAACTTGAGTACCTTCTGGTAAAATCAAAATTGGAGCAGTAATCAACCTCTTTTTCAATTCCTGAAAGCTTTTCTCACAAGCTTCAGACCATTGAAATTTCACTTTTTTCTGAGTCAACTTGGTCAAAGGAGATGCAATAGACGAGAACCCCTCAACAAACCTTCTATAATAGCCAGCTAAACCCAAGAAACTCCTAATATCAGTTGGAGATGTGGGTCTAGGCCAATTTTGCACGACCTCATTTTTCTGAGTATCAACTTTAATTCCATCACCAGATACAAAGTGGCCTAGGAATGCCACAGACTCAAGCCAAAACTCACACTTAGAGAACTTGGCATACAACTCCTTGTCTTTCAAAGTCTGAAAAACTATTCTGAGATGACTAGCATGATCTTCTTCATTCCTTGAATAGATTAGTATGTCATCAATGAAGACGATAACAAACATATCTAAATAAGGTTTGAAGACTCTATTCATAAGGACCATGAATGGTGTCGATGTATTGGTCAAACCAAATGACATGACCAAAAACTCATAATGACCGTGTCTGGTTCTGAAAGCTGTCTTTGGAATATCACATTCCCTTATTCTTAATTGATGATAGCCCGATCTAAGTCAATTTTTGAAAAACAAGTGGCACCCTGAAGCTGATAAAAAAGATCATCCGTCCTCGAAAAAGGGTACTTATTCTTGATGGTAACCTTGTTCAACTGGTGGTCATCTAAACACATCCTAAGTGAACCATCTTTCTTTCGAACAATAAGACCAGAGCGCCCCAAGGTGAGACACTTGGTCGAATGAAACCTTTATCTAGGAGATCTTTTAACTGCTCTTTCAACTATGTTGGTGCCATTATATATGGCGGAATAGAGATAGGACGAGTATCTGGAATGAGGTCTATGCCGAAATCTCTTTCTCTCTTAGGAGGAATTCCGGATAGGTCATCAGGAAAAACTTCTGGAAACTCTCTTACCATAGGAACTGACTAAAAAGGAGGTATCTCGACACGAGAGTCATTGACTCGTACTAAGTGATAGATACAACCCTTCGAGACTAAATTTCTTGCCTTAAGGTACGAAATGAAACGACCCTTAGGCACTGCTGAACTACTACTCCACTCTATGACTGGCTCATTCAAAAACTAAAACTTGACCACTCGAGTTCTACAATCTAATGATGCATAACAGGCATGAAGCCGCCCATACCTAAAATAACATCGAAATCTACCATGTCTAACTAAACCAAATCAGCCATGGTGCTCTTGTGATTGATGGAAACGGGATAATCACATAGACTCTTTCTGCTAGAATAGACTCCCCAACAAGTGTAGAAACACAAAAGGGTTCACAAAGTCTTTCAGGAAGTGACCCTCTTGTCCATACATAAAACAACCTGTCTGGCCATCACGACATTTACGTGGGTGGGTTCTACCTCACCTAGGACATGCAGGAATCAAACTACCTCCTTGTGGCACCCTACCTGAAGACTGTGTTAGTCTAGCCTTGAAGTCCATTGAGTTCTGGCCATTATGTTCACCTCTAAATCTGGTTGCAAGTGCTCTAGCAGATGATGGAGCAGGTCCCTTATGCCTTTGTTGAAAGGACGAACGGTTCACATTACCTCTCTGCTGTCTGGACTCATTTCCGGTCTTAGCTTTCTTATTTATTAACTCTTCCCCGTCCTTCAGCTTCTCTTCCTAAACCTGCTGCACATAAACCATCAACCTTGATATGCCCATGTCCCCAATAAGCATTGTTGCCCTACCTTCCTTACTCGACAGACGAGACAACCCAGCAACAAACAAGCTCATTTTACTACTCATGTCTGCAACCATCTACTGAGCATAATGGGATAGTTGGGTGAACTTCAACTCGTACTCATGAACACTCATAGAATCCTGCTTAAGTGTGAGGTATTCACGTACCTTGGCCTATTTCAACTCTCGAGGAAAGAAACGCCCCAAGAAAGCTTCCTCAAAACAGGCCCAACTAGCAGGTGGTGCACCCTTAGCTCTGCCCCATTCTCACTGGTCGAACCAAGTTCTAGCAACATCCTTCAATTAATATATAGCTAGTTCAACCCGTTCAATATCTGCCACATGCATCACATCAAAAATCTTCTTCAGCTCCTCAATGAAGTTCTCTGGATCCTCAGTAGTGCTTGAACCCATTAAACTCGGAGAATTCATCCCCAAGAACTCACGAATCCTTGAAGTGTCAGCTTCTTCATGTCGAGCTCCCTTTTGCTGACAAATCTGATCAGTTACAGTTTTACTCAGTATCCTAATTGCTTCTCTGAACTCAGCATTAGAAACTTCTCCTTGATGTTGCACTCCAGGTGCGAAAGGTAACTCCTGCTCCTCAACATAACGTCTAGGAAGACGCCATCTGCCAACTCTTCGTGGAGACATGATTAGCTGGAAACACGCACAAGCACGAATTAGAAAGAACCTTTTTAGAGATAAACTCTAACACACAAGATGAGTGTGAAAGAAGTGAGAAATATTCCTAAATGTTGAAGCCTCCTAATTATATATGTGGTGCGCTTCACACCGATAACAAGAACTCTACAGACACGGCTTCATAGACTCCCTAGGACTCTTGAACTATGTGCTCTGATACCAAGTTTGTCACGCCCCGAGCCTACTCCCAGGGCGGGTCCAACACACGAACACCATTGCTGGTCCCAAGCGAACCCTTGGCCTGGCTTACTTAACTCAGCGGAAACTTAACTCAACAGAATAACTTCATGCAATGAAAGGTCATAAAACAACCCAACCGATAAAATCTGGCCTATAGGCAACTCGAGTCTCAAAATAGAATATTTATATATGTACATAGACGAGAGACTCAGTACTAACTGACTGTCTGTCTATGAAGCCTTTATAACACTGAGATGGATGTTGGGATAGTCCCCGCAGCATACTAACACTGTGTCTACATCGTCATAAGATGCAGGCCAACTGGCATCAGTACATTGAATATACGAGTATGCGAGCTGGAAAGCTAAACAACAACTTAAGCTTGAAAGGAGTACAAAGGAACTCTTACCTTGGCTCTGTTCGACTCATGAATAACCGAACTCAATATAAAACAATAAGACACATACAATATATATATATATAGCTTGTAAAACAATGTAAACAACTTAGTTCGTTAAGGATAAAACAATAACAACTCAACTTTACTTATATAAAAGTAATATAACTTTAGTGGGAGATTCTTTAACCGACAATCACTCCTATGAGCCCTAGTGATGATACAACGTTTTACCTCATGTTGCCCAAGGACCATCCTATACCTTGCCATGATATAGGACCTTACTTAACTTAGTGGATCCACTAGCTTAACTTACGTGATCATCTAAAAAGAATGACCTGTCAAGTCCCACGTTGTCTACTTAGTTCTTATGGAAAGTTGAGTTAATATGAACTCACGTCCCCAATTCGATGCTCAATACTACTCCTAAAAATACTTTAGCTCATAAGTGTTTTAAACACATCTTTCTTTAGTTTTAGATAATTTCTCAAAGCTTAGCCCAAAGGCTTTCTTGGAAAACATAGTTCCTTTCTTACTCAAATGTAAAATCATTTATAAACTTCTTTGGGAATATTTAGTTCCCTAATAACTTTTGAGAAATGAACTCAACTCTTATACTCTTGGCTTAACTGGAAACTTGAGCCTTAAAAATTAAGTTAAAACGTTCAATGAAGAATCTTGAAAAACTTTAAAGACTTGCTTTGACTTACTTCTTAACTTATAAGCTTGACTCTAACTTCACTTAACTTTGATCCTAACTTTCCTCGAATTGGATGATGGATTCAAGGGTAATGATCTCATGTTTATGGATGAGTTCGTGATGCCTAGATGTACCTTAGAGTGTTGGAAACAACTATAAAACATAGGTACATTGCCAAGGAACATGTATGACAAAGTGGGGAAGGAATGAGGAAGACTGGCGTCCTTGACGCTGTGAGAGGCGTGGGGCGCCAGCCCTCAAGTTTCAGAATGGTTTGCTGGGCACCCTACATGGCGCGCCGTCCCAAGGGGGGGGGGGGGACTTCAGAGTCCCTTTTGGGGCGTGCTAGCTGGAGGGACGCCCCAGTCTTTTCCCTAGAATACCCGAATTTTCTCCTTAGTTTCTCCAACTCTAAACCCTCTCAACAAAAAAGGTTCTTTCCGCAAACACTCATAATCATAAAACCCTCAATATACAATAGATTCAACTCGAAATTCCATCCGGAAACATGTACCAAAATCAACAAGAAACTTCAACAACATAACCACAAGAATTCCACAAACACAACCACAAACTTCAACAAACACAACCAATATTTTTTTTCGGAATTAAATAAGTTTGGCGTGTGGGGGAATGAACCAACCCAACACTATGATCTCACATACCTTATTAGGGATCACCCCCGATGAAAACCACGACGATCTTGACGAACTTTGCTTCTTCTTCACTTTCTCCTCTTCTTTCCTTTTCTCTCAAGAACCCTAACTCTCACTTTTAAAAGGGAAAAATGATGTAAAATCAGCTTAGACCCTTGATATACAACCAAAAGAAGAGGTTAGGGAAAAGACCAAACTACCCTTAAAATTTCGGATGAACTTCCCTTCCCAACAGCCCAACTTCGAAAGGGCATAACTCACTCATACGAACTCGGAATCGAGTAAACTCAGCGGCGTTGGAAAGATCATTCCAAGGGCTTTCTAAACATAACTGGAAATTCACCTAACTCATCCTGAGCTAGGAGTTATGATTTCTCAAAGTTGGCCAAAAACTTATTTTTTTCCCATACTTAGCCAAATTTCCAGATTTTGAATTCTTTCCCAAAAATGACTATTTCAAATTTCCAGCTTCTTCATAGTTATTTCAACTTACACGATGTTACATTAATGCCATGTCATAATTATTTCATAATTATTTTTAAAATGTTAACCAAAAATCTTACTCCATAAAAGTCAAAAAATAAAAAGTTTTCTATTTATAAAAATAAAATAAAATAGTTATTTCTCTTACCTTTACTCAACCTTCCTCAACCCACAACCACCATTAACACCATCTCCATTCTCCTTAAATTTTTCTTCTTCATGCTGTCATTGTCTATAGCCGTGATGAGGTTCGTCTAGTTCTTAAAAATCACAGTTCAATATTTTTTTCAAAGTTTTCATCAGTAGCAACTCCTAATTTTATTTTTTTCCAATGTCTACATCCACCATTTGAACCACTATAAATTTCCTTTTCTCCATTGATGCTAATGAGTTACCATTAAAATACCTAACTATATCATCATATTTGTACACAATTTTACATAACACATTTCACCTAATTTTACAAAGACATCCAACAATCACTTTTAATCCTTCAAGACTATTAAATCTTTCTTACCTTACGGGTTGTAAAAGTATCCATAAATATGAAATGAAAACACAGATCTACAACAACACATATTTGTTGATCTAGGAAGAAAGATAATATGATAGAAAATGAAAGAGAAAAAGGAAATTGGAGAGGGCTGGGAAGGGGAGAAAGAGAGAAATGAGGGTTGGATAGGGAAAACGGTACAAGGTGATTAGAAAAAGAAAAACAAATGGGTTAGGTGGGGTGGGAAAAGAAGAAAGAAGTGAAAAAACAAACCATTCTACTTGATCATTTGTCAATTGATCCCTAAAACTCAATGAAACTAAGCATTTTAAACCCCTTACGTTGTATGAACTTCAAGCACTTGACAAAAATGACATATCATCATCCACTTCACATTTTAAATGACACATCACTTTTTTTTTATATCTATTTTTTCTTTCTTTTTTTCACTTCATTCCTCCTTCATTCCTTCACCTCTCTCCATTTTTTTTATATTAGAGATACCACCATAACCTTCCATCCTCACTAGTATCATTACATTCCTAAATAACTAACAATTATCATTTGATTTTTTTCTCTCGAATTTTTTTTCATTCATAACTTTTAATCGTATTTCTTTTACCAACATTTACATCTACCACTTGAACCACCATAAATCTCTTATCTCCATTGATGTGAACAAATAGCCATTAAAATACATCAATATACTCTTATATTTGTACACAATTTTACATAACACATTTAACCTAATTTCACAAAGACATTCAACAATCACTTTTCATCTTTCAAGACTGTTGAATCTTTATCACTTTATGGGTTATAAATTACCCCGAAAATAAAAGAAAAATATAGATCTACAACAACAATACAATTTAGTTTATATTCCCGGTAGGAAGAAAATGTGAAAAAAAAAGAGAAAAGAAACAAGAAATTGGAAAGGGCCGGAAAGGGGAGAAAGAAGAGAAATGGGGGTTTGAGAGTATAAAGAAAAAAAGAGAAATGGGGATGGTAAGGGTGGGAAAAGAAGAAAGAACTTTAAAAAAGTTAATTTTCTTATTTTTGATCTTTTTATTCTATTTTTAAAAAGAAAAAAAATTATTTTTAGTCTAAAATTTGATCTTTCACGCTCCTTCTATTCGTGACATCACACATTTGTGCCAACTCAATAATTAAGTTGTCACATAAGCTTGGTCAATGGTCAAAAAGGCTTAAAACATAGAGTTTCATTGAGTTTAAGGGTTCAATTGACAAATAGTCAAGTAGAAGGGTCCAGAATACAAACACATACAAGTAGAAGGGTCCAGAATACAAACACATACAAGTAGAAGGGTCCATCAGACCATTTCGCATTTCTTATTTATGGTAAAATTAATTCTTACCTAAATTTTGATATTCACGCTCCTTCAAAACGTGAAATCCGTATTTGTGCCAACTCAATAATTAAGTTGTTACAGGAGAAATCATCCATGAATACCTCTACAAAGTCCTCCACCATATCATTAAAAGTGGCCATTATTCACCTTTGAAAAGTCATCGGGGCATTGCAAAGTCCAAATGGCATGTATTTGAAAGCATATGTACCATAAGGACAAGTGAATGTGGTCTTCTCTTGATCTTCGGGTACAATCAAAATTTGATTATATCCAAAATACCCATCTAAAAAGTAATAGTACTCATTCCCTGCCAGACGGTCAAGATTTTGGTCAATGAAGGGGACAGGATAATGATCTTTTCATGTGGCCTTATTTAACTTCTAGTAATCCGTGCAAATTCTCCATCTAGTGACTGTTTGGGTGAGAATCAACTCACTTTTCTCGTCTTCACTACTATCATACCACCCTTCTTTGGTACACACTGCACAATACTTACCCACTTATTATTGGAAATTGGGTCCACAATACCAGCATCTAGCCACTTGATCACTTCTTTTCTCACCATTTCCTTCATCAAGGGATTTAGTCTGTGTTGATGTTGTGCACTTGTCATGTGATACTCCTCCATATATATTTTGTGCATACATAGCATTGGACTAATCACATGAATATCATACATCTGCCAGCCAAGAGATTTCTTCTTTCACTTCAAGATTCTCAATGTCGCATCAACCTGTGATTTAGACAAGTCTGCAGAAAGTATCACAGGTAAAGTTTCATTGCTACCCAAATATGCATACCTTATGTGAGCATGCAGAGATTTCAACTCTAAATATAGTTATTTTTCGATTGAGGGTTTAGGTGGAGGCCTGAATTCACGATTTGATGATTCCACCATGCCTTTTTGTGTGCCCACTACTGCAAAATTAAGGCAACCTGTCATCTATTGAGCTTCAGGATAACCATATATGTCATGTCCCACCAAAACTCTTTCCAAGGTATCCTCGAAAGTAATACATTAAGATTCTATAGCTAGATCCACAAAGGTAATGTCGAACAACTCTACATAGACGAAGGCAATTTCAATGCGCGATAGACATCAAACACTTCAACCTTATCATGTGCTCTCATGGTTAACTGCCCAACTGCTACATCGATCACAGCTCACCCCGTGGCTAATAAAGGATGCCACAAAATAAATGGGACTTCTGGATCGGGCTCAAATTTAGGACTACAAAGTCCACCGAAAATATTAACAATCCCACTCGCACCAACACATCTTCTACTACACCTCTAGCCTTGCAATAGATCTATCTACCAGTTGTAGAATGATAGTGGTTGGTTTTGGACTTCCCAACTCAAGTTTCTTGTATAAATATGCAGGCATGAGATTAATGCTAGCACCCAAATCACATAAACCCTGGGCATGAACACTTTGTCCAATTGTAATTTGCACAGTGAACCTACCAGGATCCTTCAATTTCTTTGGTAGTCTATTCTAAATTCGAGAACTGCACTCCTCAGTAAGTGCTACTGTTTCATACTCTATCAGCCTTCTCTTTTTTGCCAATATCTCCTTCATATACTTGGCATATTTAGGAATTCCCTACAAAATATCAACCAAAGGTAGGTTAATGTGAACCTGTATAAGGAGAGAGAAACTTACCAAAGCATTCATCTTCATTTTGCTTCCTGAACTTTTGTGGAAAATGACGGGGTGGTTTTATTTGAGGAACAATCTTCTCAACATTGGAGTTCTTTATCACCTCTTCTTGTTTCTTTTCTCCACTCCCTACCTCAGCATTTCTCTTCTTTGGAGCTAGTTCCTCTAGTTGTTGACCACTTCTAGTACTGACCGTATTCAATTGCTTTGGGTTGGGCTCAATGTCACCCGACAAACCTCCTTGTGGATGCAAGTTAACCGAATTTTCTACTTGCGCAACTTATTTCTTTAGATTCATCTGTGACATTTGGATGTTCCTCAAGTTCTAATTTTGCTTATCTTCCCTTGCATTGATTTTTGCATTCTCGAAACTGTTTTTACCGATTTCTACCATCACCTTTTGGAACAACTCTTCATTAGTCATACCTCATTTCTACACACTTTGACTTCCACCTTGGCTATTATTTTGATATTGTAGCCCATTTCCTTGTGCTCGGTATTGGTTGGACCGTTGCGCTTGATTTTGGTTATGATTTTGGTTTTAACACCATGATAAGTTAGGATGGTTTCTCCAACTAGAGTTGTAAGTATAACCATAGTTCTGCGTACCTCCACCATTTTGAGCATTACCCATATAGTTCACGGAGTCTAGATTTGATTCACAGTATTCAGTTGCATGTTCTCCACTACCACAGACTCCGCACCATGTAGCCAGCCAATGTGGGTAGAAAAGGGTCATACTTTTTAGATGATTCATTAATGTTTTTTAGCATAGACTAGTGGATCTACCTAGTTAAGGCATTCTATAACCCGACAAGTTATAAGACAGTCCTGGCAGCGTGGGCTAGACATTGTATCATCACATAGCTCATAGTGATGGTTGTCAGTTAGAGAATCTCCCAAACATAGTTTATTTTTGTATTCTTATATACAACTGAGATATTATTGTATTTTACAATACTTTGAGATGTTATCTATTGTTTTAACTGCTTTTTATATAAACTGCATCTTTATTGTTGTTTATTTATGCATTGAGTTGAGTATCCATGAGTTGAGTAAAGGTGAGGTAAGTGTTTCTTTCAGATTCCAGTTCATGCTTATGTGTTATTTAGAATTCCCCTCTTATGATCGTACATTCGATGTACTGACGCCATTTGGCCTGCATCATTTTATGATGCAGATACAGGTAACAAGGATCAACATCCACTACCTCGTTGATCCAATCGAGCATTTCAGAGTCATTTGGTCAGCCTCATTGCTTTCCAGAGGATCCCTTTTTATTGCTTTGTTATTTCAGCTGTTAGGATAATCGGGGGTCTTGTCCCGACATCCCTCATAGTATTTGAGGCTTCATAGACAATTACACGTTATTAGTTCAATAGTCTTATTCATTTCAGTTGCTTAGTCATAAGACATGAGTTGCCACTTTGTCTAATTGAATGTTCCTTTTAAAACATTCTAAGTTTTATCTATTGAGACAATTATATTTTGTGTTGAGTAAGTCTTTCGTTGAGTAGTAAGCTAGGCCAAGGGTTCTCTTGGGGACAACAATGGTTCTCGAGTGTGAGTCCCTCCCAGGGTGTACGTTCGGGGCGTGACGGATCTTAACAACCTCAGTCTTCTTAGGATCAACCTGAATACCATCACTGGAGAAGATATGGACAAGGATTTCAATCGACCTCAAACAAAATGTACACCTGCCAAACTTAGAAAACAATTGTCGATCCTTGACATCTTGCAAAACAAAACTGCAAATGATAGGCATGATCATCCTCACTCCGAGAATAAATCAATATATCATAAATGAACACAATCATGAACATATACAAGTATTGCTTGAATAGTCTATTAATCAAATCCATAAAAGTTGCAAGAGCATTCGTTAGTCCAAAAGATGTAACTAAGAATTCATAGTGACAATACTAAGTTTGAAAATTCATCTTCGGGATTTTACACTCCCTTACTTTCAATGATGATAACCTGATCGACAATCAATCTTCGAGAATAAGCTAGCACCTTGAAGTTGATCGAACATGTAATCAATCATTGGGATGGGATACTTAGGCCTCATTTGCTTGCACTTTATGGAGGTCTGAATCTTAATCATTCAGATTTAGTCCATTAAGTATGTTTGGTTTTTAGATTTGAATCTTACTTATTCAGATTCACTCCATCTTAATGGGTCTTAATGAGTCAGAATGAATCAGATCTATAACACAGTCTTAATACCATTCTCACTCTATTAAAATAATAAGCATTCTTTCATAAAAAAATTCTTTTCTTCCTTGATTTTCTTTTGGGCAAGTTTGAAGTTTCTTCCTCTCCTTTTCCAACCAAATACAATTTTTTTTTCTTTTGAATAAGTAAATTTTCATACTCTTTTACAAGTTTATGTAATATTTTTAATATATACAGTATTCTTGGATGAATTGATATTTATGAAGAACTTTTCTTGTCATAATTCGTTTGTTTCCAAAACTTCTTTGAAAGAAGTTATTATTGTCTCTTGAGAAAACAAATAAATAATTTTTTTGAAGTGGGTTATAATCTTAATCTTGAAACAATTTTTTGGAAGAAATTATCTTGGGTTTGGATTATAACTTTATTGATATAGTGTATAATTCCTAATTTTAAAAATAAATAAATTATGCATATACTCGATATATATTGAAATCAAACAATCTTAATGATTCAATGTTCAGACCTAGAAACTATATCTTAATATTCAGATGTGCATTTAGATTCTGACATCTTAATCTTAATGTGTATCGTAAAATTCAGATTTAGACGTTTTAATCTTAATGAAAATAAATGAGGCCTTAATCTTGATTCTGACCTTGTTCAATTGTTGATAATAAATACCCATGTAAAGAGAATAATCTTTCTTCCGAACAAACAAAACTGGGGTACCCTATAGAGAGATACTTGATCTAATGAAACCCTTATCCAAGAGGTCTTTTAACTTATCTTTCAACTCTTTAATCTCTTCCAAAGCCATTTTGCAAGGAAGAATAGAGATAGGCTACATATCTAGAAGAAGGTCAATTCTGAAGTTGATTTCCCTTTCAAGATGAACACCACAAAAATCATTTGGGAACACTTCCAGAAACTCATTAAAAACTAGAACTGACTCAAGAGTAGGGGCTTCAGAATTTTTATCCCTTAACCGAACAAGATGATAGATGAATCCTTTAGAAATCATCTTCCTAGTCGTAAGGCATGAGTTGAATTGACCTACAGGCTCTAAATTTCCACCCTTCCATTCTAAGATACATTCACTCAAAAATTGAAATTTTAACAATTGGGTTCTATAATAAATGTAAGCATAACAAGAATGAAGCCAATCCATACAAAGAATAAAATCAATGTCTATAATTTCTAACTCTAAAATATCAACTTAGGTGATTTTCTTAAAACTAATACTTGACAATTTCTATAGACCCATTTAGGAACAATAGAATCACCAATAGGAGTAGAGACTGGAAAAGTTCTAAAAGAATTTCAGGGGCAACATCAAACTTCATAGCCACATAAAGAGTCACAATAGGAAATGTATCACCTTGATCAAGCAATGTATAAACATCATACTGAAAGACTCGTAACATACCAGTGGAAACATCTGGAAAGCTCTCTTAATCCTGATAAGCCTGAAGAGCATTGAATCTGTTCTAACGATGAGCACCACCAAAACAATAAGAAGTATCTTGGTGAGCTGGGCGACCTAAAAAAAGTACTAGGGTGAGTTTGACGACCATCTCTACCCTTTCTTGCAAGCGAATGACAATCTCTCAATCTATGACCAACCTTACAACAACCATAGAAACCATCGGTACCGGCTAAGCATCTCATGTTGCCGTAATTTTGGCAAGTGGGGAAAGTAGATCTACTAGAACCACCTTCTTGAGGCTTGGAGTTAGAAACCTTATCCATTTTGAATCTTTGAGCCGGAGAACTAGATGAATTTTGACTAGGGAATTTTGTCTTAACTGAGAATGACAACCTCCACCGAACCTTGAGTAAGAGAAATCACCACCATCTTTTCTTGCCCTCTTTGATTCTCTAGCATTTTCCTTAAGATTTTCCTCCTAAATTTGTAAAGCATGAGTCATCAACCTTAAGATATCCATCTCCTTGATCAACATGGTGGTTTTTCACTCTTTGACTACTATTTTGGATACACCTGAAACAAACTTAATCATTCGTGCTCTAGAGTCGATAACCATTATCGGAGCATACTTAGACAACTGAGTAAACTTCAAAGAGTATTCCTTCACACTCATACTCCCATGCCATAAGTTTATAAATTCTTGCACTTTAGCCTCCCCAATATCAAGGGGGAAAAACTGATCAAGAAATACTCCTTTGAAATTGTCTCAATCCAAGGGACCTGCATCAATTTTCCTTTCTTCCATCCATTGAGTTAACCACACTTGAGAAATCCGTTTCAATTGATAAGAAGACAAGACTAAATTTTCCACTGGAGTAACTCCCATAATGTCCACAATCTTTTGAATTCCCTCAATAAACTCTTATGGATCTTCATCTATTTTCGAACCATGGAATTTTGGAGGATTCATCCTTGTGAAGTCTCTAACCCTTTTCGTCGTCATAACCATATTTGTGTTCATGGGAGCTACAACATCTCTATTAGCTTCTTCCATAATAGCTTGGGCCAACACTTGGAAAGTGGCACTTGCTTGGACAAAAGATCGACCAGAGCTTATGGAGCTTTAGGTTCCACATTCACATTCACGTTCCTTCTAAACAGAGTTCTTCTTCGTTGCATCATTCTGAAATGCATAAAACATGAGTTTGAATGAAACATTACAGAGTTCAACTCTATTGCACGACTTAGGAGTATGAAAGAAGTGAAGTGTTTCTTAAACGTCTAATAATCTCTTATTCATAAATATGGTGCGTTTCATACTCATGAACAAGACTTTACTAAATATGGCTTATCAAACATCTAGACTGTTTAAAACCTTAGTCCGATACCAAGTTTGACACGACCCAAGACTATACCCTAAATGTAGCATGGTGAATAGGATCCCAAAAGACCCTAAAGAGTCCACTTGACATAAGCATGAAACTATGATAACAACATAAAAGAATGAATCATATTAGCAGAATGTAAGTCTCAAAGATTCATCACAATATGGAATCAAATCAGAAGATAAAGACTTCATAAACTGAAAGTACTAAGTCTGACATAAGCTTCTACTAATAGATATGGATAGGGCAAGCCCTAGATCATGAAATAAATCTGAAAACTTAAAGTATATGTAAGAGATAGAAGATCTCATAGTGGTCATGCTCTCGAACCATGAAGAATCACCAAAACCTAAGCAAATTGATAAATCCAATTCTAGACACGGTCGGATGGAGGAATATTAGAACCTATATTATAAGACAATAAAGACAAAAGAAATATATGCTTCAGTACTCAGATAGTACCGAATATGAGGAAGGATACATGAGTAAATACATGATGTCATAATGAATTAGAAAAATCACAACATAAGCTTAATTCTAATCCTTCAAGGAAATCATAAATTGTTGTGAGAGATACCATTAATCGACATGAACCATGTAAGCTATAACCAGGAGTTTAGTGTACTGCTCCCGTAGAAAAAAGAGAGTATCTTACTTGTCATAGCAAGAACAATGTTCTTAAGCTTAGCTGAATCCACTAGGTAGTTATGGGACAAATAAATTTCTACCAAAGAACTCTGGTTCTACTAATGGGTGAGCCTTCATCCCAAAGTCCACTCAATGCTAAGTAAACTCTCAATGGAAATTATGCATAATCAAATCATATTCATACTTCTTGAAATTGTAAAGCCAAACCAATCATAAACTTTATATCATAAGAATAGCTTTATAAAACAATGATTTCATATCATACTCATTAGAGACACTTGTGTAAAGCATCTTAATCGGGATCATCTTTCCATAATAAGAATTACTTCAATAGGAAGCATTGAGTTTCATAAAATGTGTTGGATACTTTATCTAAAAGAATCAAAAATTCATAAGTTCCACAATTCATAATGCATTCATATATTCAAACTTTGTTCCTAATCATAAAGTATTCATATATCATGGGTTCATGTAAAATCATGGAAAACATGTAATTATGATCAAATCATACATAATAAGATCAAATTTGAAGAATAAACTCAATGACAATTGAACCCATTCCTAAACATAAAACCCTAGAATTTTGGGTGAGAATTGATAGAGAGATTTTGAAGTTTCTTTGGGACCCTATGGATGGAGAGGGATCCATTGATGAATTTCTTGCATAGCATGATAAAACTCTTACTTAAGAATTGTGAAGAGAATACTTGAAGCTTGAAGAACTCCAATTCACCTTAAGACAATCCTTGGAGAAGTAGATTTCAAAGTTTAGGAGATTGAGAGAGAATGGGAGGGGTTTGTAGTATAAAAATAGTTATATGGCTTGAGAATAGTGTAGAAACGATGTAGTTTAGGGATTAAAAGGGTAGGAAAAAACCCAAATAATCCTAAGAAAATTATGTCGGAACACTTATACGAACCCATGTATGGTCCGTACTCCCTTCTATGGACTATACTGGTCATCCATAAAAAAAAAGCATTGAAAGTTCAATCCTCTTATCAAAAACCATGAGCACACATCACGAACCGTAGTCAAATCGATGACCTATAAAAATCATTTGTACACTTCAAAGTCTGAAAAATTTCACTATGTTTAAGACACAAACCACGAACCACATGAACGGACCAAATTTCCTTCTATGGTCCATATTGTCTAGTCGTAGGACTCAAATGCTGAAATTTCACCTTTCTAAAAAATGAATTACGAGCCTCGACCATGACTCATACTTGCTTCCACAAGCCGTCCTTTTGAATTATACAAACCCATCTGAGACTTGACTTTTCCAAACTATCAGGACATCATCTACGAACAGCCATTACAAACCATAGAATGAAGTATGATCTGTACTTGGCCTCGTACAAACTTGCACAAATAAAGTTTTCTGCAGCTTTCTTTCGAAATTAAACTTCCAACTTCTGAGGTGTTACTATTCCCTTAACTTCTATTTTTTTAAGTTTAGTTATTGAAAAATTTGAGGTCCAAATTAGTTTCTCCCTTCGCCCAAATTTAGGGAATGTGAACCTTATGTCGAGGGGAACATAATAACCAAGTTAGTTTTCCATCTTGTTGCTAAACTCCATATGTCAAGTTTTGACTTAATTTCTAGCCTGACTTAATTGCTAAACTCCATATGGGTATTGTTAGTCCCAATTGTTGTGTATATTCCATTTCTGATAGTGTGGAAGCTTTTTAAGGTTCATCTGAAAGGAAAAGCATTTAAGTAGAGGTACGAGTGTGGTTTTGACTTTGAGGTAGCTTACAGTTTCCTCTTTTAGACTTATCGTAGTTAGTTTATATATAAAATAAGTAACATGATCGTTAGAAAGGTTGTAGAATGATAATTTAGGCTTGTGTGATCCTTAGACTCAGTTTTGCCATTTTTGAGATTTTAGACTAGAATTTTAGCCTAAAGCCTTCATTTATGTTAGATTCAGCTTTGTTCTGGCATTCTAGGATCCTTAGAATGCTTTTAGGTAGCTTAAAACTTATATTTATCTATATTTGGTGGTTTGGTAGGATTGTGTATCCTTTAGGTTATTTTGAGCTATTATTGTAATATAATTGTGATTATGAGCATGACATCTCAAACTTGGACGGGCTAGGGTTCTATTATAGTACGATTGTACTATGATAGGCGTTTACCCTATTGATTATATGATTTTATTGTACCTTGAATGGTTTGTTTGTGATTGACATACATTCATAGTCATGATATCTTCCAATTGTATGGTGAGCTCTTTATTCAATTAGGGTTATATGAATGCGATAAATTTGTGTAAGTTTATAGTCAGACATTGAAGGTTGTTGTCATTGACTTGAGATACTTAGAAATTATTTATGAATGAATCATTGTCCCATATTTGTGCTTAAAAAGTAATTTTTAAATGAGAAGGTTTTTGAAATGAAGAAAACCTTCGCCTTTTATTTATGGTAAAATCAATTGTGAGTTGTATTTGTATATAGTCTTTTGTTTTGACTCTTTTACTATTGATTTTTAGCGCGTAATTATGAATATCCCATATTATGTGTTGTTGAGTGTCAATCATATGCTTAGTGAATGATTTGCTTGAGGAGAAACAGTGGTTCATGTTTGGCAATTTGATGAGTTTGTAATTTACTAACTTACTGAACTAATATTCATGGATTGAAACAGATTATAACTGTATGAGAATAATCTATATTTCTTCATTTATGAGTAACTAAATTTGTATCTAGGGGTGTTGATTAACGTTCAACTACACCTCATCCGATACTAGGTGTAGACAATCGTAATCTACTATAAGCCCAACAATTGAGTTGGGGTCGAACCCACAGGGAGCGGTACAAGTTTGAATTCAACTATAAAGTTTTAAATGCCATTTAGATGGTTGTAGGAATAGAAATTGTCAAAAATACTTAAATAAGTCAAAAGGGTGTCAATTAGCAACTAAAGCAATCACGAACAACAGAGGTAATCAAGTAATTAGGAGATACTCAGGAGCATGACCAAATAACCGTCAATTTCGCTAAACGGGCTCTCGATAATTACTAAAGGTTTCTAAATCTTAGTAAGTAGGTTGGACCTTAGATGCAATAGTTTAATCTCGAACAATTACTACGATTCAAGTGATTTCTTTCGAACATCAACAAGCTTAAAAATATAAACAGCCCAAAACCTCTTTCGAGCTAGATAGGTAGCCTTGAGCCTAGAATTCACTCTCTCAAGATAAACCCACAACAACCCAAATACTACAAACGCTAAACTATAACCTTGGTTTTACACCTGTCTCTCGAGCAAGCATAAAACACTAAGCAAAATTTAAATAAGCAATCCAATTCATCAATTTAACACCAGTTATAAATCAAACCCACATCAAAATAGCAATAACTTCAATAATCCCTAACTACTATCAGCTAATTTCAAAAATTTGTCACATGGTTATACCCCAAAAATGAGGGTTTTAACTATTCATCATAAAAAGTAAGGATTCAATACCTATTACATTTTCTATGGCTGGGTATTGATCTTCAAAACCTTAAAATGAGTTAATGTAGCTTCAAATACAAAACCCAATTCGAAATCTACTTGAAAATTACTTCAAAAACTAACAAGAACAGTGTTTTCGTTCTAATTCTGAGTTTTTACAATGTTTTCAATGCCTTCTCTCTTTTCAAAAAATTAATTTATACTCTTTCAAAATTTGACCTTTGGGTAAATCGGCGAAGTAAGTCGCGCTTCGCCAACAGATGGGTGAGACCAATCACTTCCTATCAATTACCTTCTTATCTTAAGTTTACACCTATTTCACAGTGTGACTTTAGGTGATCAAAGTCAGGGTCGCAATCGATTCCGCGATGCACCACCCTTTGCTCTTGTTGATCGTCATTCTGCATGCATCCTCACTAATGGTCATGTAAACATCAGCGGACTAACCCGTCATCGCTGATCCAATAGGTGAGTCACCGATAGGGCATGTCGTTCCCCCAATTTCTCTCGCCTCAGGTATACTGTAACTTTGGGCAGGCTAAGGAGCCACTGGGCGGTTCGCCGAATGGTTTCGGAAGCTAAAGTTTCTTCAAATATGAAAGTATTGCAAAAAGAAGGAACCCCTCCTTAAAAAAAGGTTGAGTGACAAGTCAAGGTTTAAGTTCTCAAATAAGAAAAACAAAGAAGAATAATAACTTGAGAAGAGGTGATGATGATTGCAACAATGCTTTGAAAAGGTATAAGTCACCAATCCAAATTGGCCATACCTTAACCCTCAGCCCCATTACAAGACTAAAATACCCTTGAGATCTTGCGTGAACTAGGTTGTGTAATGATTGGAAAGTATGAAACCTATGTGACAAAGCTTGCATTTGTCTCTCTTTTCACAGAGTGAGAGTTGCATTGATTCCTATTATCTTTGTTGATTCTCTTTGTGAGAGCATGGAACTTTTTTGTATGTGAGGAAACTTTAATGCATTTGTTGAAATATTTTCTTGGATTAGACAAGAAGCTAAGGTGAACATGAGTTTGTGTTGAAACTAGCTAGTCATCATTTAAAGCTTTTTTATAATGATTGAGAGTAACATGTTATTGAGAGTAGTCTTGCTATAGCACTTGCATGTTAGCTTTGATTGAGTACTGTTGTAGACACCGTTATTCAGCTTATTGTATTCTTGATTTACTTGAGGATAAACAAAAGTTTAAGTTGAGTGTTTTGATGAGTGGTAGATTTGCACTTATTTAAGGTACATTTATCTCAATTATTAGCTTCCTCAATGCCTAATTTTTTCCAAGGGCAATCCATCAAAATATATGGTGAAGTAAATAGATGTCGCCAAGTTTGAAAGTGTTGGCAGTCAAAATGAAGGCTCAAAAGGCAATACAGGGTAGAAATCAGCGAGTCGCCGAAGTTATAAAATAGAATTGAATCACAATCAATAACACCTCATACTTGAGAAAGGTCATAATAACAATTTTCAGGTGCTTTTGGTGCCATGCAACGAAGGCCATGCACGACACGTGGACTGACCCACGGACCATGGGTTTGGTCTGTGGATCGGCCCCCAGCAAGACCCAGAGGACCACGAACCATGACTAGACCAACATATCATTGTTTGGTGCATGGTCTGTTGATTGGTGTCCGTGGGTCATGGCCTCGATTTCATGTTTCTGACGCTAGACGATGGACCAACAAGACGGACCATTGGTCAGACCACGGTTCGTCGGTCAGGGTCCGTAGGTCGTGGGTCGACAGTTATTTTTAGGGGAAACTGGGTCTTATACTAATTAGTGTATCCTCATACTATGTCATTTTACCCTTCACTAAGACCCCTATATAAGCATTTAACACCAAATTTCCCTCAATTAAAATCATTCTCTAGAATTTTTAAAATAAGAACAAGTCTCCTCTACAAATATTTCACTCTCTAGAAGTCTTGAAAAAGAAGAGTCCAAGCTAGGGTTTTCAAGTCAAGTCTCCATTCCACTATTGAAGATATGTAATTGGCTTGAGGTATGATAGTTTTCATCTATGGATTCATTCCATTCATGGCATTCCCAAATTCTCCTATTTTCAAAGTTAGAATTCCCCAATTGAGTTAGGGTTTTCTTCTATGTTGTGGGTTCTTCTAATTGTTGATTTAATTGATTGATTTATGATTTATGATGACTCCCCATGTAATCCCATGTTTTCCAAGTCATGACCATACAATGTGGGATTTGGATTATGAAAGATGCTTATATGAAATCAAGCATGAATTGATAGAATTATATGATTTTAAGATGATTGTATATGATCCCATATCTAACCCATGATTTCTAGATATTGATGCATGAAAGTGGGTTTGAACTATGGAATGATGAATTATGAAAGTTAGCATGTTCTTATGGAGTTATGTATGTGATTTCAGGATGCTTTTAGAGTGAAGTAGCAATGATGATGATGTCGTTGCTGTATTGTTGAAAGGATTTTCACATATACACATCTATGCATGATTGTGAAAGGCATTCTCACATAATATAGGTTCCTAAGGTTGAAAGGCTATTCTCACCTAAAATGAACCAATGATTAAGGAATAATGTTAGTGTTAAGGCAAGAGGCAATTGCCCATGTTCCTTTATGAGCTATGATGAATAGGATTAAGAACTATTCCGTGGAAGTTAAGCTTAGCACCAAGTGGAGAAGTGGCAATTACCCCAGTCCCATACCTATGTGCCCTCATAGGATTTTCTAGAAAGACATTAGCTAGTGGATCCACAATAGCTAGAAGTTCATGGTCCTTACTGTGGCAAGTAGGACACCCCTTTTCAGTGTGAGGTAGACACCATATTCCATGTTGCTAGCTCACATGGTCTTATATGTCGGTTAAGACTACTTCCTGCCATTAAGCAAATGTTATTATGAAATAAGGCTACTTCATGGAAGTATCGTAAGGATGTTCTAAGATGAAGTTCACTTGCATTGATCATGGTTTAGTGACTTATGGTTTCTAACTCTCACAATCCATGTTTTAGCTTGATCATTGCACGTTTATGAAAATGTCCCTTTTTAGAATGATTTAATGTTTATATGAATAGATATCATACTTAGTACAATGTTTTATACTAACGCATTCTCTTGCCTACATTTCCCCAAATGTGGGGTCCGACAGTCAGGGTTCCCGGTTTCGTTGCTAGAGGTTGATTTGCGAGATTTCCAAGCTTTGGTGAGTCCTCATACTTTGAGGAATGATATTCATTGTGCTTAGTTTCCTTCTTATTCAGTTTTGGACATGCTATATGGGATAGGCCCAATTTCATTATATTGTACTAGATGGCTATTGAGACAAAGTGTTTAAGACTTCCGGTTTACTTTTATAAAATTTTGGACTTGAAATGTTGTTTTATGTCTTATGTTATATTTCTTATGTCATGAATGCTAAGTGGATTGTATGGGGCCTCTCGGGGTCCTATACGCCATGTTACATCTAGAGGGTACCCCTGGATCATGAAAAACTTGGTAATCAGAGCACAAGGTTTAGAATGGTCCTAAGATGTCTCATAAGCCACGTTAAGTAGTGTCTTGCTCATGAGTGTGAAGCACGCCACATTTATGAATGAGAGGCTACAATATGATTAGGAAAACTCCACTTTTTTCATTACTCTAAAGTCATGAGATAGATTTTAACTCTATAAGGTCTCTCTCATAATCTTTACCCAATGCTTTACATGATATGGCTACTAGAAAAGACTATGTTAGAAGGAATGTGATGGAGAATGTGAAACAAGAAGCTCCTCCTCAAGCTCCGGTTGATCCTTTGGATGAGCAGGTGACTAACGTGGAGTTAAGGGTTGCTTTTCAAGTCTTGGTTTAAGCAGTGACGGCTCAAGCCAATAGGAAGGTTGTGGTTCTCATGAACCCAAATGTGGGTACGACGACATCTAGAGTGAGCAACTTCACTAGGATAAATCCCCCAAAGTTTCATGGTTCTAAGGTTGAGGAATATCCTCAAGAGTTCATTGATGAGGTTTATAAGGTGTTGATGATCATGGGAGTGACGCCGGTGGAAAAGGCGGAGTTGTTCGCTTATCTACTTAAGGGTGTTGCTTAAATGTGGTTCAACTAATGGAAAGAATGGAGACCTGAAGATATGGGTCCTCTTGATTAGGAAAAGTTCAAAGTTGTTTTCCTTGATAGATTCTTTCCCCTTGAGATGAGGGAAGAAAATGTTCTTGAGTTTATCAACCTTCATCAAGGAAATATGAGTGTGAAAGAATATGCTTTGAAATTCACACAATTATCCCGATATTCTCCCTCAATAATTGTCGATCCTAGGGCAAATATGAGTAAGTTCATTTCGAGTATGTTCGAAATGGTGGTTAAAGAGTGTCGTACCGCCATGGTTGTTAATGAGATGGATATCTCTCGTCTTATGGTTCATGCTCAATAGATCGAAGAGGATAAACTTAAGGAAAAGTCTAGGGAGACAAAGAGGGCTAAAATTGGTGATGGAAATTTCTCTCATGCAAGGTCCGATTGACATGATCGTCCTATATTTAGACAAAGGTTTTCCAGTCAAGGTTCCTCCAATGCTCCTACTAGGTTCAACAAAGATAGGGTGTCTAACCCTAAGCCTCAAGGAGGAGATGTTAGTGGGTCCTTGTTGCCTAATTGTGCTAAGTGTGGAAGGAAGCATGCGGGTATATGTCTAGCAGGTTGCAATGCTTGTTTTTTCGTTGTGGTAAGATGAACCACAAGATAAGAGATTATCCTTTGGTTGCTAAGAATGAAGGGGATAATCGTCGAAGGGCTCAACCTAATCCTTCATCCAGTCCTAGTAGAGGTTAGAAGCAAAACAAGTTTTATGCACTTCAGACTCGTGATGAACAAGAGGGTTCTCCCTATATGGTTACCAGTATGTTTAAAGTCTTCCAATTTGATGTTTATGCTTTACTTGATCCCAGTGCCACCTTGTATTTTGTGACGCCATATGTGGCTATGAGGTTTGATGTGATTTCCTTGTCCCATAGAGATACTCTTGTTGACTTGGTAGAGCTTGATATGCTAGATTTTGATGTTATCCTTTTTATGGATCGGCTGCACTCATGTTATGCTTCTATTGTTTGTAGAACTCATGTAGTCAAGTTTCAGTTCCCAAATGAGCTTGTCCTAGAGTGGAAAAGGGGATATTTTATGCCTAAGGTTCGGTTTTTCTCTTGTCTTAAAGCTAGGAAGATGATTTATAAGGGTTGCATTTACCATCTAGTTAAGGTGAGGGATGTGGATTCCGAAACCCCTACTCTTGAGTCGATCCCCGTTGTTAATGAGTTTCCAAAAGTATTCCCAAATGATTTACCCGATATTCCTCCCGAAACGGAAATACCGTATGGCTCAGATACGCAACCTATTTCTATTCCTCCTTACCGTATGGCTCCGACAGAACTAAAGGACTTGAAAGAACAATTGAAAGATTGGTTAGATAAGATCTTCATCCGACCTAGTATCTCTCTATGGAGTGCTCCAATTTTGTTTGTTAGACAAAAGGATGGTTCTCTTCATATATGCATTGGTTATTGTCAATTGAACAAGGCGACCATTAAGAATAAATATCCTCTTCCAAGGATAGATGATTTGCTTGACCAACTTCAAGGAGCAAGTTACTTCTCTAAGATTGACCTTCGATCGGGTTATCACCAATTGAGGGTGAAGGAAGATGACATTCCAAAGACAGCTTTTCGAACTCAGTATAGTCATTGTAAGTTTTTTGCAATGTCATTTGGATTGGCTAATGCTCCGGCGACATTTATGGATTTGATGAATAGGGTTTTTACACAATACCTTGACATGTTTGTGATTATGTTGATTAATGATATATTGATCTACTTGAGAAGTGAGGATGACCATATTGATCATTTGAGGATCGTGTTGCAAATTCTCAAGGACCAACAACTCTTTGCAAAGTTTAGCAAATGTGAATTTTGGCCAAGGTCCATAGCTTTCCTTGGTCACATTGTTTCAAGTAAGGGTATTGAGGTAGATCCTAAGAAGGCGGATGCAGTCAAGAGTTGGCCTAGACCTCTATCTCCTTCGGACATTAGAAATTTCTTGGGCTTGGTTGGTTACTACAGAAGGTTTGTTGAGAGGTTTTCTTCGATTGCCTCTCCATTGACAGCATTGACACAAAAGAAGGCTAAGTCCATATGTTTCGAAGCTTGTGAGAAGAGCTTTCAGGAATTGAAGGATAGACTTACTTCCGCTTTGGTGTTGACGTTACCAGAAGGAATGGATGGTTTTGTTGTTTATTGTGATGCCTCGAGAATTGGGTTAGGATGTGTGCTTATGAAAAATGAGAAAGTTATTGCCTATGCTTCAAGGAAACTAAAAGTTCATGAAAATAGTTATCCTACCCATGACCTTGAACTGGCGGTGGTTGTGTTTGCCCTAAAGATTTGGAGGCATTATTTGTATGGTGTTCATGTAGATGTGTTTACCTATCACAAGAGTTTGCAATATGTGTTTAATCAGAAGGATCAAAATCTTCACCAAGGAAGGTGGCTTGAGTTATTGAAGGATTATGATATGAGTGTTCTCTATCACTCCAGTAAAGTGAGTGTGGTTGCAGATGCTCTTAGTCGGTTGTCTATGTGTAGTGTTTGTCATATTGAAGAAGATAAGAAGGAATTTGTTTGAGATGTTTATAGATCTTCCGGGTTGGGTGTTCAGTTTGTGGACTCCACCAAGGGTGGTGTTATAGTTCACAATGGTTCTGAATCGTCTTTTGTGACAGATGTGAAAACCAAGCAAGGTCTTGATCCAACATTTGTTGAATTAAAAGAAGCGGTGATTAAAAAGTCCATTGAGGCTTTCTCCCAAGGGGGAGATAGGGTACTTAGATATCAAGGTCACTTGTGTGTTCCTAATGTAGATGGATTGAGGGAACAGATCTTTTAAGAAGCCCATAGTTCTTGGTATTCCATTCACTCGGGAGCCACAAAGATGTACCGTGATTTGCAGGAGGTCTATTGGTGGAATGGGAAGACGAAGGATATTGTAGGATTTGTGGATAGATGTCCTAATTGTTAACAAGTGAAAGTTGAGCATTAGAAACCGGGAAGTTTGTCCCAAGACATTAGCATTCTGATAAACGCTCATCCACTGCTAAGTGTGGGTGATCGTAATCTAGTATAAAACCCAACAAAAGGTTGGGGTCGAACCCATAGGGAGAAATACAAGTTCGAATTCAGTTACAAAGTTATGAATGTAATCTAATTGGTGGTAGGAATAGAAATTATCAAAAACATTTAGTTAAATTGAAAAGGGTGACAACAAATGTCAGATGTGGGGATTAGGTTTATCAATTAGCAAATAAAACAATTACGAAAACAGGGGTTTTAACAAGATTAAGAGGAATTCTCGGGATGTGATCAATTATAAGTTAATTACACTATATAGGTAATTGAAATTTTACAATAATCTACTGAATCATTGTGGGTAGGCTAGACTATAAGTGCAATAGTTTTCTCTCGAACAACTATTACGGTTTGGGTGAGTTCTCTCGAACCTCGACAAGCTTTACACTACAAAACAGCCCACAACCTTAATTTATCCACTCTCTCGAGCTAGATAAGTAGAATCGAGTTTAGGATTCACTCTATCGAGTTGAACCCATATAAACCCAATAACTACAATCATTAATCAAAAGCTTTGGTTCCAAAACCACTTTTTCAAGCAAGCCAAGAACTCTAAGTTAGAATTGCATTAGCAACTACAATTAATAGATTAAAACCCAGCTAATGATTAAACCCACATTAAAACAACAAATAAATCATTAAACAACAATACCCATAAGCTAATTAGACAAATAATCAGATGATCACACCCCAAGAATTGGGGTTTTAGTTACACATCATAAAAAGAGAGAAACGATTAGCAAATACATTAGTCATGATCTGGGTAAAAGTTCCCAAGTCTTTACAATGGTCCAAATAGACTAAATTCCAAAACCAACTTGCAAATCCTCAAGTTTTAGGTTCAAAAGCTTCAAAGTCTACAATGGAAACTCAAAAACTCAGAGAAAAACTCAAAACTCTCGAACTCATGGAAAGAGAAACGTAAGAAGTCTCTAAAATTTCATTTAAAATTACTATTTATAGTTGCCCAATTTTTCGCCTGAAAGACAATTGGGCGAAGTAAGTCGGGCCTCAACGAGCCAGTCGGCGATCCGCCCTTTGCTCCAATCCATCACCGGTTCGCATTGGCCTTTTGTCTTCAGGGTTCTGTGACTTAAGGCGATCAAGGTTGCCATAGTGGAATCGTTTGGCGATCCGCCGACTGCCCATTTCTATCGCCAAATTGGTTCTTCCCCAGTGTTGGTACACTGCAAATTTGTGCAAGCTAAAGAGCCACTGGGAGTTCGCCGAGTGGTCTTGGTGATCACCAAGATCGGTTTTCTTCACTTCTTGAGCTTGTTTGCTCCTTTTTGCCCGGTAGTGTCCTTGCCTTGCTCCTTAGCTTCATAGCTGCAAATCAACCCTTTAACATCATTTTAGAGCATAAATTAGGCATTTGAGGACGCTAAAACTATCAAAACAAAGGCCTAAATGAATCGAAATCTCGGCCTCATCAACACCCCCAATATAAACTTTTGCTTGTCCTCAAGTAAAACTCAAGATCAATCGGTTCAACAAGGATGTCTACAAACAATGCTACTTAAGACTCAACATAGATGCACACAAAAGGTTCAAACTACACATACAATGCTCAATTATGCACTCAAAGATTCAAATTGTGACTAACTATTATAAAGTGTACTCAAGATCACAATGCTTGCTTCAAATGCAAGTTCAAGCTCAACAAAGGTATTCAAATGCCCTCACAACAAATATGATTCCATAATCACACAAAAATTTCTCTACAATTTAATGTTCCGGAATCACAAACAACTCTCATACTTACAAAGATGAACACATGCATGAATCCATCCTTAGGCTTGCCCTTATTTTCCAATCAACATTCGTTTCAGCTCACTCAAGATCACAAAGGTCTTTTTAAGGCTTGTAATGAGGTTTAGTGTAAAGGTATGGTTATTTAGGCTTAGTGGCTTCTACCTTCATGAAGTATGGCTTGAAAATCACTTTTTCTCCTTCTCATTCACATTCAAACGTGATCATAATCCACCCCATTATTCAACCAAACATGAAGCACCGGACACCCCATTTCTTTTACTATTTTTACACACTTTATTTCACAACTTTTTCTCTTTTTCAGTCTTTTTCTTTTCTTTCTTCTCTTTCTCTTTCTTACTTTTTTTTTACATAGAGGGGTTCCATCTTTTTTCACAACAATCCATCAAAGAGGCAATTTTTCACACTTCTTGACTTTCTTTCTTTTTCACCACACCCCAACTTAGGATTTTGGACTAAGTTGGCTATTCAAACAAACCAATACTTCATGAAGATTATGAGTGATGGGATAAAAGAGGTCAAAGTTGTTCAAGTTTCTTCCAAGAAAAGGATAGGCTCAAAAGGTGCCAAGAAAGGTCCACACATCTCACAAGGTTGGCCACAAAGAGGTATATTGTTAAATTGGTTCACTCTTCAAAATTTTTGCCTAATATCATTTCAATTGCTTGCTTCACTAAATCAATCGGACCAACGGAGCAAATTCTAGGTGCCATTAGGCACAATGTTTAAGACAACCTTACCACACAAGGCATTGATACAATTATCAAACAAGACTTCACACTTTCTAGCTAGCGTGCAATGCTCATCACAAGAGACTTCATCGACAATCGGCTAGTCATAACGAGATGCTAAAAGTTTACATATTGCCTATGTAACTTAGTTTGCCTCACCGTAACCTCACATCCATGTCGTTCAATTAAGAGTACTATTCAAGTGATCGGTATTGACCACAACTGACAATCGAAAATGCAAGAGAACAAGGTGGTATTTCTAACAAGTCTCCACCCCACCAAAAACATCCAACATTGTCCTCAATGTAACAAAGAACTAACATAACATAAAACTAAACAAAAGACAGTAATACAAAAATGAGATGCACTATACAAAAATGAGATGCACTAGCACTAAACGAACAGAACAGGGTTAGAAGGAATCTTCACTAGGTGGCCATTCGGCAAAGTATTGTGGAGGGCGCCGAACCACTCGGCGAACCGCTTAACTGCATGTATCTCGCTAAAATATCCAGAACGCTACCACTACAATTAGGACCAAAAGGCGATCGAGATCAGATATGCCGAACAGTATCAACGCATCGCCTAGTGTGCGTTAAACATCACCGAAGTTTCCAGAACTCCGACCCTACAAGACTATGCAAAGGGCGGTGAAAGTCGGGATCGCCCAATTTCTTTGGCACATCGCCGAGTAGCCTAACTACATTGCTAAATATTCCAGCATCTGATATCACTCTTGATACCACAAAAGTGAGCAAAGTTGAGATTGCCGAGTCCCCTCGACGGCTCGTTGAAATGGTCCTGGCATCACAGAGTCACCCATACCTGCACATTAGCACACATTATTCAAAACAGTAACACTTGGGTTGCCTTCCAAGAAGTGTCTTATTTAACGTCGTGGAACGATGTGGAAATTCTTTCAAGCATCTTCCAAATACACACTTCGAGCACCGAAATATCATGACATTCTTCAAAATATACCTTCCGACGTTGCCCATTCACCTTGAAAGTTGGACCCTCTATTTCTTCAATGTCAAATGCCCCATTTGTGAAGACTTGGGTTACCTTGAATGGACCTGACCACTTAGACTTCAATTTTCCGGGAAAGAGTCTCAATCGGGAATTGAAGAGTAGCACAAAGTCACCGACTTGAAATGCCCACTGAAGGATTTTGGCATCGTGCCACCTCTTCGTATTCTTCTTATACAGTGCTGAATTTTCATATGCTCTTAATCAGAATTCCTCCAACTCGTGAAGTTGGTTTACTCTCCCTTTCACAGCCTTATCCCAATTCGGATTTAGCTCTTTAAAGCTCATAAACCTTTGTGCTCAGGCTCAATTGGGAGATGACAAGACTTTCCAAACACTAGCTGGTATGGTGACATCCCAATTGGTGTTTTGAAAGAGGTATGATATGCCCACAGAGCGTTATCCAATTTGTGGAACCAATCTATCTAGTTTGCATTCACCATTTTTGCCAAAATGATTTTAATTTCGCGGTTGGAAAGTTCCACTTGACCGCTTGTTTGTGGGTGGTATGGAGTTGCAACTTTATGTTTTACCCCATATTTACTTAACAATGAGGCAAACATCTAATTGCAAAAGTGAGATCCCCATAACTAATGATAGCTCGTAGGGTGCCAAATTGTGCAAAAATATATCGCTTTAAGAATTGCACCACACTCTTGCCGTCAATGTTGGGAAAATCTACAGCCTTGAACCATTTGGACACGTAGTCCACTACCATCAAAATATATTTGTGGCCGAAAGAACTCACAAGCGGTCCCATAAAATCTATACCCCAAATATCAAACAACTCCACTTCTAAGATAGGATTAAGAGGTAATTCAGGCTTTATTGATACCCCACCTTGTTTTAGACAAGGGATGCATTGCCTTACAAAGTCATACATGTCTCGGTATAGAAATGGCCAGTAGTAACCACTTTGAAGGACTTTTGTTGTTGTCCACACTCAAATATGATGCCTACCGACAGGTGAAGTGTTGCACGCATTAAGAATGGCATTGACTTCTTCTTCTAGTACGCATCGACAAATGATATGGTCTACACATTATCGAAACAGATATGGTTCATCCGAAAAGTATTAATTCACATCAAACAAGAACCACTTCTGCTGATAGGAGTTCAAATCCTCCGGCATAATTCCACATACCACATGGTTAGCAAGATAAGCAAACCAAGGAATGTTATTTTGGGTCAGCTTCATCACTATTTCTTCTGGGAATTCATCCACAATGTCCCTTTCTTTGGGGTTGGTCACATTAGTTTCTAACCGCAATAAATGGTCAGCCGCCTAATTTTCACACCCCTTTCGATCTTTTACTTCAAAATCAAATTCTTGCAACAACAAGACCCACCTAATCAACGTCAGCTTAGCATCTTTCTTTGCCATTAAGTACCATAACGCTGCATGATCAGTATGGACTATCACCTTTGTGCCCAACAATATGCCATGAACTTGTCAAATGCATAAACCACAGCCAAAAGCTCTTGTTCAGTAACATTGTAGTTACGTTGTGCTCCATTTAGTGTCTTGCTGGCATAATAAATTAGATTTAAGAGCTTGTTGTGATTTTGCCCTAAAATGGCTCCTAAAGCGGTACCACTTGCATCACACATCACCTCAAATGGTTCGGACCAATCTGGGCTAATGATCACTGGGGTAGAGATTAGCTTTTCCTTCAAACACTCGAAATCTTTTGAGCAAACATCATCAAAAATAAACTTTGCCTCTTTCTCCAATAGATTACACAATGGATGTGCATTTTTTGAAAATCTTTGATAAATCTCCTATAGAACCTTGCATGCCCCAAAAAACTCCGAACTCCTTCAACAGATATAGGTGGTGGCAACTTCTCAATAACCTCAATCTTTGCTTTGACAACCCCCAGTCCCTTCTGTGACACTTTGTGACCTAGGACTATGCCTTCTTTAATCATGAAATGACATTTTTCCCAATTAAGGACCAAGTTGGTTTCTACACACCTTTGGCGGACCCACCCAAGATGCGCTAAACATATCTCAAAAGAATAACCTACAACTGAAAAATCATCCATGAATACCTCCATTGAATCTTCCACCATGTCAGCGAAAATAGAAAGCATTCACCGTTGAAATGTCGCTAGAGCATTGCATAACCCAAACGACACCCTTTTAAAGTCCCGTAGGGACATGTGAAAGTGGTTTTTTCTTGGTCTTCCGATGCAATAGAGATTTGGTTGTACTCAGAGTAGTCATCCAAGAAACAGTTCCATCCACGCCCTGCAAGTCTATCGAGCATTTGATCCATAAACGGCATTGGGAAATGATCTTTCTCGGTCCAAGAATTGAGTTTCTGGTAATCCATGCATACTCTCCAACCGGTGACCGGCCTCATGAGGACAAGCTCTAATTTATCATTTGTAACCACCGTGATGCCTCCCTTTTTGTGTACGCATTGTACCGGGCTCACCCATTTGCTATCCGCAATAGGATACACTACACCTGTGTCTAGCCATTTAATGATATTTTTCTTCACCACCTCTTGCATATGTGGGTTTAATTTTCTTTGATGCTCAACACTTGGTTTGCACTCGTTATCCAATTAAATTTATGTGTGCAAATCCCGAGTTGAATACCTAGAATATCAGCGATAGTCCATCCTATTGCCTTGATTTACCTTTTCAATACCTCAAGAATCAATTTCACTTGACACTCAAGCAATTCAGCTGCAATGATAACGGGTAAGGTATTATTCGCCCCCAAGAATGCATACCGAAGATGAGCGGGGAGCACTTTTAACTCAAGCTTGGGCGGCTTCTCCGTGGATGGTTTAGCGGGAGGACTCTCTCGATTCTTTAGATCAATGTCTAGCTTCAATGGGTTCCTTGAGTGCTCACTTAACCCCGATAGAGCAGCTACTACTTCATCATACCCTTAAACTTCGGTTTCATCATAATTCGAAAGAACAACCTCAAGAAGATAACTCATACGCATCATTTTGCTCACACTAGCCACCGCTTCATCAATCACATCAATCATGGAAACTACGTGAATGTTACTATCTTGCTTCATTGATTTGCACACATTGAAAGTGACCTCATCTTCATTTATCCGAAACTTCAATTCCCCATTTTCAACATCCACTAAAGCTCTTCCGGTTGCTAAAAATGGCCTACCCAAAATAATAGGAACCTCAACGTCAATCTCGCAAACAAGAATAACAAAATCAGCCAGCAAGATGAATTGATCCACCTTTACCAAGATGTCATACAGTATTCTAATGGGGTGCTTAATTGACCGGTCCGCCATAAGAAGCCGCATTGTTGTGGACTTTGATTCCCCAGCCCAAGTTGTTTAAAGATTGCATAGGGCATCAAATTTATACTTGCCCTTAAATCACACAAAGCTCTAGCAAATTAAAGCATACCAATGGTGCATGGGATGGTGAATTCTCTCGGATCCTCTTTCTTTATAATCATCTCGCTAGTCATAATGGTACTACAATTATGAGAAACTTTGATTGTTTTAAAGTCCATGCTTCGCTTCTTAGTGACCATCTCCTTCATGAATTTTGCATATCCTGGCATCTCCAATAATGCTTCCACAAACGGAAGATTTATAGAAAGTGTCTTAAACACGGATAGGAATTTCTTGAACTCTTCATCCTCATTTTTCTTTCTGAAACATTGAGGAAATGGAGGAGCTATTTTGGGAAGAGGTTGCATTATCTTTGGAGTTGAGATAGCCTTTTCTTTACCTTTTTTCAACTCATCGGTGGGGCTTTGCTCAAGACTTTCCTCCTTCTCTTTGAGCATGTCACTTTTCGGTGCTTGAACGAGTCTCTCTTTCTCATCGATATTTTTCTGTTCTTCATGAGTGATCCCCCCCATTATATTTACCAACTGCTATCTTTCCACTTCGAGTCACAACTGCTAAATCTTTGTCATCATCAACCCTTAAAGTTGGTACACACTCAGCTTCACCCCTTTCAAATACCATGGATTCTAGTTGTGCTGAAATTTGGCTCAATTGACCTTCAAGTTGTTTGATTTCATCTGCGTGAGAGTTCATTCTATTATTCAATGATGAGAAATTGGCTTTCATCTCCTTAAGTGTTTCAATATATCCTTCGACCTTATCTGGGATATGCGACAACAATTCATCCACTCGTAGGTTACCCGAGCTATCCTTTGATCTTGGGTTGTCACTTGATTGCGTGTGGTCTTCTTCATGACTTTCATCTCTCCTCCAAGGGTCATTTTGTTTAGCCCATTCTTGATAATATTGTCTCCGCTCTTCTTCCTTATAGGAGTTCCAACCTTGATTCCCACCCTCCTTTGAATAGCGCGGATGAGAACCCTCCTCAAGTCTAAACACTCTTCTGACTTCTTTGGGTTCACCAACATTTTCTAGCACTTGTTTTTGTAACAACTCCAATTGGGACATCATTTTGCTAATATTCTCATCCCTCTCTTTCTCTTTGTCAAGTTGCTCTTTCATCATCCTAAAACTAAATGGGGAAACTTGGTCCTCTTGAGTGTACCATGTTTGATTGATCTTTGTCATTTCATCAAGAACGGACGAGGCTACCTCAAATGGTTGGAGCATTATCCCTCCTCAGGCCAGCTGGTCTGCTACTCCTTTGTTCACTAAGGAAAGACTCCTATAAAATTATTAAAGTGTCACATCACCTGGAAGCCCATGAGTAAGACATTGTAATAGCAACTTTCGATATCTCAGCCAAGTCTCATGAATCGGTACGCATTTTCACCATCTTTGAAGGCGGAAAGAACCTGACGTAGAATATGTCGGTAAGCTCCTCCCATGATAAAATGGAGTCCCTTGGTAGACTTGCTAGCCAGTTGGTTGCGTCCCCATTAAAGAAAACGGAAACATTCGGAACCGAGCTGATTCTTGTGTAACATCCTTGAGTGAGAACGGGCTGCATACCTCCATGAAGTTATGAATATGCTCATGGGGGTTCTCATTATCTAGTCCCCCAAATATGCCCTTAGCTTGTAAGAGGTGCAGCATTGTGTTTGTCACATGAAATTCAGCATGATCCACAACCGGAGGTAAGTGAATAGCACCTACACACCTTAATAGAGCTTCATTGTCATGAAAGAACTCACCACCATCATCTTGTTGACCACGTTGGTTCACGGTGATTTCAGTTGCACTCATCCTATCACCGGATCACAAACAGCTCACAACAAACGGTAAGTTGATTCAACTACAACACAAAGAAATCACAATTCAAACTTCAATAATAGAATTCTAAACAACACCACTCCCCGGCAGTGGCTCCATTTTGATTAACGCTTGACTACACCTCATCTAATACTAGGTGTAAACGATTGTAATCTAGTATAAACCCAACAATCGAGTTGGGGTCAAACCCACAGGGAGCGGTACAAGTTTGAATTCAATTATTAAGTTATAAATGCAATTTAGATGGTTGTAGGAATAGAAATTGTCAAAAATACTTAAATAAATCAAAAGGGTGACATAAATGTTAGATGGGGAAAATGGCGTAAATTAGCTACCAAACCAATCACGACCAACAAAGGTAATCAAGTAATTAGGAGATACTCTGGGGCATTACCAACTAACTGTCACTTTCGCTAAATGGGCTCTCGATAATTACCAAAGGTTTCTAAATCTTAGTGGGTAGGCCAGACCTTTGATTCAATAGTTTTCTCTCTAACAATTACTATGATTCAAGTGATTTCTTTCGAACACAAACAAGCTTAACAATATAAACGGCCCAAAACCTCGCTTTATCCACTCTTTCGAGCTAGATAAGTAGCCTTGAGACTAGGATTCACTCTCACGAGCTAAACCGACAACAACCTAAATACTACAAACGCTAAATTATGACCTTGGTTTTACACCTCTCTCTCGAGGAAGCATAAAACACTAAGCAAAATTTCAATAAGAAATCCAATTTATCAATTTAACACCAGTTATAAATCAAACCCACATCAAAATAGTAATAACTTCAATATTCCCTAACACCCATCAGCTAATGTAGATAATTAGTCGCATGGTCATACCCCCAAGAATGAGGGTTTTAGCTACTCATTATAAAATTAAGGATTCAATACCTATTACATTTTCCATGGCTGGGTATTAATCTTCAAAACCTTAAAATAAGTCAATGTAGCTTCAAATACAAAACCCAATTCGAAATCTACTTGAAAATTGCTTCAAAAACTAACAAGAATAGTGTTTTCGTTCTAAGTCTGAGTTTTTACAATGTTTTCAATGGCTTCTCTCTTCAAAAAATCAATTTATACTCTTTCAAAATTTTGCCTTTGGGGTAAATCGGTGAGGTAAGTCGCGCTTCGCCAATAGGTCGACGAGTCACCAATCGCTCCTGTCCATCGCCTTCTTATCTTGAGTTTTCGTCTATTTCACATGGTGACTTTAGGCAATCTATGCTGCTAATCGATTTCGTGATGCGCCTTTTGCTTTTGTTGATCGTCATTCTGCTTGCATCCTCACTGATGGTCCTGTAAACATCGGTGGACTAACCCCTCATCGTTGGTCCAATGGTGAGTCACCGATAGGGAATGTCGTTCGCCCAATTTCTCTCGTCTCAGGAGTGGCATACTGTAACTTTGGGCGGGCTAAAGAGCCACTCAGCGGTTTACCGAGTGGTTTTGGCGATCACTAGGATCGCGTTTCTTCACTTCTTCAGCCTTTTTATTCCTTTTTTTCCTGGTAATGTCCTTGCCTTGCTCCTTAGCTTTCAATGGTGCAAATCAACACTTTAACATCAGTTTAGAGCATAAATTAGGCATTTGAGGACACTTATACTATCAAAACAAAACCCTAAATGAGTCGAAATCTCGGACTTATCAGGTGTGTGTGCATGAAATATGTGGTTGTAAAACCCAATGGGTATTGATTTATTATCTCTAAAATTGGTTGTTATGCATGAATCTATTGTTGTCTTGAAGTTTTTAGGTAAAAATCATTGGTTGCAAACATTTTTTGAACTCTCTAACACTATTTGGGCTTGAGAAAACAAAACATAGTTGGGCAAAACTTTATTAGTGAGGACTTGGTGAAATTATTCATTGGATTAGAACTAGATATAGTCTAATCCGACTAATTCCCCATTTATGGATATGAGCTAGATATAGTATATCCACTCAAGCATTGTTAGGTTTTTTTATTCCAATGGTCTTGGAGTTCGAGAGAATTCAAGGAATATATGTTTGATAGTTCGAGATAATATCGAACATACCATTTATAAATCTCTATCCAAGTATTAACCAATTTATATTTGATTAATATTTGCCTATTGTGTTGAAACCCCATCTCAATGCACAAATCCTTAGTCATTTCCAACGTTGGTAAAACTCATTTATGTTAGTCCTTGTGGTTTCAACCCCGACATCATAGGTTGTGTATTGTTTTTGAATATGATCATCTACATCTTAAACACAAGAAATAGTTAAGCGTCATAAAAAAATGTTGACTGAAGTGCCATAAGGACAAGTAAAAGTTGTCTTTTCTTGATTCTTAGAAGCGATCATAATCTGATTGTAGCCTGAGTACCCATCCAGGAGACAGTAATACTCCTTCCATCTTATTTTGTCTGACATATAATCATTGAAGGGAAACAGATAGTGGTATTTCCTTGTAGCATCATTCAGCTAGTATTTGTCCATGCAAATACTCCAACCAGTGACTTTAATTGTCGGGATCAACTCGTTCTTTTCATTAGTCACCACAATCATGCCACCCTTTTTCAGTACACAATACACAAGACTAGCCTACTTGATGTTAGAGGTGGGATTGACAATTCCTATGCCTAACTATTGTATCACTTCTTTTCTTACCATTTCCTTGATCACCAGGATCAATCATCATTGGTGTTGTCCGCTAAGGCTTGTGTCCGACCTCTAAGTTGATATTATGCATGCACAAAATCCGGACTAATGACATGAATATCTGATATCTTCCCCGTACAACTTTCTTTCTTCTTTTGAGCACATCTAAGGCCGCACCTTAGAAATATCTGTAGAGGGAACTATTGGCAAAGTGTCGTTATCACACAAGAAAGCATACTCAAGATGATATGAGAATGCCTCCAACTCTAGATTTGAGGCTTCTTCAATCAACGACTTTGGTGGGAGTCCCAACAATATATCTAGAGATTCCTAGTCACCTCTTTTAACAAAAGCACTTCCCACATCAAGAGTTTGTACTACTTTATGTGCTTCATAATAATGCTCAAACGTCCTTTTTAAAATCAGTTAAAAAGGACAACAATGGCTGTCAATAAAAATACCCAACAAAGAGTTGGGGTCAAATCCCACAGGGAATGGTTTATCGTAGAGAATTTTGTTAAGAAATTTGGATTGTAAAATCCTTCATTTGTGGTAGTAAAGATAAGTGGGTGGATGATTCCACCAATTTAATAAGAAAATTTGGTTATCAATTGTCACAATTAAACTAAAATTACAGTAAATTCAAGAAGTAACAAGCAATTTAGAAGTGTGGGAATTGGAAATTAGTGTCACATAGGTGATGAACATTCATGAATAGACTCGGTCATCTTCCATGACACTAATCTTCTTTCGATCTTATAGCATCCTTGCATACCTCCTTTAAGTCTCATGTATATGTTGATCTAAACAACCCAATACTTTACTATATTCTCTCTTTCGATGCAGAAATAGGGTAAATAGACCTGACCCATAATCTTTATTTTCAAGCAAGTTATGACCATTAAACCTAAATTGCTAGCATCTAACTAATTACCCACTCCAATCAATCTCTTTCAAGCATCGACCGAAGATCGGAAGTAGGATTTAAGTTTTCAACCTTAACCCATAAGTTAACCCCATAATAACTAACCCAAATTAATGTATGCACAACAGCAAAATAGAGCACAACACAATACACACTACATTAAATCAACACCCAACCATATAATTGCACCCTTACATCTTGGGATTTTAGTCAACCATCACAAAAAGTAAAGAAATTATACCTTCCATGAAAGCAACCATGGGTAACATGAAATTAAGCAATTACAAGTAAACTCACTTTGCATTCAACTTTAATTTGTCAAATTCAAGAGCAAAGTTGAAAACCCCCACAAAAGTAGAAAGTGTACTTCACAAAGTAAAGGATTTCTCTCTCACTAAAAACTTATCAAAAACTCTCTAAAAACTAAAAAATCGATCTCTCTATTTCTTTCTGTTTTGGGCTATTTATAGTTTTCCAAAATTTGGCCGAAAACTCAGCACGCTACCCTTTGGGCGACGTACGGGCTCACCAAGTTCCTTCAGTGAATCACTGATCATGCTTCTGCTCACCTTTTCTTGCTCTAGGCTTCGGGTGTTTCAACCTCAATCAGCGGGCTCGTTTAAGTCTGCCTTTCACATTCAGCGTATAGCCGAGTACCACCTTAGTTTGCCTTTGAGCATTCAATTTTTCTTCTTGCACTGTCGCTTTGGGCAATGGTCAACAAGGTCACCTTTCTCATTTGACGAATCACCCTTTGTTTTGGAGTTCGTAACCTATCTTGATAAGAACATGTGTTGTACACTATCACTTCGGGCACGTTCATGCTCACTAGGCGATCATCCTTTCTTGCTAGGTGTCATCAATGTAAATTTTACACATCATTTCAAGCTTTTGTCCATTCTTTCAAACATTCATCCTTGTCTTGTCCAATAGCCTTCAAAGCTGCAAATCATCAAAATATTATCTGAATAGGATAAAATTAGGCATTGAGGACACTATTTATTGAGCTAAATAGACCTCCAATGAATGCAAATATACCACTCATCACTTCAGTATCCCCAAAAATGTCTTCACCCATCAACACTCTTTCAATAGGATATCCTGAAGCAATGTAATGTACTTACGCGGCAAGATCATTTATTGTGATGGCCGACAAATCCTCATAAATTGCACATAACTTCATTTCCCTATTTCCATCAAAAACCTTAACCTTGTCATGCTCCCACATGGCTAACTTCATAGTAACTACATCTAGATTAAAGTGCAACCTAAAGCCAAGAAGGGACTTTCTAAAGTGAATGGGGCTTCAAAATCTGTCTCAAAATTTAAGATGACAAAATACATAGGGAAAATTAATGACCCTACTTAAACTAACATATATTTCACAATGACCTCTAACCTAGGCACTGAACATTCAACAAGCTCCAAAATAATTATGGTGGGCCTAGAACTGCCAGACCCCTAACTTCTTGAACAATGAGGTTTGCATCCGGTTGATGTTTTCCCTAAGATCACACAAGTCCTCAAGCATGAATGTTCTGCCTTATAGTGATTTGAACTATGAAACTGCTCAGATCTTTGAACTTGGTGGAAAGCCTATTTTTTATTTTGGTACTACACTCCACAGAAAGAGCAACTTTTATAAACTCGTTAATCCTCCTATTGTTTGATAGAATATATTTTGCATATTTGGAATGCTTAGGAATTCCCTGTAAAACAACAAAAGGCTGATTAATGTGAACCTGCTTAAGTAGAGTGAGAAACTTACCAAAACATTCATCCTCCTTCTACTTTTTGAACTTTTGTGTGCTCAAATGAGGTGTTTTCACACATTTCATCACACTATCATATGTTGAGCCTTTGTCAAACTCACTTTTATCCCTTAAAATCTCTCACCGCCTTAGAAACCTCTTTTTGTGGAGCTAACTCTTCCCACTGATCACCACTCCAGTTAATTATAGTGTTCACCTGCTTTAGATTTGGATCAGAATTATCTAACATGCCTCCGTTAGGATGAGAATTTTGAGTACTAGCTAACTGACCCAATTATTTCTCTAGATTATGTGTAGCCAGTTGATTGTTGTGAACATATGCGACTAACTTGACCTAATATATCATTATATACTTGAGAATCTCCTCAACACTCATGTTTCCCTACATGGCATTCTATTGATTTCCTTGGCCGTACTACTGGTATTTTTTCCCATTTCCTTGACCCCTGTATTGATTTTGATTGCCTCCTCATGAGAATTTGGAATGGTTCCTCCATCTAGAATTTCGAAGTGTTACCATAATTAATCTTTATGTAACCACATCGTCGAGTGTTGCCTACAAAGTTTATTGAATCTAGAATCGCCTGCATAAATTAGTTGCAAGATATCCACTACCACAAACTTCACACCACACTTGAGTTTGTTGCACAACATTCATTGTAGCCTTTTGTTGGCCTAAATTCATATTGTAGAAGTGGGTGCTCACCTAATTCTACTTTAATTAGGAGATACCCCAACTTCTTATAAGTATCAATGATTTATAGAAAAGTTAGGAGATACACTTAGGGTCCTTATGAGTGAGATTGGTGTTCTTTCCTATGTAATGGATGCACCATGTTATGCTTGAGCTCGAATCTACCTCCAGCCTCTGGTTTTTGTATGCTGGAGATGACATTTGTTATGAGTGAAATTTTCACATCACAAACTATCCTAGTCGCCATCCTTGCAGGTACCTCTGGTTCTTTTTTAGCTTCCGGCTCAACCTAAGGGACTGAATATTACAAAGTCTCATGCCTCCTTTGTCTATGTAGAAATCATCGAGGCTCAGGATGTGGCTCTACCAATCATCTTTATATTTCTAGTTTACTGATTTGAAGCACTTGCAATAGTAACAACTGGACCAAGTTTTCAACAATTGGATCAACTATAGAAAATTGAAAAACTTACAATAACAACCCAGTGAAATCCCACTAAGTGGGGTCTGGAGAGGGTAAGGTGTACACAAACCTTACAACTATCTCATAGAGATAGAGAGGATATTTTTGAAAGACCATCGACTCAAGTTCATCAAATTCAAGTAAAATAAGAAGAAAATAATAAAAATAGCATAGTCATTACTAAGAAAAACAGTGCAAAGTCTACACAAATAATACTAACAACAGTAAAATGTTGATAATTGAAAACACAATAGCAGAAAATTGAAAAACTAAATATTCACTAATTCTAAAGTCCCCAACAACTGCGCCAAAATCACACAGAGAAGTACACATGGTCAAACAAGTAATATAGTGACTCTTGCGAGCCAGATTATTGAACTCAAAGGGTTTCTTACTAGTAAATATATAATTTGACTTTCTACTATAATTAAGTGCAAGTGTGCAAAAAGAGATTCTTAATAGTATTTTTAACTAAAATATTTCAATTAACAACTAAGAAAATTCAATAACAAGGACTTGAGTTCAAGCTGAGGTTTTGATTATTATTGAAGGAAATTCAAGGGCTACGACTTTCATACGAGTATATGCATGGTGTTTTCAATCTTAGATTCCTTTTGGTTAAGGACTTATATTGACTTATGAGGTTAATAATATAGTTATGGTCTTTCAAACCTCCAACCCTTTAACTACTTGTTGAAAACCTAACTACATCACTGTGTTAGTTAGATTTAACAAACAATGTAGCATTCCATTATCTTCTTGTTTCTTAGCCAAGTTAGTCAAGCTAGATATGTCCCTATCCTAGATGCAAATCAACCTTCATTTTAAGAAAAACTGATCTTTCTTCTATGTTTCACGTTCTATGTCTCAATTCATCTCCCAAGTTCAAGAAAGAGAACATGTGTATTTCAATGGTGATCAAGCATCATCATCATCATCATCATCATCATCATAATAATAATAATAATAATAATAATAATAATAATAATAATAATAATAATAATAATAATACCAACAACAACAACATTCACAGCCACAACCCTACAAATACAAGATTTAGCTACTCATAATATAATTCAAAAGTTTTCATTCTTCAAAATACATTAAAGAATTAAAATGATGAAAATAATAGAAAAGAACCCTAAAATTTGTCCTTCGGCGTTCGCCCAAGTCGTTACACATGTTTTACAAACATTGGAATCAAATAAGAGACTTAAATACTACTAAAAGTATCTCTATATAAGAGACCCAAGAGCCAGTTTGGATTGGCTTAAAAAGTTGCTTTTAAGTCAAAAATAAAAAGTCAAACTTAAATGACTTTTAAGTCAAAAAATAAAAAGTAGGGGGGACCTACTTTTGATGTTTGACTTATTTTAAGTCATTTTTTACCTTGCCAGACACTTCCTAACTTATTTTAAATTATTTTTTATGTTTGTCAAACACTTCCAAAAAATAAAAACTGACTTATAAGTAGGTTTAACCAACTTTTAAGTCAATACAAACACCCTCTAAGAGATTTCTTCTTCTTCTTCTTCTTCTTCTTCTTTTTCTTCTTCTTCTCCTTATCTTCTCCTTCTCCTTCTCCTTCTTCTTCTCTTTCTTCTCCTCCTTCGTCTCCTTCTTCTTATATTCTGTAGTTAAAATTGTTTCAACTACTATTTTTCTTCTTGGATTCAACATAAATAATTACATGGTATCAAAGCAATAAGCTAGAAAATTAAGCCAGCCATTACAATTCTGTAGTTGAAATTGCTCAATTGGTGTCCTTTTTTGCTACGAAATTATAGTTGTATGTGGAGTATTGAATCATTATCTCGGAAGGTCTTAAATAATGGTGAAAGTGGAGTTGCAAAGTCAGTTGGCCAAAGTGGGAATGAATACAATGTACTTGATTATAATTTCCTTTTATTTCTAAGTTCGTTAAATATTTGTGGTATCCAGATCATATCATTACAGCTAATAGCTATTAAAAGCTACTCAATCTGGTATAGACCCATGCAAATACTTATGTTAGGAAGGAATAACTTGGGAATGATAGATGGAACTTGCAGCAAAGATAATTTTCCAACTGAATTGGGGAATCATTGGTAAAGCATGAATGTTATTATGATATCTTAGATATTGAATTATGTTACTAAAGGGGTTGCTTGGGTTTATCATATATGTCGCTATTGCCAAAGTAGTGTGGGATTATTTATACAAAAGATTTAATAAAATTGATGGTGCTAGAACTTTTAATATGCATAAAGATACTGCTACCTTGTCTCAAGGAACTGCTTCCGTGTCCACATAGTATTCAAAACATAAAGATTTATGGGAAAAATTTAAGGCACTAGTTCCTGCCTCAAGGTGTGAGTATAATTATAAAGATTTTGTGGTGCATCTTCAAAAATTTAAATTGTTTCAACTCTTAATGGGTCTGAATGAGACATCTATTTAGGAAAGAAGACCAATATTAATAATGTGTCCTTTGCCTTCAGTAAATCAAGTGTATGCTATGATTCTGAGTGATTAATGACATAAGGATATGTCCACTAATGTTGCATTACTAGAGCCAATCTTGCTGCAAATTTGAGGAATTATGAGGTGGCTACATACTCAAGAAATGGGATGGGAGGAAGTTAGAATCAAAGGTTTAAGAAAAACTATAATCTCTAATGTGATTTATGTAAGCTAAAAGGTCACACCTTTAGGAAGGAAAGCAAGTCCCATCGATTGAGTTGTTGATGGAATAAAGGTTGTTTTCAAACCTGAAAGAGGTTTTCCTGGTACCATATTACTGCGCTGTCAAAAAAGGTTACTATCAGTCAATTGATGGAAGTTCCTATGTGTAGTAAATATTGGAGAAGAACAAATGAAGATCAGAATTTGATCAAATTTGGACTAATCTGGAAATGCTACGACATGGGTGAAGGATGGGATATCTCAACTACACCAAGGTGGTTGTTATGTCCTTATCCAAACTCTTCCGGAGATAATGAGGGTGATGTCATGGTGCCTATGTCAAAAAAGAAACAAAGAATGGAAGGGAGTGTTATCTATAATGTGTTGGTTGATCAATCAAATGGACAATGTTCTTCCTCTAGTCAAGGACACGTCTCCTCATTTGGGCAAGCAGCTTCGAATCTTCCAATGTTGCAGCTAAATTAGATGGTAATTTCAGCCTTTACTCAAGAGCACTATGATCAGATTCTAAAGATGATTAACAAGAATAGTATGTCTACTCAAGAAATTGACTCAGTAGATGTAGCTAATGCAATAAATATTTCTAGTGTGTTTCTAGCTTCTTCTAAGTCACAAGAGTGGATCATTGATATAGGGGGTACAACTATATGGTGTTTGAATTAAGTCTATTTGATAAACCATGTATAGTAGAGTATAAAAATCCAAAGAAAGTGTATCTACCAAATGGTGATACAATTGTAGTAACTCATGTAGGTAAGAATGGTTTGACAGGGGGAAACACCATAACTAATGTCTTCCATATACCTCAGTTCAAATATATCTTACTCTTTCTGTCTAAATTGACTAAAGAATGGAAGTGTTCAGTAATGTTTTCCCCTAATATTTGTGTTATCCAGGATCTCTACACTGGAAAGGTGAGAGAAATCGGTATAATTAATGATGGGATGTATCTTCTAGCTGATCAGGGTGATAAGAAAGCAATCAAGTTAGTAGAAGGCGGGGCACCAACTACAAATACTTTGGATTAAAATCAAGTTGGATTTATGGAAAAGAATATTAGGACATGTGTCTACCAATGTACTTAAAAGAATATTGTCTATTGAGAAACCTCATGTAATAAATGATAGAATAAAAAACGTATTATATGGCCTGATGCAAAAAAAGGCTAGGTTATCATTTCCTTCTAGCAATATTAATACTATATGATGTTTTGATCTTGTGCATATGGACGTATGGGGTCCTTATAAAGTTTCAACTATGAATGGTAAAAGATACTTTCTGACAGTTCTTGATTATTTCTCAAGAGTTACTTGGGTGTTTTTGTTAAGTCAAAGACTAATGTATGTATTTAGATTCAACAATTTTTCAATTATGTGAAAACTCAGTTTGATAAAACAACGAAAGTTATAAGAAAAAATAATGTACTGAATTTGTGAATTTATGCAATAACTTCTACAAAAATATAAGAATTATTCATCAAAATACCTGTGCTTACACCCCTCAACAAAATGGAGTTGTTGCGAGGAAGCCTCGGCAAATCCTGGAAGTCACAAGATCAATAAGGTTTCAGCAGAAATCCCTATAAGTTTTTGGGGATATTGTGTGTTAGCAGTTGTGTATATCATCAATATTAGTTTAGCAAGCTCAATGATCAATTACCAAATCCTTATGAGAGGTTATATGGAAAGAAACTATGATCATCTGAAAGTGATGGGTCTTTGCCATGCTAAGGTTGCATGATAAGCTCTTGACTATAACAAAACCTACTACTCTTATAGGATTATCTAACAATAAAAAAGGATGTGTGTTGTATAATATGGTGAATACTACTTTTTCTATAAATGGAGATGTCTTCCTTTCAAAGAAAAGAAAAAGGTTCCTCAGACATCACACCATGTGTTTGCCATAAATGATCAGTAGTTTGTGTTAGTTAATACATTGCCGAATGTTCAGCAAGTTTAGTCTTTTCGCGAGTCAAGAAATTTGGTATCTCAACCTTAAAACCTTGGTTCTACATCACAAGGTACAATCCCAACTTCTCAAAATTATCAACAGGAGCTGGCAAAAGTAGATTTAGATACTGGCATACCACATGGTATGGGGCAAGAAAACACCAGTATTGATGACTGACTTTGTCTCATTGAACAATCACAAAGAGTAACCTTATACATTGTCCAATTATGTTTCATATAAGAAATTTGCATGTAATTCATACTGAGAAGCTAGTAAAGATCCAAAGTAGATTCATGAAAGATGAAATAGAAGCGTTAAACTCAAACCACACTTGGGATATTTTTACTCTACCTAAAGGCAAAAGTTCAATCGGGTGCATGTGGATTTACAAGGTAAAGTATAAGGCTTCAGGAGAGGAAGGCAAATTTAAAGCTAGGTTGGTTGAAAAGGGATACAATAAAAAAAGGACTAGACTACAAATAACCTTTCTCTCCTATCATGAAAATGAAAATAGTTAGAACAGTGTTGGCAACAACAAAAAGGTGGTATGTTCACAAAATGGATGTTTATAATGCATTTCTGAAGAGGGATCTCACTGATGAAATCTACATGGACTAACCTCAGGGATTTGCAACCAAGGGGAAAATAAGATATGCAGACTAGTCAAATCTCTCTATGGTTTAGAACAGAACTCTTAGACAATGGAATAGAAAGTTGTCAGAGGCTTTGATGAGATTAAGATTTGTCTAATGTCAGTATGATCCTTCCCTATACATTAAAAGAACGAACTAAAGAGGTCACACTTCTATTAGTGTATGTGGATGATATGATGATTGTTGGTGATAGATAAAATTTGATAAAGGAAACAAAAGCTACTTACAAAAAGCTTTCAAGATAACAGACTTGGGAGAGTTGAGATACTTTCTTAGTATAGAGTTTGGAAGGTCTAACAAAAGGATACTAATACATCAAAGAAAATATGTGTATAACTATTATCTGATTTATGATTACGAGCAACTAAACCTGATGGAACTCCCAGAGGGTACAATGTCAAGCTCGCTTCAAGAAAAAATGATTATCATATTAAATACTTGCAACCAAGTGATGATCAAGTTGCAGACCAAGGGGCATATCAAAAATTGGTTGGAAAACTACTCTATCTAACCATGACTAGACTTAATATTATATTCAGTGTACAAACCCTGAGTTGGTTCCTTCAAGATCCTCAGAAGTCACACATTGGAAGCTGCAATCAGTGGTAAGATATGTGATAAACCAACCAGGACAAGGTATTTTACCTTCCAATAGCTCACATGAAAATGTTAGTGCCTATTGTGATGCTACTGACATCTTGTCCACAAACTAGAATATCTATAACTTGATATTTGTGAAGCTGGGTTATTCTTTAGTATCTTGGAAACCAAAGAACATACTATGTCCAGAAGCTCTGTAAAAGCAGAGTTTAGTAGTCTTGTAGTTGTTGTAGCAGAACTAGTATGGATACTAGTTCAATGAAGGAAGTTGGAAGTGAAGTAACACATCCATTTAACGTACTTAGTGATAGCAAATCTACCATGAAAATATCAGCAAATCCTATCTATCATTAAAGTACAAAACATATTAATGTTGATCATCATTTTATAAGAGAAAAACTACTTCAAGAAATCATCATTACAAACTAGATTCCAACCCAATAGAAACTAGTAGATATGTTAACTAAGGGGCTTACCATAGTCTAACATAGCTATCTTAATGTAGGAAGTTGGAAGTGAAGTAACACATCCAGGTAGTGTATTTGGTGATAGAAAATCTGCCATGAAAATAGCAGCAAATCCTATTTATCATTAAAGTACAAAGCACATTAATGTTGATTGATATTTTATAAAAGAAAAGCTACTTCAAGGAATCATCACTACAAACTAGATTCTAATCCAAGAGCAACCAGTAGATATGTTAACTAAGCGGCTTACCAGAGTCCAACATAGCTATATTAATTCCAGGCTAGGAGTCCGGGACATCTTCCCCCCTTCCTAGCCTGAGGGGAAGTATTGAGAGTAGAAGAATAAGTAGTCTAAGGGCATTTTTGTTTGTTCTCCCAATAGAGTTAGTTACAATTAACTCTATGATTAGTTAGTTATTCCCTATCTAAGAGCGTAAAACTTAGATGCTACTGAAAGTATCTCTATATGAGATACTTAGGGTGTGTTTGGTATGAAAGAAAATGTTTTCCATGAAAAATATTTTCCTAGAAAATGTTTTCTTGGAAAAAAAAGTGGATTTCGAACTTATTTTCTCATGTTTGGTTGGTGAGTAAAAAATATTTTCTAAAAAATATTTTTTAATGTTTTGTTGGTGAATGAAAAATAATTTTTTTTAGAAAATATCTTTTATTTTTGGCTTGAGACTAAAAAAGACTCTTTAGAAAAATAATTTCTGATCAGAAAATCTACCCCGATAATTGCTCTAGGACCCGACCCAGACACCCCAAATTAGGACAAGTCCCCAATAATCATTCCAAATCCGATTTAAATTTGAAATATTTTCCAAAAATATTTTTTTTCTTTTTAAACTGACAGGGATGGCTTGGGTGGGGGTGACGGCTGAGGGGTGGGCTAGGGGTGGGGGTGGTATACAAAATGAAAAAAAAAAAATTGAAATATTTCCCAAAAGTATTTTTTTCTTAAAAGTTTTTTTAAAGGGAATGGCCTGGGTGGCAGGGGATAGGGTAGGGGTGGGGATGGTAGGGTAGGGGGAGGGGGTAGGGTTACGGGGTGGCGTAAAAAATAAAAAATATTAAATTTGAAAAAATTTCCAAAAACAATTTTCTTAAAAAAAAAAAAAATTGATGGGGATGGGGGTGGCGGTGAAGGTGGTGGGTAAAAAATGAAAATTTTAAAATTTGAAATATTTTCCAAAATAATTTTTAAATAAAAATTGGCGGGTGTGGCGGGAGAGGGGGTGGCCTTGTTGGGGGGGGGGGTAGGGAGTGGGATTGGTAGGGGTTGGGTGAGGTAAAAAAATAACTTAAAAGTTGAAACATTTTTCTAAAATAATTTTTTAATTTTCCTTTTAGGGAGGGTGGGGGCGCTGGTTTGGTGGTAGGGACAAAAAATTATTTGAAATTTAAAAAATAACAAAATTTTAAAATTTTACTCTCTTTGTTTCAAAAAGAATAACCTAATTTCATTTTTAGTTTGTTTCAAAAAGAATGAACTTGTTCCTTTTTTGGTAACCTTTTAATTTCAGCTTTCCACGTGACATGTTTAATGTCACAATATTAAAGGATAATTTTGGACATTTGCATAACTTTAATTTAGGACCACAAGATTCAAAAGTCTTCTATATTTTCTTAAACTCCGTGTCAAGTCAAACTAGGCTACTCTTTTTGAAACAGAGGGAGTAATAATATTTTTTGAATGGAGAGGGTCGGGTACGGGGTATGGATAGGGTAAGAAAAAAATTAAAGGATGAAGTAGAGTTTTGAAAAATGTTTTCCTCAAGTTTGAAAGGAAAGACATTTTTCTTAAATTTGAGGGAAAAGTGTTTATTTAGAAAACATTTTCCAAACATTTAAGCTAACTAAACATGGAAAATTGGAAAACCTCTGTACCAAACACACCCTATTGTGTAATGAACTATAATTCATTCTACTAAAATACACAAGATTACTCTCTCTACTTCTTCTAGGATTCATCTATCCCTGGAATAAGTACATAATTCATACATAAATTGATGTCAAGAAAAGGAAAAAATAGAAAGTAGAGGTAAAAATATTCAATTAAATCATCAATAATATTTCTTTGACTATCATTTGGCACATAAACTGATGTGAAGAAAAGGAAAAATTAAAAAGTAGAGGTAAAAATATTCAACTAAAATCATCAATAATAATTCTTTGACGATCATTTGACACATAAACTAGTGTCAAGAAAAGGAAAGTTGAAAATAGAGGTAAAAATATTCAATTAAAATCATCAATAATAATTGTTTGACTATCATTTGACAAGATATTCATGTATGATGACAAAAAGAAAGATAGTGAAAGAAGAATGGAAGAGGAAACGGAGAAAACAATAGCTAACCTATATTTTTTTTCAAAGTACTTGTCATTAGTCCTATTAATAATACTATTTCTTCAGCTGGATCTTGTAAAGGTCACATACCTGTCTCCCATATTAATTACTCTTTCAAACTTCATACAATTAATTCTCCAAGGAAAAAGACAAGAAGGTCTCCCCATGATAATCATATTCATCCTTCACATTATGCAATAGACTTTATTAACTTAAAGATACTAATGATTATACTACATACAATTAATTGTTTATAATAAAAATACAATATTATAAATTAAATTACTCAATCTAAAACTAACATTTTTTTTTACACACTTGAGCGTTTTAAGTAAAATTCGAGAAGTATAAAATAAGTTAAATTTGATAATCATCCATATACTAGTTCTACTTTTACCTAATCCCAGTTCTACTTTTACCTAAACCAAACCTACACACTAGACAAGACATAGCGATTACGGAGGAAATGAGTCTCTTGTAACCTCTTACACATTAAGATAAGTAAATGGCATTTTCAAATACTTTATATATGAAAATGAAGATCTCTTAAATATAAAAATAAAATTTATTATAGAAAAAAAAGTTAAAACAAAATACTAGTTTATAAAGAGTTATAAAATCAAATCTTCACGAGTTTTTTTATATTGCTAGATTATTGAATATTTCCTTAATTAAATAGATTGGACACCAAAATATAGGATGCAGTATTTGGTGTAAACTCTGTTTTTTTACAATAACTAGTTACAAAAATTCCGGGTTATGCAAGGCTTAAATATTTGTTCACAAATTTACATTTTTAAGTAGTGTTAGGTTAAATAATTTTAAATTATCTCATTAAATGTAAAATAAATACCCAACTAATATTATTTATATTAATAAATTTTAAATTGTATTGAATTGAATGATTTTAAAGTTTTTATAGAAAATAAATTATGTATAAATATGAAAAGACTTATTGAATATCCATCATTAAAGTTTTTTTTTAATCATTGATTTTTTATTCAAAATAATTATAAAATTAACACAAATATTAGGAATATTCAAAGTAGTAACACTACAACTTAAGTCTATAAAAAATTAAAGAACATAATTAAAGTTGGTCTCACCATTTAAAAAAAAAAAAATGCACTAATTAAATTAAAATAAAATAAAAAAAAGTTTATTTTCTAAATTTCCGAAAATGCCCTCTGAAAATACATTGCAGCTGGTCAAATCTAGGTGGGACTCGCTTGTAAAAAGAGATAAAGGTACCTTCAACTCTTGGTGAGACTGAGGGAATTACCAACATACTCTTTTATAATGTAGCCTGGGGATGTAGCTCTCCAACTCACTAATCAATTCAGGCCTCTGTTTCTAATTATTTATTCATTTTTTAAATAACACGCCTATTAAGAAAATAATTATTGATATAGTAAGTTTATTATTTTATCTTTATTAATTATGAAGTGGATGAATTAAAAATTTAAGATTTTTAAGAAGTTCTACCTTTTTTTAAGTAATTAATTGAGGATATAATAGGTAAAAAATTGTTCTTTCTTGATTTGTCAAAATGAACAAGTAATTAGGAACAACTAAAAAAGGTGAATAAGTAATTAGGGACAGATGGAGTATTTTTTTGTCTTTAATTGGAAAAGTTCATTCAACAAAACTATTAGGGCTCGTTTGGTGTGAGGTATAATAACAAATAGTCCCGGGATTAAATTATAGTACCGCTTATTTTGTTGTTTGGTTGGCAAGTTCGGGATAACTTATCCCGGGATTAATAATTAGTACCGGGATAAGTTATCCCTCTCCTTGGGTGGTATAGTAATCCCGGGATAACTTATCCCGGGATAAAATAGGTAAATGACAAAAATGTCTCTTTCAACCCTTTTGTTATATCACTTTTTACATTAATGAAGGGCATTTTTGTAAACAAATAAATTGTTCTTAAAATTTATTATTTTGAATACAACAAACCAAACACTCAATAAAAAATAATCCCAACACAACTTATCCCATCATAACTAATCCCAACATAACTTATCCCAACATAACTTATCCCATCATAACTCATTTTCAAACCAAACGACCCCTTAGTACAACACAATTAAAGCTTGAAGTCTAAAGTGAGAATCCTTAAATGACCAAAACAACCCTCAAATTCAATCTTAATCCTAGAAAGCATACATGTAGACGGTGGGTGGTTGCTTTATTTGTAACTCTCTCTTATATAACTAAAAATACGATAATATTGGCCAGCACAGATTCAGTATATGTTATTTATTTGTTTTAATTTATGGGATACATATAAAATTTAGAAAGTTAATAAAATATTTTAAAAATATTTTAAGTTGTTGATCATAATTTATAAGATTTTAACTTAATTTGTAGCTAATATATATTATTCCTCCTCTTTCAATTTATGTGGCACAAATGAAATTTTAAAATTCAACCAATTTATCCATATGTTTTGAAAATATTTTAAGCAATTAATTGTTGTCATTCATAGTCGTTTTACGTTTTTAAAAAAATATATAACACATTAATATTTTTGAAATTTGTGATCTAAAAAATAAGTGATGAATATTTGTATAACTATAAATCTTTTCTTTTAAAAAAATGATTTATAGACATTTCATTAAAGATAATATAGATATTTTAAAGTCAAATTGTTACTAAAAATAAAAATGTGTCATTCTTTTTTAGATTAACTAAAAAAAAGTGAGTAATATAAACTAGAATAAAAAAAGTAATACTCCTAACAATCAACATAATTTATTTCATAAACACATTTATTAATTTGATAAAAAAAATTACAATTTGCAATATTAGTAAATTCAACTTGTTTCTGTAAGTTGTTTTTATTTATCAATTTTTTTTATTAGTTCTAACTTTTCAAAACTAATGTTTCTCTATTTAATAAAAATAAATAAAAGCAACTATAGTACCACACTGCTATACTACACACATTGTGTATTAATATGCAGTATAAAATGCGCAGTGTCTTAATATGCCAAGTTAGAACCACACTTTTAGGCATTAAAAAGAAATTAGGCGTATAGGGTGTACAATGTTAACTAAAGAATTTAACACAAAATATGATTAAGATTTATTAGGTGAGGTTTGAGCATTGGATGTTGGGCATGCTTAGAGCGTAATTCTTACAGAATTATGCCTCACACTTGAGTCTCGGGGTATTTTGCTAGAGCCCTGCTCCAAGGCGATCCCCGAGGAAAATCTCAATAGAGTATTTTAAAACACTATTGAGACTAAAAGAATAACATACAGTAAAATCTCATGAAATTAATACTCAGTAAATTAATAACCTCTCTAAAATTAAAAAAAATTCTGATCCCGACTTGGGCCAATGGAAAAAATCATTCATTTTGATAAGATGATAAGATAATAAGATAATATATTTTCAGAAGACCCCAATATAAAAATATGATCCCATCAATATTATAAATTGATAGTTCTTTAAAATTACAAATACATCTAAGACAATTTAGTGAAATATGATTCAATTGTGTGTTTTTTGTTAAACTTTAAATCTAGTTGAAGTTCATTTCTAACTTTTCTTATTACATCAAAAAGTTTCGGTGTCGTCTTTTCGAACTTCCCCATAAAATTGTGAAGAGTTCAAGATGCGGTTAGGGTTTCCTTGCGCGTAGCTGGTTGCTATGGTATTGTAACATCTTCAACTTCATCATCAACATTATTTTTCAGATGGTATCCACAATTTCTCCTAAGTAATGGACCTGTGAACATGTATTCATCCGGGTAAACAAAAAGGTTATTGACATCAATTTTCTTGCGGTACCCGGGATCATTAATCATGATCTCAAGTTCATAAATCGCATTTTCACAAAACACTCTTTAAATTAATAAATAAATATTAATTCATTGATTAAATAATATATCTATAATATAATAATATTTCATGGTCCCACCTCTATTAATTTAGTGAGATTTTACTTTATATTGCCCATACTGGCATATATATATATATATACACTACTTATATGTAAGTGTGGATAACACAGGTGACAGTCAACATACTTGCTTCACCTGTGTGGTTCCACACTTACTTATATATTTGCCTATTTTTTTTTCCCGTTTTAATTTTATTTGTCTTATTTTTTAATTCTTTTTATATATTTAAAAATTGCGTAAAATATACTATAAATCATGATAAAAACATATAAAAAATCGATTGCTTATAAAAAAATTTAGGTTGATTCATAAAATTAATCTATCTATGTCACATAAAATGGGACAAAAGAAGTAACATGTATTATTTAATTTAGAAACTACATAAAAAATATTGTAAATCTCAATTATTAACAACGTATTGACTCTTGAAATTTTATTTGTGGTACATATATTGGAATAAGGGAACTAACATATATTATTTTAAAAAATAAGTAATACTATAAATTACAGTAATTAACGACATAAATTTTTTTAAAATTATATTTAAATTTAATTGATTCTATATCACATAAATTGAGATTAAAAAATAACATATATTGAGCTCATACTAGCACAGACATTTGTGTCTTATATATATATAAGAAGAGGGAATAGCACACGTCTCTGCATCGACACGTGTGCTTCCCTCAAATTGACCAAAAAAACATTCACACACAAGAGGAAAGTCCTCATTAATAGATCCATCCTAATTACGTAATCATAACCGTCCACATGGCTTTCCTTTTCATTATTACAAACTCAAATACACCCAATGGGTCCCACATATTATTCTAACCCTACAAAATACATCAAAAACATCATATTATAATGTCCCCATTCAATCATTCCTCTTTGTCCTCTTTCATCACTTTACTACAATATTCGTATTAATATATTTATCTGATTTTAACTTGATATAAAATTCTAAAAGAATATTATTTATAAAATTTGATGATAATAAATTAAAAACATTCACACAATTAAGTCAAAAAGGAGAAAGAGATGGAATAATTAAATACATTGTCCATTTGTAGTCCCCTACAACTACAATTTTGCTAATTAATAAATACTCATTGATTGTATACAAATTAACCTAAGATATGTGCATTGTCCTTTGTCCATGGTCCCACTTTGGATGTGGGATCACTTTAAGAAACCAACACAAATGGGTCGTTCTATTTCCTTTTTAGTCAGTCCCAAAAGAATGTCACATTTCTTGTTTTTCTTTTGATTTGTTCTATATTTAAAAATTACATAAAAAGTACTTAAAATCACAATGTAATAATATAAGATATTAAAAACAACATAATTAAAAATCATAAAACAAATTTTGTTGACTCTTTAATTCCATATTGAAACAAAAGAAGTTTGTTTCAAAATAACATTAAAAGTACTGTAAATTCAAGTAAAATTTTAAGAATCATATAAGAAATTTAGTTGACTTTCGTAAAAGTACCTACATCGCATAAAATGGAACAGAAAGAGTAATATATATTATTGAAAATGATATAAGAAGTGTTATAAATCACAATAAATTAGCAACTTCAAAATATATTTAACAAAATCACATACAAAAAATTATATAACTCTCCAAATTTCATCGGTGTCACATAAATTGAAACAAAGAACTACTCTCAATTTATGTGACTTACTTTCCTTTTTAGTCACTCCCAAAAGAATGTCACATTTCTATATTAAGTAACAATTTCACTATAAAATATTTATTTTACCCTTAATGAAATAATTTACAATCATACAAATTTATATAATTCATTTTGGACCACAAGTTTTAAAAGTTTTCATTTATTTCTTAAATTCCGTGGCGAATCAAACTACCTCACATAAAATGAGACGAAGGAAGTAATATATATTGAGCCCGCGCTGGCACGGAAACCTAATATCTAGTATGTATATATATATATATATATATATATATATATATATATATATATATATATATATCAAGTAGTTAATAGATATATGATTTAAAAGATATGCAGGTCAATCAGTATTATTGAAACTTTTTTGTTGATCAATATTATAATTGATGTTTTTATAATACAATATAATATAAATATATAAACAAGTCAACTTAACATAAATTTTATGCTCATTAATTTGTGACACGTACAAAGACTAGTTGTTCATCTATTGTTTAACTTCTTATATATACTACTCCCTTCGTTTCACAAGAAATGACCTAGTTTGACTTGACACAGAATTTAAGAAAATAAAGACGAATTTTGAATCTTGTGGTCCTAAATTAAAGTTATGTCAAATGTATAAAATTGTCATTTAATTTTGTGGTCTTAAACATGTCACGTGTAAAACTGAAATTAAAATGTTACAAAAAAAAATCATTCTTTTTTAAACAGACTAAAAATAAAATAAAATCATTCTTTTTTAAAACGAAAGGAATACTAATTTTGTATTTTTGTTCCGAATCATCTACCGTTACTATTTCCTAGTATGAAAGCAAGAACAAGGACTTAAAAGGACACTGGCAGTGGCACCGGCAGCCGACGGTTGACTAATGGATATCCGTACAACTTTACACGATCATCAAATCTCTCCGGATCTTGTCAATAATTGTAGGTACGTCTTTTTCTCTTCTTTTTTTTTGTACTTGAAAGGCGTGTTTGATACAAGTTTTTCCTTTCCACAATATTTCTTTTTAGAAAAATACTATCCAAGGAAATAAATGAGTTTTTACCAAATCTTTTTTATATTAAACGTGTATTTAAAAAATATTATTGAAAATTATCTAAATATAATCTAAATAACTGAGTTCAGCGCTAAAAAAGTAAATAATTATTGTCAAAATTTCAAAATGACAAATATCTTTTAGATAAAGGTCAAAAGCACACCTAAACTATCTTTTTTTTGAGTTTCCTACTTACCTTATTGAGAGTATAAGTTTCATATATAAACTATTACTTATTAGTTTGAGAAACATACCTCAATAGTGTGTGTAATATACTCTTTCTTTTATTTGAAAAACCTTGACACATGACATTCCACATGGATAAAATATTTCACCTTGACAAAACTTAAATAATTAACTATTAATATTAATTAAAGATTAAAGATTAAAGTATTACTATCCAAAAAAAATTAAAAAAATTAAATTACTTTTCTTACCCCACTCCATCACCCCCTCTCCAACTCCCCCCTTCCCCCACCCCCGACAATTTCCCGTCCTTTTATTTTAAAAAAATTCTTATATAAAATATTTTTATGAAAATCATACTTAACCCTCTTCCCCCCTCCCACCCCCCCGTAAACCACCAACTCATCCCTCAAAAAACTTGATATTATATATATATATATATATAAAATAAATCTACCCCATCATATTTAACCCTCCGCTCCTAATTTATTTATTTATTTATTACATTTTTGTCGTTTTGCGTTAGATATGTACATATATTTTTAGAATTTTTTTCTACTTGTGTACCGAATATCACATAAATAAAAAAATTATTTTAAAATGAGTCTTGCTCCGGGAAGTAAAAAATAATTTTTATACGTATATAGCTAACACAGAACGAGAAAAAAAATCGGAAGAAGAAGGTTAGGTGGAGTGGGTAGAATTATTTATTTATTTTTTTAAAAAAATATCTAAATTAGTATTTGAAGGGGGGAGGGTGAGATGAAATAAACAAAAATTAAATACTTTTATAAAAGAAATTTAAACAAAAAAAGGGTGCCCGGGGTGAGGGTGGGGAGGTACGGTGAGAGGAAGTGATGGTGGGGTAAGAAAAATATTTTACATTTTATTTTATAAAAAAACATAATTTTTGGGATAATAATTTTTAAATTTTTAATTTTTACTGTGTAATTCCCCGGAAACTAGTAGGCTAAACAAGAGCCTTACGTGAGAGTTTTAGAGTTTGATGTGTCGGTTTAGAATCGTAAAATGACTTCCCATACTTAGAATGAGGGGTTTAGGGGTTAAACGTCAAGGTACGACTCGCCAAGGACTAACCAAAGGGGTCCTTGAGGAGAACCCCTAAACAATCCCTAAAACTACCCAAAAAGGGCCACCTACGGTTGGGACTCACGCCTTGTGGGAAGGGGTCGTGGGACAAGGCCCCAATTTTAGAGCTGCGACCACCACCCACGGAGGTGCAGTACGCCCCGTGGACTCACCCAGGGTCTGTGGGTCGGGGTCCCGTGGGTGAGGCAGCCTTGGAGTTAAGTTGTCTTAAGTTGGGAACTTGGGGGTTAATTCATTATTAGTTAGGGGTTAAGTGAGGTCGGTTTATTAGTAATTAGACCACCTATATAAACCTAATAGATCCCTAAACACATTGATCCTAGACATAATTTCAAGACCCCACAACTAACCCAATTCCCTCCAAGAAATTCTCTCTCTACAGTTGAAGACAAGAGAGCTAGGTCAAATTCTTCCATTGTTGCAAGCTTTTGTGAGGGCTTTGAAACAAGGTATGTTAGCTTATTCATCTATGGATTCTTCCATCCATAGAGCCCCCTAGATTTCCCCCAATTGTGAAGATAAAACCCAATTCTAGCTAGGGTTTCTTCCTATGTTGTGGGTAGTGTTGCGTAGATTCCAATTGAGTGGATAGTACTTTTTTATGATTGTTTTAATAATGATTCATGATATTATGATGATATTATATATTTTCCTTGGTTAACCCTAGTCTAATTGATGAAATTGATATTATGTGGGTTTATGCAATGAAAGGTAAAAGTGAAGACTTAGAGATGATCTTCTAGAATTGATGTTGTTAATACTATTTGTTCAAGAATAGGAACATATAGACATGAATTGAATTATATTACAGTGCATATGATGTATCATGACTAGTAAAGTTGAAATTGAACCTTTATGATGAATTATGACTAGAATCACCTACTAACGAAGAATGTGATTAGAATGCCTTGAAATCTAGGTATGAATGATGATTGTAAGAAGTAAAGCTTTGAGAGTAAGGCTTGTAGCCATGAATGTTAGGGCTTTGAGAGTAAAGCTAATATGATGTGATATTGTTGTGTATTGTTGAAAGCATATTCTCACTTACACACATAGGCATAAATATGCTAGGAGATGCAAGGTTCTCTCACATAGAATGATTCTAGGTTGAAAAGCTAATCACCTAAAATGAATCAAAGCATGTTAGACTAGAATAGCTTGAAGTTGTGATATATGATCCCTTCATGTATAGCTTGACTTAGTAAGACAAGATCAGGATTGGTAGCTTGAGTTAGCATTGTAGGATGCTCTCATGGTAGCTTGAGTTAGTGGTACTCATGGTAGCCTAGGATTGATGACACATACTCTCATAAGGGTAGCTTGAACTAGCATTTTAGGATGCCTACATGATAGCATGACTTGGTTAGGCCAAGACCATTTCATGGTAGCTCAGGATTGAGGACATATACTCCCCTAAGAGTAGCTTAGGATTGAGAAATCATAGTCTCCTAAGGGTAGCTTGCATTAGCATCATAGTGTGCTTGTAAGGGTAGCATGGCTTAGTTGGTCTAAGACAATTTCATAGTAGCTACGATGGAACACTTGTACCCTTCCTATATTAGCTTGGATTTGCATGATCAATATGTTTCTATGATAGCTTGATCTAGCCTAATAGGGTGCTATTCTTTGGTAGTCTAGAATGATAAATAGTAATCATTTGAGTATGATAGCCTAAGGTGGTACTTAGTATGAATGGTATTTTGGGATGCCATTCATGCATTGCACAATTATGACTTGAAGCTACTTATGAAGTGTTCTCTTATATTGCGTATGTTTAGCTTGAGTTGTTGCTATAGTTGCCTTTCATGGCATGATTACTTAGGGGTGATAATTCCTTTGTCTATATGAAGTAAGCTAAGAATGAGACCAAATGAATGATAAGTATGAATATGGTGACTTCAAGGTTATGCTTAGTGTGAATGGTATTACGGGATGTTATTCATGCATTGCACAAGTATGCTTTGATGTTACTTAGGAGTATAGTGCTCTTATGATATGAAAGCCTAGGTCTTGACTATGCATATAGACTAAGATTAAGATGACCAAAAAGGGATACTTAGCTTGGATGGGATTATGGGGTCTTATTCATGCATTGCACAAGTATGTTTTGAGGTTACTTGAGAGTAGTCCTATTATGATATGAATGACTAAGAGTTGAATAAGGCTTATATGATGTTTATGTTGGATACTTTACTTATGATTATGATATTGTCTCTTATGCTCATAGTTTATGTTTCATGAAGTATTTGATTATGCTTATGGATTATGTCTTATGTTGACTAACCCTTATGTTATGCTCTTGTGATGTTATTCTAGCTAACATATTTAGTACATTTTGTACTAACGCATACTTTGCCTACATTCTCATCAAATGTAGGGTTCGGAGATTTGAGTTCCAATCTTGAGGCTAGATTTCTAAGGAGCAAAGGAGTTGAAGATTTGGTGAGTCCTCATAGTTTCGAGGACCAAGCCATTATTTCCTTTATGTCTTTTATTTTCATGTTTTGAGACTACTGTATGGGCTATATCCCAAGAGTTTATTAAAAAGTGTATTAGATGGTTTGAGACAAAGTGTAGTAAGACTTCTGCTTGCTTTTATAAAATACTTCGATTGTGTGGATAAAGGTTTTAATATTTCCGTACTTTTCTATTATCTTATGTTATGATATGCTAAGGGCTTGTATGAGACCCCTTCGGGGTCAAGTACGCTGTGTTACTTCTAGGGTGTACCCGTGGGTCGTGACAAACTTGGTATCAGTGCACAAGGTTTAAAATGGTTCTAGGATTGTCTCAAACCATGCCTAGTAGAGTCTTGTTCATAAACGTAAAGCGCGCCATATTTATGAATAGGAGGCTATTGGATGTTTAGGAAACTTCACTTTTTCATTCTCTAAGTCATGCCATAGAGTTTGGCTCTAGTAGGTCCTTCTTCTAATCTGTGCCCTATGGTTTTTCAAGGTATGGCTGGTACAATGGCAAATGTTAGGAGAGATGAGAAAGGCATTGTAGAGCAAGAGGTTCCTCTCCAAGTTCCACACCAAGCTCCTCCTCAAGCTCTAATTGATCCTCCGGATATGTCAAATATGGAAATTAGGTCGGCTTTTCTAATGCTGGCCCAAGCCAATAAAGAAGTAGTAGCTTTAGCGAACCCAATAAGGGGGATGGTTGCCTTTAGGCGAGAGAGTTTTTAAGGATGAACCCTCCGGAGTTTTGTGGCATCAAAGTGGAAGAGGATCCTAATGGGTTTATAGAGGAGGTTTATAAGGTGCTAGCTATCATGGGGGTGACTTCGGTAGAAAAAATGGAACTAGCCGCTTACCAATTGAAGGATATTGCTCAAATATGGTATGAACAATGGAAATATGATAGGCCGGTGGAAGTGGGTTCCATAGATTGGGAAGTGTTTAAGAAGACATTTCTTGATAGGTTCTTCCCTTGAGAGTTGAGGGAAACTAAGGTGGAAGAGTTCATCAACCTTAAGCAAGGTAGTATGAGTGTTAAGGAGTATGCCTTGAAATTTACTCTATTGTCTAAGTATGCTCCATCTATGGTAGCAAGTCCAAGGGATATGATGAGTAGGTTTGTGACAGGAGTGTCCAACATAGTAGCAAAAGAATGTTGTACGTTAATGCTCCATAATGATATGGATATCTCACGTCTTATGGTGTATGCTCAAAAAATGGAGGAAGATAAACTCAAAGAGGAAAAATTGGTGAGAAAAAGAGGTCTAGGATGGATAATGATAAGTCTTTTCATGATGGGTCCGATGGACATGGTCGCTCTAGGAATCGACAAAAGTTTTCCGGACAAGGCTTTTCTAATGCTCCTAAGTATAAGGATGAGAGGGTGTCTACCCCTAGGCCACAAGGGATTGACAATGAGTCCCTATGGCCCCCTTGTGCTAGGTGTGGTAAGAGACATGAGAGTAGGTATTTGGCCGGTAGAGAAGGTTGCTTTATTTGTGGTGAGAATGGCCACAAGATGAAAGATTGTCCAAAGGCAAGGGCTACAACAAGAGATGGTAAGCAAGTTTCCACTAGTGGTCCGGATGAGAGTGCTCAAAAGAAGAATAGGTTCTATGCCCTCCAAGATAAAAATGATCAAGAGTGATCTTCTTATGTCACTATCGGTATGTGTTTTATGCTTTAGTAGATTCCGGATTACTTGTCTTTTTGTGACTTGATATGTTAGACTTTGAAGTTTTCCTTAGTATGAATGATCTTTAAAAGAGTTTGTATAGGTTTACTCCCAAGGGGGAGATGGTATGCCTATCTAGCAAGGTTATTGTGTGTTTATGTGTTGTCATGATTTCCTTATATGCATGTTCATGAAAAAGTTTAGGTCTTGATAGAAATGACTTATATGCATTGTTTTGCCTCATGTTGTAGTGCATTTGAGTAGAGTTGCATATAGATTTTCATGAGATGAATTAATGAGCATGCCTTAGTTTTGAGTTGAAAGATTCATTCTTGAACAAGTGCTTTTTAAGAGTAAATTGCATTTAGGCTCCATGAGTACATGATGAACATGTTTTATCTAGGAGATGTTAGTTCCTCCTTGAATATGAGTAGATATAGAATTTCATGCATTTTGGGTTGTTAGATGTAGTTCCTACTCCCTTGTGTTGCATTGATTATGTTTAGCTTGGAGTCAAAGTTTCCCTACTTGGTGGTGTGCATTTAGGTGTATTACATGCATTATGGGTTGCTAGTCTAGAGTTGTGACCTTAAGAAATGTTTAGAATCGTCATTCGAGGACGAATGATCCCAAGGGGGAGATATTGTAATACCCAGAAACTAGTAGGCTAAACTAGAGCCTTATGTGAGACTTTTAGAGTTTGATGTGTGGGTTCGAATCGTAAAATGACTTACCGTACATAGAATGAGGGGTTTAGGGGTTAAAAGTCAAGGTACGACTCCCAAAGGACCAACCAAAGGGGTCCTTGAGGAGGACCCCAAAACAGTCCCTAAAACTGCCCAAAAAGGGCCACTTACTTTGGGACTCACATCCCGTAGCTGGACCCATGCCCTGTGGGAAGGGGTCGTGGGTCAAGGATCCAATTTTAGATCTGTAGACCACCACCCACGGAGGTGCAGTACGCCCCGTGGCCCACCCACGGTCCGTGGGTCGGGGTCTCGTGGGTGAGCCAGCCTTGGAATTAGGTTGTCTTAAGTTGGGCACTTGGGGGTTAATTAATTATTAGTTAGGGGTTAAGTGGGGACAGTTTATTAGTAATTAGATCACATATATAAACCTAATAGACCCCTATATACATTGATCCTAGACATAATTTCAAGACCCCAAAACTAACCCAATTCCCTCCAAAAAAAAATCTCTCTCTAGAAGTGAAGAAGAAGAAGAAGAAGAAGAAGAAGAGAAGAGAGATAGGTCAAATTCTTCTATTGTTGAAAGCTTTTGTGAGGGATTTGAATCAAGGTATGTTAGCTTATTCATCTATGGATTCTTCCATCCATAGAGCCCCCTAGATTTCCCCCAATTGTGAAGATAAAACCCAATTTTAGCTAGGGTTTCTTCCTATTTTGTGGGTAGTGTTGAGTATGATTCCAATTGAGTGGATAATACTTGTTTATTATTGTTTTAGTATTGATTCATGATATTATGATGATATTATATATTTTCCTTGGTTAACCCTATTCTAATTGATGGAATTGATATTATGTGGGTTTCTGCCATGAAAGGTGAAAGTGAAGACTTAGAGATGATCTTCTAGAATTGATGTTGTTAATAGTAATTGTTCAAGAATAAGAACATATAGACATGAATTGAATTAGATTACAGTGCATATGATGTATCATGACTAGTAAAATTGAAATTGAACCGTTATGATGAATTATGACTAGAATGACCTACTAACGAAGAATGTGATTAGAATGCCTTGAAATCTAGGTATGAATGATGATTATAAGAAGTAAAGCTTTGAGAGTAAGGCTTGTAGCCATGAATGTTAGGGCTTTGAGAGCAAAGCTAATATGATGTGATCTTGTTGTGTATTGTTGAAAGCATATTCTCACTTACACACTTAGACATAAATATGCTAGGAGATGCAAGGTTCTCTCACATAGAATGATTCTAGGTAGAAAATATAATCACCTAAAACGAATCAAAGCATATTAGACTAGAATAGCTTGAAGTTGTGATATATGATCCCTTCATGTATAGCTTGACTTGGTAAGACAAGACCAAGATTGGTAGCTTGAGTTAGCATTGTAGGATGCTCTCATGGTAGCTTGAGTTAGTGGTAGTCATGGTAGCCTAGGATTGAGGATAAATACTCTCCTAAGGGTAGCTTGAAATAACATTTTAGGATGCCTTCATGATAGCATTAATTGGTTAGGTCAAGTCCATTTCATGGTAGCTTAGCATTGGGGACATATACTCTCCTAAGGGTAGCTTAGGATTGAAAAATCATAGTCTCCTAAGGGTAGCTTGCATTAGCATCATAGTGTGCTTGTAAGTGTAGCATGACTTAGTTGGCCTAAGACTATTTCATGGTAGCTAGGATGGGTACACTACCCTTCCTAGAATAGCTTGGATTTGCATGATCAATATGTTTCTATGATAGCTTGGTCTAGCCTAATAGGGTGCTATTATTTGGTAGTCTAGAATGATAAATAGTAATCATTTGAGTATGATAGCCTAAGGTGGTACTTAGTATGAATGGTATTATGGGATGTCATTCATGCATTGCACAATTATGACTTGGAGCTACTTATGAAGTGTTCTCTTATATTGCGTATGTTTAGCTTGGGTTGTTGCTATTGTTGCCTTTCATGGCATGATTACTTAGGGGTGATAATTCCTTTGTCTATATGAAGTAAGCTAAGAATGAGACTAAATGAATGATAAGTATGAATATGGTGACTTCAAGGTTATGGTTAGTGTGAATGGTATTATGGGATGTCATTCATGCAATGCACAAGTATGATTTGATGTTACTTAGGAGTATAGTGCTCTTATGATATGAAAGCCTAGGTCTTGACTATGCATATAGACTATGATTAAGATGACCAAAAAGGGATACTTAGCTTGGATGAGATTATGGGGTCTTATTCATGCATTGCACAAGTATGTTTTGAGGTTACTTGAGAGTAGTCCTATTATGATATGAATGACTAAGAGTTGAATAAGGCTTATATGATGCTTATGTTGGAGTCTTTACTTATGATTATGATATTGTCTGTTATGCTCATAGTTTATGTTTCATGAAGTATTTGATTATCCTTATGGATTATGTCTTATGTTGACTAACTCTTATGTTATGCTCTTGTGATGTTATGCTAGCTAACATATTCAGTACATTTTGTACTAACGCATACTTTGCCTACATTCTCATCAAATGTAGGGTTCGGAGATTTGAGTTCCAATCTTGAGGCTCGGTTTCTAAAGAGCAAATGAGTTGAAGATTTGGTGGGTCCTCATAGCTTGGAGGACAAAGCCACTATTTCCTTTATGTCTTTTATTTTCATGTTTTGAGACTATTGTATGGGCTATATCCCAAGAGTTTGTTATAAAGTGTATTAGATGGTTTGAGATAAAGTGTAGTAAGACTTCTGCTTGCTTTTATAAAATACTTTGATTGTATGGACAAAGGTTTTAAGATTTCCATACTTTTCTATTATCTTATGTTATGCTAAGAGCTTGTATGAGAACCTTTCGGGATCAAGTACGCCGTGTTACTTCTAGGGTGTACCCTTGGGTCGTGACATACTGATACTTAGAATTTATTTAATTTTTGTCAAGTTGAAATGTTTTGTCCATGTGGAGTGTGATGTGACAATTTTCTTAAATAAAAGAGAGAGTGTATTATACACACACCATGGTGAGACTGTTATAAAAGAAAGATGTGTGTTTCTCAAATTAATAAGTGATAGTTTAGATATGAAACTCACACTCTCAATAGTTTAGGTACGAAACAAAAAAAAAGGGGGGGGGGGATAATTTAGGTGTGTTTTTGACACTTATCTCATTTTTTAAAATGAAACCAAAGGGGCAAATGTGCATAAGCCCTTGCGCCTTGTCCTTTATACCTTAAGGGGTCGTTTGGTTTGAAAACAAGTTATGATATTTTTAGTTTTGATGTTGTCGCGACCCGAGGGCACCCCCTAGTCGTAACACGGCATATTCGACCTCTCAGAGGTCTTATACAAGCCCTTAGCATATCAAGAACATTAAAGAATAGAAAATAGTGGAAAATTTAAAACTTTTCTTTACGATGAAAATAAGTGGATGGATGATTCCACCAATTTAATAAAAGGATTTGGTATTCAATGGTCACAACTAAACTAAAATTATGGAAAATTCAAGAAGTAACAAGTACTATAAGGATGCAGGGATTGGAAATCAATGTCACATAGGGGTAATTGTGTTTCTCCATAGAGATGTACATTCATGAATATGCTAGGTCATCTTCAATGACGCTAATCTTCTTTCGATCTCATAACATCCTTACATAGAATCTCCTTTTGGTCTTATCTATATGCTATTCTAAACAACCCAATACCTTACTTTAGTCTCTCTTTCGATGCAGAAATAGGGCAAATAGATCCGACCCATAACCTCTATTTTCAAGAAAGTTACAAACATCAAACCTAAATTGCTAGTATCAGACTAATTACCCACTCCAATCAATCTCTTTAGAGTATAAACCGCAAATCGAAAGTAGAAATTAAGTTTGCAACCTTAATCCATAAGTTAACCTCATGCTAATTAGCCTAAGTTCATGTATGAACAAAAGAAAAACAGAGCATAAGACAATACACACTACATTAAATCAACATCCAACCCCATAATTGCACCCCTAGATCTTGGGGTTTTAGCCACCCATCCCAAAAAGCAAAGAAATTATACCTTTCATGAAAGTAGCCATGGGTAACATGAAATCAAGCAATTATAAGCAAACTCATTTTGAATTCAACTTCAATTAGTTAATTTCAAGAACAAAGTTGAAACCCAAAAACTAAAAAGTGTTCTTTACAAGGTAAAGTGTTTTTCTCTTCACTTGTTCATACACCCAAAAAATCATGTTACTCATCTCTCATTTTTGGGCTATTTATAGTTTCCCAAAATTTGGCCCAAAACTGAATACCCATTTGGCGACGTTATTAGGGTTCGCTGAGCTCATTCGATGAGTTGCCAATCATGCTTCAACTTGCCTTTTCTTACTCTAGGCTTCAGGTGTTTGAACCTCAGTTAGCGAGCTTGTTGGAGTCTACTTTTCACATTTGGCGTATCACCGAGTCATACCTTAGTTCACCTTTTAAACCTTCAATTTTTCTCCTTGTACTGTCACTTTCAGCGATGATCAACAAGGTAGCCCTTCTCATTTAGTGAGTCACCTTTTCTCTTGGAATCCACCTACATCGCTCAACAAATACAAGTGTTGTGCACTGTAAATTTAGGCAAGGTCATACTCGTTAGGAGATTTGCCTTTCTTATTTCATGATCATCAGAGTGTATTTTACACTTCTTCTTAGTGATAATTCTCAACTACACTTCATCCAATTCTAAGTGTAGGCGGTCGCTAACAAGTATAAACCCAACTAAGAGTTGGGGTCGATCCCACAAATAGTGATATGGTATAGAATTCAATTAGGAAGTAAAAACATGTCCTAATCATTTGTAGAAGTAAAGGTTTCGTGGCATGAAATTAAATAACGAAGTTTCAATGATAAATATCGAATGGGGGGGGGGGAATTAGTAACCAATTCGCGAAAAAGAATACTTAACATGGGAAGTAAAAAATTAGAGATCAGACCTTAGGAATGTGATCAGTCGAATGCTAAAGTTGTTGAGTCTCAATGGGTAGGATAGGTTTTGAATACAATAGCCATCTCTCGATCAACTATTATGTTTCAAACGAGTTCTCTCGAACCTCAACAAGTTTATATTACTAAACAACCCAATTCCTTAACTAACCCACTCTTTCAAGCTGGGTTTGTAAAGACGCAATCAAACCCACTTTCTCAAGCTAGATTTTAAATATGCAATCAATACAACTATCAATAAATCATTCTACTCTAATACCTCTTTCTCAAGAAAGCATAGAGAACTAAGCTGTAACTGAATTTGCAACTTCAATTCATCAATTAAAACATGAACAAATAATTGAACCCACTTCAAAACAACATTAAAATCAACAATTAATAACACCCATTAGCTAATTAATGCATTCAACTACATGATCACACTCCTAAGGTAAGGGGATTTAGCTAAACATATCAGAAAGCAAGAAATCGTAACCAATAAAGTTTTCATTTGAATCGCTAACGATCTACAGTACCCAAATGTTGAAATCGAAGCTAAAATCTTACAATCTCCAAATATAAATCTCAAACTTCTCTAAGAATATTAAACAATGTGTACAATGTAAAAACTAAAAAAAACCAAGAATACACACACTATGGGAATTCTAAAAAATTGTTCAAAATGTTTTTAGACGTTCCCAAAATCTCAGTATGGAGTCCACACAGCGAGATCAGCCGTGATCGCCGATCAACTTGGTGATCCATCGAATTGTGCTTCTTCTCGCCTTTTGACTTGACTACTACATCAAATTGTTCTGGAAGTTTAGGCGAGCAAGATCGCGATCACCGATCTATTCAGTGAGTCATTGAGTTGTCTTTTTGCTCGCCAAGTTGGTGCGGGACATGAATCACTTTGCTGGAACTTTAGGCGAGCTGGAGGCTCACTTGGTGAGTCACTGAGTAGATTTTACGAGCTTCAGCTTTTCTTTTCTTTAGCTTTTCCAACTTTTTTGCTCCTTTTCACGTAGTAATGTCCTTGCCTTGCCCCGAAGCCTTCATTGCCGCATATTAACACATTGACATAAGTTATGAGCAAAAAATGGGCATTGAGGGCACTAAATCATTGAATAATTAGCCTTGAATGAGTCAAAATTCCTGACTCATCCATACCCCCAAATTATACTTTTGCTTGTCCTCAAGTAATATACAAGATCAATCAGGTCAATAAGGATGTCTACAAAAAGTGCTTCTTGAGACTCGACATGAATACACACAAGGTTCAATCTACACATGCAATGCTCAATTGTGGACTAAAAGTTTCAAACCGTGACTAGCTATCATCAATTCTAGTTCAAGTTCACAATGCTCACTTCAAATACAAATTCATGCTCAACAAGGGTATTCGAACGCCCTCACAACAAGAATGATTCCTTGCTCTCATAAGTGAGTCAAAGAATACAATCTAAGGAATCGAGATCAACTCTCACACTCTCAAAGAGAAAAAGCATGCACACTTTTAGACCTGTCCATATTTTCCAACCAACACATCACTTGGCTCATGCAAGATCAAAAGGTCTTTCAAGGCTTGTAATTTGGTTGAGGGTACGAGCATAATCATTTTTGATTAGTGACTTCTACCTTCATGAATCATGGCTCAAAGTTCACTTTGCCTCCTTTTCTTTCATTTCTTTTCATCTTCACAGCTCATCCTTGGCTAGTTAAAGCACACAAAATTTTGTTATAGCTCATCAGATGCCCCTTTTATTCCCACACCAATTTTATCATTTCCTTTTCTCTTTTCACCTTTTTTTTAATATAGAGGATTTCCATTTTTTTCTTTAACACAAGTTCCCAAGGATGAATTTCACAAACTTTTTGCTCGATTTCTTTCTTGAATCTTACCACACCCCCAACTTAGGCTTTTGGCCTAAGTTGACTTTTCAAACAAACCAATGCTTCATGAAGGTTTTAGGTGAGAAGGACAAAGCCAATTGTGTTCAGGTGTTATCCAACAAAAATGTTAGGCTCAAATGGTGCCAAGCTAAGTCCAGACACTCACAAGGTGGTCACAAAAAGGTATAGAAGTTAGGTTCATTCTCAACAATTTATGACTAAGATCATGTCCTTCATTCACCTAAGTTAGTCAATTGAACCAACATGGCAAGTTCTCAGTATCACCATGCACATATTTAAAGATAACCTCACCACACACGACATTCAACACAATCATCGATCATGATTTTACAAGATAAGCTTGCATGCAACGATCATTACAAGACTCACTTCGACAATCGACTAGTCCCAATGAGATGCTAAGAGTTCACACATGATTTATACAACTCAAATTGGCATTGTGGACTTACACAAACATATCTTTTGTCTAAAGCACTATTCAAGTCATCGATATTGATCACAATCGATACTCAAATGTTCAAGGGAACAACACTCAGACACAATCACATAGTTAAGAGAGACACCAATTAAATCAAGCCAACATTCATATTTTGTCAATGAGGAGAAGTTTAAACAAAACAATAAAACACAAAATAAAAACAAACTACAAAACAAAATACAACCAAATATCCAAAAATAAGGCTAGGTATAATAATACCTTCGCCCCACCAAAATATCTACATAGTGTCCTCAATGTGCACTAAAAACCGAATGTATCAAAATGGGAATAAAATGCAAGGAGAGTAAAAATCCCCCTGTCAGGTGAGGCTCGAAGCGAACTCCGTGTAGTTGAGATGGTACAAATCTAGGCATCAGTGCCTGACACTTCTCCAGCTCTGAATGACTGCACAACTGTCTCATTCATGGGCGTAGACCCACTAGGACAAATCATCGATGTGTCACAAAGTGATGCCTCTATGGCCACCCGTACAAACTCGCCTCCTAAATCCTCTAAGTTGTCGTAGATCGCATCATCACGAGTTCCAAGCTCCTCCTCATATGTCTCAGATGTATCAGACTCTCCATCATCATTAGCTACAACAACATCCCCAGTCACAGTAGCAGGGGGAATCTTGGAAGTAGCTGGCATATCTGGACTGGGACCCTTGGGGAAATCTACACTTCCCACAACATCAACATGTCAGTGGACTTCAACTCGTGTATATCACGATCCGAGCTGGTAATATCAGCCTTCAAGGCTGTCAATTTTATGGGCTGGCTATTTCCCTGCTCACACGCCTCTACCGAGTGGTCAAGACATCCAATGCTTGGCCATGGCCATGATAAACTCCAACTGTCCCCATAACTCCTCCCGAATAGGGGTAAGTGCAGCCTCAATGGTCCGCTCGATTATGAAAGAAACAACCATTTCAACTCTAAACGCCCTTATGCCATCCGAATAGGCAAGATTGCCCATTTTGTATAGTATGGCTTGGGTCAATTGGGGGACAGGAAGTAATAATAGGAGCAGGTGCAGTAGAGGTAGATGAGTTGGGTATACCTGTCGGCTCAACTATCAGAGTGGACTGAGTGGCATTGGCCTCCATATCCTCAACATTGACTACCAGAGAAGTATCTACCTGTGCTTTCTTCCTTCGCTCAGCCTCATCCTTTGTGTATTCAACCTCAATCCTCCGAATATCGGTTGACGATGCCAAAGTCACTTCTGTATCTGTCGTTGCCACAAATGACAGACCAACCCGATGACACAAACTAGTAATCATCACTGGAAATGGTAATGAGATTTGGTTTTGTTTGGCCCTCATCACCATCTCCTGGGAAATACAGCCTTGAGATTCAGCCGCTCCTAATCAAGAATGCAGCCCAACAGTGCAGCTTTTAGATGCCGAATGATTGATTCATTTTATGAAGGCATCAGAGTGTTGTTGATAAAACCGAACCAATACCGAACGACGACATTCACGTCTTTCTTTTCAATTACAACTCTTGTCTCTAGCGATTGAGGAGTAACATCACTCATCAATAGGGCAAACCACCCATTTAAATCCTCTAATATTTTGATTTTGACCATGTCGGTCAAAGAATGGACAACTCAGACTAAGCAATCAAGCAAATCTTTGATGTCGGTCTCGCTGCATTTCACTTTATTGCCCCGCACCTCTACATAGTCCACTAGTGCCATTAACCCAACTATCTTCTTCCCTTTCGAGATCAACTCTGCCTAACCAACATTAAATACCCAAACCTATGAAGGAACATACGAGTTTTGGGGCTTGGTGAATGGTTGGAAATTGTGGAAGCGAAGTATTTTCCAAACATCTGGATACCTTTATACCACACTATCCATAAACAACCACTTCTCCTTTAAAATAGTTCGCAACCTGGTGGCCTTCAGTTGGTTCATGGACCGAGGAGGATGTGCTAGGACGGGGGAATCTTGAGGTGCATGTACACCTGCAGCTGCTGGAAGGTGCGCTAGATCATGAATTGATTTGGATCGCAGTTTGGAGCGCTTTCTCTTGAGTAACTCCTCCTCAATCGCTTATGTGTTAATAGAAGTCCTGGACCTGCATCATCCTCTCTCTTAGACTCAGAGGTAGTAAAATGAGTGGCGTTTATGCCCATGCTGTCTGATGAGCTCGAACTCGAGCTGGAACTTTCCACCACTTGCTTCTTCCCTTTCCCCTTTACATTCCACTGAGGAGGCTTTGGACTAGTGGCCTGGGGAGGTGTGACCTCCACTACAATTATGACCCCTTTTAACTTTTTTCGGGGTGCTGGACCTTTCACCGGAAGCTTTGGTCTAGCTATATTTATATAAGAATACAAAAAAAAACACATGCAGTTGCAATTGGTAAGCAAAATATCACGATCAAATAGTTGCTGGAAAACTCACCAAACCGAGAGCATTCTGCGAGCCAAAGAGGGTTCACCGAATATTACAGAGAAATTTACCAAAAAGTCAGCACAAAAAGGTGAAATCACATACCAGTCACCAAGTTCACTCAGCGATAAGAGAATGTCTCGCCGAAAATTACAAAAATATTTAGCAAAAAGGAAAGTTAGAAAGGCGAAGCTAAAGCTATTCGGCAAGTCACGAAGTTAACTCGGTGAGCACAAGCATATCACCGAAAGTAACAAATTTGTTCACCAACATTTCAAGTCAAAAAGGCAATAAAGAGTGTCAATTGATGAGCCGTCGATTCATTCGGCGAGCTCGACTTAGCTTGCCAAATGTCCCAACATGTTAGATTTCCACCCCAAAACCAAATTCGCAACACACAACCGATGAAAATCAATTTCAAGCCCAATTCTACGCAATTCAAGCCAAACCCTCAACGATTATCTACCCCAAGGTACTTTGACTTCCCCCAATTGAACTAGATTCAACCAAATAATGATTTTGCCCTTAAGAATGACGTCACCCAATCCATCATTGGGAAAATTGGAGTTGTTTGGTAGTACTTGGGTTACTCACATTTTACCCACACAAAACCCAACATGCAAACTCGCAATTTACACAATTTCAAAGCTAATTTCAAACTAATTTAGGCTAAACAAGATGCCATGCATGCTTTAATTCGAAATAGATATTACAAGCAATTTAACATGAAATCAACGCAAATAATAGATCTACGAACTACTCAGACACATTCTCAACACAACTCTTGGAACTTAATAACAAGTTCGGACAACTAGCCTCAATTGCAGACTAACGACACAAAGCTAAAGAGCAATAATAGACAAGACTTCAGATTTCGAGCACACGAAGACACCCACAAAAATTGAAATGTAATAGTATGATCTAAACTTTGATTGTAAGTGTGCAAGAGTCAAAAAGTTCAAAATAAGGAGAAGATTCAAATTTAAAATGGTTTAAGGCCTTTTGACCCTTCAGTTTGGGCCTCACTCGGTGAGACTTAATAATGCTGTGAATCCACTCGGTGATGCACCGAGTGGACTTTAACCCACCAATTTTAACATACTTGATCATTCAATTGGTTCAAAGGGGGAGCTTTGTCGGGCTTGCCGAATGGACTTTAGCTAGCCCAATTGCCTCTTTTCTCCAAAAATTTGGAATTTCAACCTGCACATTCAACAAACGTTATTCAAATCAAAAAGTAAAACTTGGATCGCCCCCCAAGAAGTGCCTTATATAATGTCTTAGCGTGACGTGGCCATGTGGTCATGCCTCATTTTTTGGGTTTACCAAAGTATCACTAGGAAGACCCCCTTTCGGTTTTAGATTTAAATGAGCGAGATCTGACCCATCTGCATTTCAAGCTGCTTAATGGAAATTGAGTGCGAAGTTACAATTTGATTTAGAGAAGAGACATCATATTTTATCTCCTTGATTACCTTTTCCGTTCCTTCCACCTTGTCCAAGAAACGAGCAAGCATATCCTCAGTTCAGAAGCTTTCAGGATCAGCCCTTGGTTCCTTCGACTTTTGAAGTTCATGAGGAGGCACATAGAGATATTTGTTACCATTTTTATCTCTCAAATTTGCACCACAGTCACGCTATTCACGATCTTTATCTCTCCAACCATCATCGTGACCTCTATTCCAACCTTGATTACCACCCGACCTTGGATAGCTCGGACGAGAATCACTACTAGCACCAACCACATTTACAACCTTGTAACCAACTCCCATGACATGCTTCGTAAATAGGTCCATTTGGGTCATTATATTGGTTGTATTCTCATCTTGTTCTTGGTTCTTTTCCATTTGTTCCTTCGTCAGCCCATTATTCAAAGGAGACACCTGATCTTCCCTTGTGTACCATGCTCAATTGATTTTTGTCATCTTCTCGAGCAGGATCGAAGCTATGTCAAATGGTTGTCTCATGATTCCACCCCGAATGAGCTGGTCAGCGACACTTTTGTTGATCGTGTCGAGACTCCGATAAAAATATTACAATAACACATTATCCGGAAACCTGTGAGTCAGACATTAGAGCAACATCTTTTGAAATCTCGACCATGTTTCATGGATAGGCTCACCATCAATTCACTTGAAGTTTTGAATAGTATCCCTCAACTTAACTAACTTCGAAGGAGGGAAAAACCTTTCATAAAACACTTCTGTGAGCTCCTCCCAAGAAGTAATCGATTCCCTTGGCAATTCGGTCAACCACTTCGTTGCTTACCCCATTAGAGAGAGGGGAAAAATGGAGTCAAACTAACTTTTAGGTGATGTTCCTAAAGGAAAACGGTCTATACACATCCATAAAATTTCAGATGTGGTTATGAGGGTCTTTATGAGAGAGATCCCAAAGGGATCCTTCATTTGAAACAGTTGCAACATCATGCTGGTCACATGAAACACTGTATTGTCCACGGTTGGAGGCAATCAAATAGCACCCGCACTTCCCAGCAGATCCTCATTGACATCATGCAAGTTTTTGATGTCATCATTGTTCCCAAGTTTACTTGTATTGCTCCCGTTCACACTAATTTCTTCACCTGTTATGGAGCAATCAAAAAGAACAAAATAAGATAATTCAACTACAATAAAATTAGTTCACGAATACACTTCAATAAAAGAATTCTAAACACCACTTCCTGGCAGCCAAACCATTTTTGATAACGTTGAACTACATTTCATCCAATTCTATGTTTAGGCAGTCGGTAACAAGTATAAACCCAACTAAGAGTTGGGGTCGATCTCACGAAGAGTGATACCGTAGAGAATTCAATTAGTAAGTAAAAACATGTCCTAATTGTTTTTAGAAGTAAAGGTTTCATAACATGATATAAAACCACGAAGTTTCAACCATTAATATTAAATAGGGGGGGGGGGATTAGTAACCAATTTATGACAAAGAATACTTAACACAAGAAGTAAACAATTAGAGATCAGACCTTAGGAATGTGATCAATCGAATGCTAATTTCGCGTAATGGGTAATTACTAGTTGCTTAAAGTTGTTGAGTCTCAATGGGTAGACTAGGTTTTGAATACAATAGCCATCTCTCGATCAACTATTATATTTCAAGCAATTTTTCTCGAACCTCAACAAACTTATCATTACTAAGCAACCCAATTCCTTAATTAACCCACTCTTTCAAGATGGATTTGTAAAGACACAATCAAACCCACTTCCTCAAGCTAGATTTTAAAGACGCAATCAATACAACTATCAATCAATCATTCTACTCTAATACCTCTTTCTCAAGCAAGCATGGAGAGCTAAGCTAGAACTGAATTTGCAACTTCAATTCATCAATTGAAAGATGAACAAATAATTGAACCCACTTCAAAAAAATATTAAAATCTGTAATTAATAACACCCATTAGCTAATTAATGCATTCGACTATAGGATCACACCCCTAAGGTTAGGGTATTTTAGCTAAACATAGCGGAAAGCAAGAAATCATTACCAATAAAGTTTTCCATCTGAATTGGTAATGATCTGCAATACCCAAATGTTGAAATTGAAGATAAAATTTTACAATCTTCAAATCTATATCCCAAACTTCTCTAAGAATGTTAAACAATTTGTACAATGTAAAAACTCTCAAAAAACCAGGAATACACACTATAGGAACTCTAAAATAACTATTCAAAAAATGAATTTATACTTCCAAAAATATCAGTACGGAGTCCACTCAGCGAGATTAGTCGTGATCACCAATCAACTCGATGATCCAACAAATTATGCTTCTTCTCACCTTTTAGTTTGACTCATATAGAAAATTATTTTGGAAGTTTAGGTGAGCAAGATTGCGATCGTTGATCCATTGGTCGAGTCGTCGAGTTGTATTTTTGCTCATGAAATCTGTATGGAACATTGATCCCTTCGATGGAACTTTAGGCAAGCTGGAGGCTCACTGGTGAGTCGCTACGTAGCTTTTGCGAGCTCCTACTTTTCTTTTCTTCAGCTTTCTAACTTTTTTGGTCCTTTTCACGTTGTAATGTCTTTGCCTTGCCCTGAAGCCTTCATTCCTGCATATTAACACATTAACATCAGTTATGAGCATAAAATGGACATTGAAGACACTAAATCATTGAATAATAAGACTTGAATGAGTTAAAATTCCTGGCTCATCACTTACATAATCGGTCATTCTTTCGAACATTCATTCTTGCCTTGTCCTTTAACCGTCATAGCTAGAAATCATCAAAATATCATTAGAATAGGTAATAATTAGGCATTATGACTCTAATTATGAGCTAAATTAGCCTCAAATGAGTGCAAATTTACCACTCATCATTGATCTAGAACACCCCTTTGTGTAGTTCCTGAGGCTTCCTAGCTAATTCTGAGGTGCTTTGTTGATTTTGACTAAAATTAAAGTTTGGGTGTGGGATCCAATTTTTATCAAGACGACCTTGGTTGGAAGTTTTCATTGCTCTGTTGAGTCAGAAATGTTGAATTTGATTGGGTTGAATATATCCTTTTCCGGCACGGGGTTACAAATGAATTCCAAGCACCCCGTAAGAGATTTGGAGTTAGCAAAAACCTGTTGATATGCATTAGTTTGTGCAGTTCATTTTTTGCCTTCACATTTGCGTGCAGTGAGCGACATTCATAAAAGCGAGTTAACATAGTCATTATGTTTTTGGGGCCCATGCCGTGTTCTCGATGGGTTGGATTCCTAACCCTCCGCAATCACGAGGCCCATACCGCATTCACAAGGACCATGTCGCATTCACGGGGCCCATACCGTATTTGCGGGGCCCATGCCACATTTGCGATGGGTTGGGTTCCTACTCCTTTGCGATCACGGGTGCGTTGCCACATTTGCGGACCCCCTTTTTCCCTTTCCTTTGCATTCACATGCTCCTCATTATATTCATGAAAGGTTGTCTAGACAACCTCCGCATTCGCAGGCTACTGTGGTTGTGGTCATGATGAAGGATTTTGGTCTGTCTTTTTAAAACAATACAGACTTTATTAGAAATCACTCTTAAAATTAAGAACTTGATATCTCCTTCATTTTGAGTTCATTTTTAATGATTAAAAGTCTATCATGTTTGGTAAGTGTGGGGCAACATGGTTGTGTGATTGGGCAGTATTCGAGACGCATCACTTATGGTATTTTCTCGTTGCAAAGAACTTCCTTTATCTCTTTATTGTTCTTCAATTATGAATCTATGCATGTAGTTGGTTTCCACTGTCTTGAGCTCCAAATTGTGTTCCATGATTTAGCACAAAATTAGAGAGCTATTTAAGACCTTTTGATGGAGTCATTTACAAAATTTCTTATGCGGGTCTCACGATTCTCATTTTACTCCAATTTGGGTCTATCTTTTTTTTTTTTTGAGTAAATTTAGTGTCTAAATAATCATATTAACATTGAGATTCTATTTTTGATAGCATGACAATGTTTGGAGGTCGTATGGAAAGGCTATGGCTTCCCATTCCTTAGATTGAGCTCGAATATGTAAATTGATGTAGAATTTAGTGAATTCGGGGTAAGTACCTAGTTGATCATTCTACTTTTATTAGAAACCATATTTTAGGCCTATATTGGGATTATCGTGAGTAGAAGTATGTTACTTACATTATGTGATCATCCTTACCTTGTGGTTGGCCTTATTTGTTGTTAATTGTTGAATATTTGAGCATGTTTGGCCTTAGTCTAGGATTAGACTAGTGCTTTCCATAGACTTGTGAATTTTGGTGATGTTTGGCCTTATTTCTATTCTAATATCGTTTCAGATGATTTAGCTCCCTCTAGGCTGGAGTAGCTAACATGGATCTGATAGAATGAGTCTTAGATTAGGCGTTAAGTCAGCTTTGATGACCTTCTATCCACTTTCCCTCTTCCTATGGCCACATGAGATACGTTTGAGATTTTGGGCTTTTCTTGGTGATTGTGGACTGGAGTTGGTTCGAGCTTTAGGTATTTTTCTAATTTTGAGAGTGGACATCGCTCCACGGTGATTATGTGATAAAGAGATGATGTGAGATCCTTCGACATTCATTATACTCACAAATTCAAGGTTTGGTCATGATTTTCTTATCCTCTACGAAGTTGATATTTATTGGCTTTAGCCTATTGCCCTTTGGAGACCATCCTTGGTTTAAGGTTCAGGCTCTACACTTCTTTGCGTTGGATGGCTCTTATTGGTTACTTGGGAGGCTATCTGCGGTTCGAGGTATAGGCTACCCTTCTCTGGCTCTGGACTCACCATGACGTTTTCTTAGTAGATTTAGTTATTTTGTGTACCTATTGGGCTTATGGGGTGTGTTCTGGGTTTTACTTAAACTTGTGCACAAGTGTACCTTGTATGATTTTAGAGCTCCAGTTAGGTTTAGTTAGATGCACTTAGTTCTTTTCTATCTTAGTACACTCATGTTCATTTTTTTTGAATTCCAATTTTACTTTTATTATGTGAAGATTCTATCATTTCATATTATTTTTACTTTTCCTGCTCAGTCGGCCTTTGATGCCGTCACGGCCCAAGAGTACACACTAGACGTAACATGACATACAAGACCCCGAGAGGCCTCATATAAGCCACTTAGCTTTCATAGTCAAGATAACAGAAAATTTGTAAGTTTTAAAGCATTTTCAACAATATGTTAGTCCTTTCAAAACGAAGCGGAAGTCTATTACACTTGTCTAAAAAACCATCTAATACAATAGAATCTTGGGACACAGCCCATACAAAAATGTTCAAAGCTTAAAATCAAAAGAACATAAGGAAATGGTGGTGAAATCCTCGAATGCTACGAGGACTCACCAATCTTCAATCTTGCCTCTACTAGAGATCCTAACCACGGGGATGAGAGTCAGGAACGTCGGGCCCTACATTTGGATAAGAAATGTAGGCAAGAGTATGCGTTAGTACAAGAATGTACTATGTATGATAGCTTGCATAAACATCGACATAAACATAAGAGTTAGACAACATAAGTCTTAAAGGATAATCAATTCATATAATAGATCATATCAACATAAAATAAATACTTCTTGAAGAAACCTCAAAGCATACTTTGCCAAGATGATACGCTCAAATTACACCTCCCTAAAGAAGTATAAGCGATCGTTATCAAGTAAAGAACCCAACTAGTAGGTTGGGGTCGATCCCATGAGGAAAATGGTTTAGACTTTACTTTAACCAACAATTATATTCAATTAGCCAAAGTACTTCCAGAGACAAGAAATAAAAGGGGGAAATTTGTGAAACAAATTGTAAGAATTCAGTAAATAACCAATAAACAAAAGTCAATTTCGGTTGTTATTAAGATGAGAAAAGTAACTAGGGTAGACGTGTTCCCCAGAAGCTCATAACACAGTAATCTTAGTAATTGCAATCCTTTCCTAGTGTGTTACATGCAAAGTGATAAGTTAGGTATCTCTAAATCCTTGATCCGGCATCTAGAGAATTTCACCTCGCACCTTGATCCGACTACGTGTGTATAATTTACTAACCCTTATCTTTACCTCATATTAGACGTCATAATCGATGTTTGGCTTAGTTATTACTTCACACCAATCGACACTAGCCTATTAGATAGTATCACACTAAATCTATGTTGATAATTCTTTTCTTGTTGATTACCTCCTTGATCCGGCAAGTAGCAACAACACGAGTTCTAACGCGTGCACTCGTTAAAAAGACTTTTAAACGAAAGAATTATCAATGCATGCAAAACACTATTCAAGAATTGCTTATTTACTATTCATACATTGTTAATCGCTCATGGTTCCCACAACCCTAGTTGTGAAGTTTAGTTACCCATAATAGCAAGAACACAATTCATATTATTAGATGAAGAAGTCATGAACTTACGTAACGAGAATAATAAACCCAGAATTTCAACTTGAATTGTAAAGCCAAAATCTTCAAAACGAATGTAGAAAATCAATAATTGCTAGGGTTGCAACTTAATCTCCAAAGTCACAAAGTAAAACTAGAATAATAATGTCTAACCCCCCAAAACGAGGTTTACATGCCCTATTTATAGAAAACAAGTCCTAAATTAAAAGGGAAACAAATTAAGGAAAGTTTTGTTCAGGTACGCGTCTTCAATCCACAAGACCGACTTATGGACCGTCGATGGCTCTACAGTCCATAAATCACTTCCGTAAATCGGGACTTAGAAAATATTTCAGCTTCCAAAAATCAGCTTTTCTGAAGCAAACGACGGACTAGCAGTACGGAACGTAGATCGATCTACGGTCCGTCAATCTCCTCCGTAGCTCCATACTTAGAATCTTCAAAAATCAGGTACTGGAACCCTCGTAGTATCACTCTACGGATCAACAGTACGGTCCGTAAATCAATCTACAGACCGTCAATGGGCACCGTGGTTCAACACTTGGTCAGATTTCCCTAATTTGTCCTAAATACCATGCTTGCTGATCTACGGTCATCACCTACGGACCGTGAATGGACCTACGGTCCGTAGATCACCTTCGTGAATGTCATGTTTTTGTATTTCTTTCAGCTGTCTCTATACTTCCGCGTATGAACATCTTTCCTGCAAAACATGATAAAAACACATAAAAACCAATATAAAAAGGCCCTAGACACACACAACTTGTAAGTGAAATGTATTAAAAATATCGTAAACTCACGGTATATCAACACCCTCAACTTAAATTCGTTGTTTATCCTCAAGTGACACACTACGACTCTAAACGACACTTGTATAGAAGCAAGCATTTCAGGCCCCAAGCAATCACATGGCTCTCTACCCCCATCACTTTTCAGATGCAACTTCGTTCTCTTAGACTCGACAAGCTAATCCATGCAGATTAGATCATGACACAGATCAATCTAATCGTAACCTACTTCTAGCATACATCCTAGAATCTGACGGGTATTATTTTTCATAAGCCATCATGCTTCATTTTGTATCATGCTTCTACACATACAATCCTAAGACATGTCGGTTCAACAAAAATTAAACAGTCTCTTGGGAGAAAGGAACACATGCAAGAAACCCCAAGAGAGGATTCATGAGTTGGGTTATTCAGACTTCACTCTATCACTCACAATCCATTTACCCCACCCCCAACAAAAATAGATGCAATTGTCCACAATGCATACAGAAATAGTAAAAGAAAATGAATTTGGGTGAAGCAAACCTGTGGCGCAAAGCGCCGACGAATCATCAACAAGCAGGGGGATCTGGTTTCTCGGAGCCCGCTGGAACAGTGGTGGTGGCACCCTCAGTAGTGCCCACATCTGCAATCATAGCACTCTCAGTAGTGCTCTCTATCAATCTCACCGCACCATCAATGGTGCTCACAACGTCCCTCAAAATAGGCTGAACCTCTGCAAATGGGGCAGAGCTCGATGCCCCTGCAGCTCTCTCATGCACCCTCTGCTGGCGCAACTCTTCGTTTGCAATCGAAGCTCTCCTAGCCTCCTTCTCCTGCCGACGCTGTCTTTTCTGAGCTTTCTTTTCCTCCGTGCGATGAGAGCAGTGCCGCTTGCCCTTGGCAAGTGTCGGTGCAGGCCCCTCCTCGGCGGTACCACTGAATAGGGCCTCTAGCACTGTATCATCAACTAGTGCAGTAGGGGCAGCCTGAGTCTCAACTGAAGGTGCAGCAAGAAGGGCATCAACGTCAGTCCGGAGGCTGGCTAAGTCAGCCTGCAAAGCAGATAGGTCTATGCCCGGAGCTGATCGCTCGAGGACTCGCAACTCAAAGGCATCAAGACGCTTATTAACAGCCTAGACCTTCCGGTCCATCATCCCCTCCATCATGCGCTCCATCCTAGCCTCGGACTCGGCGATCGACTTTTGCATCCACGGCTGGATGTGATGTAGTAGTGTGGCCTTCTGCGCCTCTAACTTCTGTACTCTGGCCATCGGGACCACAGTCGCTCCTAACTGTGGTGTGGACCGGGAAGAGCTAGGAGCCATACTAGCTGCCTCAGAAGAGGAGCCTGGGACAGTGTCGGTATGGTCTGGGATAATGGGGTCACTGCCCTGTGCCTGCCCCACTGTGTCTGCAAGATCGGAACCCAAGGGAGGTACCTCAAGCTGGGGCTCTCTGCGAGGTGCTGCCACATTTGCCTCATCTCGAATAAGGTCGATATCCAATGCCCCTGTAGGGTGGACTAACTTGTCACAATGCCAGATCGGCACTCCAGAGTCTCTGCACAAATGAAAAATTAGACATGGGAAGGGGTAAGTAGTGGAGGTCCTGAAAGCTCTCTCGTGAATATCTACCAGCAGCATGCGGACAGAGTCGATCTCTACTCCTGCTACCAATGCTGCAACCATCACCGCTCTGTCCCAAGTGACTTGATAGTCAGCTTTTGTAGGCGACACTCTGTTACGTACCAGCAACCAGAAGAACTTGGCCACAAAATTTAATGTGGCCTTCCGGATGCCTAATCGTGGAGCGGCGACCCATTCCGCATGCTCGCCATCTGCAGCAATATACCTGGCCAACCATAGTAGAACAGCCTCTCGCTGCTCAGCGTTCCTCTGGAAAGCGTCACTCTGTACGATGTCCCAGCGGTAATCAAACTCTGAAGTGTTAAGAGGCCAAGAATGGCCCGTGGTAGGACCATAGAGAAAACGGCTAATGGTGGCAGGTGATATGTCCACCGAACAACCCCGGACCATAGTGGAAGTGAGAGGATCTTGGGCTAAGGGCTTTGACCTTTTGGTAATCGAATCGCGGAGAGTGGCGGCATATGAGGCATAGAACTCTCGCACCATCTCCTCACTATACGTCCCTGGGTCTCGAGCCATCCAGTCACACTTGTGAAAGTTAAACAACCTGTGGATTTTCGGGACAGTGTGCAAGCTCCCTGTGAGGACTCTACGCTCCTCTGTAATAATTCGGGCCATTTTCTGTTTGTCATTAATCATCTTGGCATCCCGATATATTTTCCATTGGCCCTCTACACACCATCTATTTGGCTCGCCGGCTACTGGAGTGGGGTCATCATTCCGTGGTATAGGTATGCACTCCGAGCTAGTTGCCTCATCAGACGAGGCTGCTTGGTCATTCTCACCAGAATCTGTGGCTGATTTAGCACTTGACCCTGCAACATGGTCAGGCTCAGATCCTGAAGGATGGTAGGACTCGGAGCCTGAAGCATGGTCGGACTCAGGTCCGGACATAGACCCCTCTGAATTGGAAGCAGCCCCAGTTGGTGATCTGATCAGTGTGTGCTCTTCATCAGATTGGGAGACAGTGACTACGTCGGGTAGCACCTTCCGGTGGGTGCCTCTGGTGCCTTGAGGTGCAGTGCGAGAAGTCCTAAGGTTGAGAGGAACATATGATGGATCTGTGTCGGTGTCTGTGTCCTCATCGATTAGCCGGAAACTAGGGGCAACAAATTTGGACTTGCCCCGTTTTGAGTAGGTGACCATCTTCTTGGGTGCCATCGTACCTGCGGGAACGATATTAGTGCCAAAACTAACCATACGACACAAATTTTTTTTAGACAGATGCTACAGTGGTCATCCACGGAGGAAACCTATGGTCCGTAGAATGATCTACGGTCCGTGGATCAGGGGGCCTGTCATATAGGTCACAGATGGAAACCACGGAAGTGCAGAATGGTCCGTAGATGGACCTACGGACCATAGTCCACCTCCGTGGTTTCACACTTGGTGAAATTTTTCAGGTGCATCCAATTACGAACCCCATCTACGGTCTATAGATGGATCTACGTTCCGTAGACGGGGTATCGTAGATTCCATCTGTACCAGGTATCATACATTTTTGGCCTTAGTTTTGAACATTAACACAATCTCATCATGCATTTACAACATTAAATTATGCTAGTTCTTCATTCTTAAGATTCCGAATGATTATTATACCAAACAATTTAGACTAGTTGTGGAACCCTAAGTCGAAACTAGCATATAATTTTACAATCACATAAAATAATGCTACACAATCACTATCTATCGTTCCAAGGGCATTGTATTTTTCAAGTTTATCAAGCAATTTCATCTAACAATTACCCAAGGTCAAGACCCAACTCCCGACTTTCTATAATCAATCTATGAATTGAAATTCAGAGTGAAGGGACAGTCTATTACCTTACAAGCAACAAGGAGTGGGGTGATTGCGTGATAATACTAAACTTAGCAAGACCAAGGAGTCACCTCTTCGTTACTGACCAAACACCGGACCCTTTTGTGTGAGATTATGGGTTGGGTTGTATTTGAAATGGAAAGGAAGTTGGGGAATTATGGAAGGGATGATGTTATGGGGGAGTTATGGAGTTATTTAGGGAGGTTATGGAATGTTAGAAATGGTTTTGGGAGTAATGGAGGGAAGAGGAATGGTTTAAAACAAATGGGGATTTTTTAAATAGGGGGTCCGGGTCGGGTCAGTCAGCATGAGGGTTTGGACTCACGAGATCCCGTCTACTGTCCGTGAGTCCATCTACGGTCCGTAGATCATGACCGTAGATCACTCTTTAACTTAGAAAAATTTAGAAACTTACCTGGGATCTACGGACACCATCCACGGTCCGTGAGTTAAACGACGGACCGTCGATGGGTTCCATAGACCTCTGCACCAGACCATTTTCTGCAGAGTGTTCGTGGTGTACCTGCACATGTAGCAACCAACAAGCTATTCTTTTTACATTTTCTGGACACTTTTTAGACACGGACCCTATTCTAATTCTAGCCAACACAAGTACAAAACTAAAACGACTATCAAATATGATACAGGAAAGAAATCAAACAACGCAAATTACTAGAGACAAACTAAATCCTATCGTTGGCTAGATTGTACATCTTGGGTTGCCTCCCAAGCAGCGCTTGATTTAACGTCGCGGCACGATGCATGCCTCTTGATTACTTAGATTTCATCAAGATTGTAGGCCTCAATCACTTCTTGCACAGTTTCAACATTTCCCAGATAGATCTTGATCTTTTGCCCGTTTACCATGAACCTTGTTCCATCCTTTTTTTCAAGCTCAACCGCCCCATGGGGGAACACTTTTGTGAGAAAAAATGGCCCAGTCCATTTGGACTTGAGTTTGCCTGGAAACAAGCGCAACCTTGAGTTGAATAGAAGCACAAGATCACCAACAACAAATTCTCGCTTTTCGATTCTTTGATCATGATACCTCTTCATCTTCTCTTTGTACAAGGCTGAACTTTCATAAGCTTTTAGGTGAAACTCATCAAGTGTATTCAAGTCATCCATTCTTTGATTAGATGCGGCACCCCAGTCCAAATTTAACTTCTTTATTGCCAACATCGCCTTATGCTCTAGCTCTACTGGTAAATGACAAGACTTCCCATATACAAGTTGGTAAGGAGACATACCTATGGGGGTCTTGTAGGCAGTGCGATATGTCCATAGAGCATCATTAAGCTTCCTTGACCAATCCGTTCGATTGGCGTTCACAATCTTCGCCAATATCTGTTTGATCTCTCTGTTGGACACTTCAACTTGACCGCTAGTCTGTGGATGGTAAGGAGTGGCTACATTGTGACGGACACCATATTTCTCAAGTAGTGCCTTGAACAACTTATTACAAAAGTTAGAGCCTCCATCGCTAATAATATCCCTCGGTGTACCAAATCTGAAGAAGATATTCTTTTTCAAGAATGCGGTGACACTTTTACTTCGTTGTTGAAGAGCGCTACTGCTTCCACCCATTTCGATACATAATCAACTGCAACAAGAATATACTTCATCCCACATGAACTCACAAATGGACCCATAAAATCAATGTCCCATACATCAAACAATTCTATCACCAGTATAGGATTCATAGGGAGCTCTTGCCTCTTTGAAATCCCTCCATCTCTTTGGCAACGATGACAAGACTTGGCGAAATCATGAGCATCTTGGTGGATGGTAGGCCAATAGTATCCACACTGCAAAATCTTATGTGCAATCCGAATACCACTATGATGCCCACTAACGGGCGATGAATGGCATGCTTCAAGTACACTCAACATCTCAACCTCAGGCACACAGCGACTAATAATCCCATCAGCACAACTACGATACAAATAAGGTTCATCCCAAAATAATTTCTTCACATCATGCATAAACTTTTTCCTTTGGTGAAAAGACAAATCGGGGGGCACAATATCGCTTGCTAAATAATTAGCAAAGTCTGCGAACCAAGGAATTAAGTCATTAGAAGCAGTCAATACCTGTTCAACTGGAAAAACATCATTAATTTCAGCCCTATCTCCAAGCTTTACCATAGCCTCTTTCTCTAATCTGGAGGTTCATATGGTGATTGTACATATGCACAGATTGCTGAAAAATTGGAGAGGATCTCTCGCAACAATAAGGCATGGAGAACTAGGAGGTCAGATACTGGGAGAAACACATTTGCTGTTCATAATACAACTATCAATTCTGCAGATGATATTCGTGAGGAGATGGCCCAGATGAGGACAGAGTTGGGGTTGGTACTGAAGCATGTGAGCGGAGGAGCAGAAAAGGTAAATGCTGTGAACTACTTAACTAGAACTCCACCACCAGTTGAGGAGTGTTACTATGAAGAGGATACTTATGCTGTGAATGATCAAACAGGGGGTTTTCGACCAAATGCCCAAGGATCCAACACGTAAAATTAGCGCTAAGGTCAAGGGAACCAAGGTCGGAACTATGGAAATTACAACCGAGAGGGTCACTATGTCTAGGATGGGAACTTCAATCGCGACAACAACTAGAACATGAACAATTATGGCAACATAAATGATCGGGTTGGACCCTATGTTCCCCCTCAAAATCGAGAATCTGGTGCTAGGGAAGCTGGAGGTAATATGGCGCGTATTGAAGATATGATGCAGAAGATGATGAGAAGGTTTGATGCAACTGATGAGAATGTGAAGGAGATGAGAAACGACTTGTCTGGTATTGGTCAAAAGGTTGATGCCCATACAGTGTCAATAAAGCATCTAGAGCAGCAGATGACTCAGTTGTCTACTATAGTGAACCCGCGTCAACCTGGCACTCTTTCTAGCAACACCATCCAGAATCCAAAGAATAATGGTCATTGTATGGCAATTACTACTCGAGGGGGTAAGCAAACCATAGATCCACCTATGCCGTCTGTGGTGGATACTGAGATTAGAAAAAAAGATGATGTGGTGGAAGTTAGAGAAGAGTCTGAGACTGCGACAGAGCAAGAAGCGGAGATATCTCAGAAAGTGGTTCCCAAACCTAGACCTCCACCACCTTTTCCACAAATGTTAGTGAAAAATACTGAAGATGGTAAATATCGCAGGTTTATTACTATGTTGAAACAACTTTCTATCAATGTCCCTTTGATAGAAGCCTTGGAGCAAATGCCTGGGTATGCCAAGTTTATGAAAGATATGGTGGCAAAGAAAAGGTCTGTGAATTTTGAAGATGATGATAGATAGCAGCATTGTAGTGCTATTGCTACAAGATC